>NC_141226.1:2830000-3070000 GCF_054856515.1 Filicampus tigris | reverse complement strand
TTAATACTGTATTATCAGCGGATGCGGTGTGGTTGCTGACAGGCTACTCCTTCTTCAGCTTTTACTCGATTCGGTTGGTCTGGGGCCCTGGCTGTGGGCCTGCGTCCTGCGGCCATTAATAATGTCGATTGGTGACTGTCAGGGAATTCCACTCGGAAGACCGAGACAAGCCTAGTAGTAGGACTGTAAAAGCAACTCAGACCAGCCAAGATTGACGTTTCTTATGCGCGGGACAGTAGAGGCCACTCGAGGTGGTTGCTCCTCCAGTCTGTCAGCCTCTGTGCCCCTCTCCTTCGACTTTTATTGAGTTCAAGCAACATGAATTCAGAGAAACAGACACATGACAATAGAGGTACTTCCTCTTTGTCTGCACTTTGCAACTGTTGGTGGTTTAACCATCAGCTGCTAACATCTTCCTGTTTCACACTTTACACAGAACATTCTACCTAGATTGAAACTGAATGAGTGAGTTCAACTAAATGTCACAAGAAGAGTATCAAAGAAATGAAACTTTTAAACATGATATTAATGTAATTGTTGATTTCTCTCACATTTCCCTCCTGTATATCATGATTAAAATAAAACAAAACATAAACATCACCCAAAAGCTATTGCTTGAGTGGGAGGAAAACTGCCCAAAAACCCAATGGGAAAGGGGCAGAAACCCGTCGCAAGCAGTAGCCAAACACAAAAAGATAGCAAGAACTAAAGCTGTTTTTGGTCCAATACATGTATGTACAAGGTGAACCCGGAAACATCGAACATTCTCAACTGCATTGCTTTTCTGTGAAGTCGTCAAAAAGGGTTTACACAATAGTAGAATCATCGTCATCATCAGAGTTCATGTACACTTGTTGGTATTCAGACATGGCTACAGTAACATGAGCAGCTACTTTCAATTCAACAACATCCAAAATTGGGCAGTAGAAATTTTGCACAGGGGAATACCACAAGAGATACAAAAACAGGATAATAATAGAATACTAATGATAAGAGCGGCTATAGCGACAGCTATACCGTTCCAATTTCCAAATGTATCCTGAAGCCATTGCAAAAAGGCGTTTGGTTCAATTCCATACATAACTTCCATATTTTGAGTTTTCTCCCTGTAAACTCTAAGCAGTGTGAGGGTTTCTGTTAACGATCCATTAGACAATGTGTGTAGAGGGATGTAGGTACAACAATCACCAGATTTAATCATTTGACAAACCCTTCCTCTTTCCACCAATACCATGTCTAATGCCTGCCTATTCTGCAAAGCCACAAGTGAAGTTGCATGCAATTGTGAAGCTGTATGCGTAAATAATGCTTGTGTGAAATGTGTTAAAGTGTTTACCTTGTGATTCAGATAATTGATTAGTTCGGTGTGCTTATATATGGTAATAGGAAAAAGATAACATAAATGGCAACTGTGTGAACGCTGCGCTTATTTCATCTAATAATCTTAATCTGGAATATTTCGGGGTTGGCCAATTGCATCAAAATAAACAGCGGTGTTCTGTGTAATCGGAAGTTTTGAATTAACACTTCCCAAATCTCTTTTCGCTCTGTGTGTACTGTTAAGTGTTACTACATCATCATTGACAACATAAGAGGTTGTTTGCTGGACTCCAGTAACATATACACCAGTTCATCATTGTCCCTGTTTTGTCCATCAGGAGCTATAGATTTCCCAGAATAGAGGTAGACAGCAGTCTACGACTAGGGGATTGTTCAGTGTTGTTGTTTTCTTGGTCACGAGGCTGTGTGCCAACTGCCACCAAGCACAGTACTGCAAGGATGCAAACAGTGTATTTAGCTGACAGGACTGCGGTCATCTTCCGGCCTGTGGTCTGCTCCATCTTCTCGAGAGGGGTGTGCAAGCACGGAAAACCCTCTCTCCAACTGTGGTCTTTTGACGGTGCGCAGTCAGCGCACTGGGTGCTGATTGTACTTCGAGGGACTGACGTCGCTAGGCCCGTCAACAGGGAACCGAAGGAGCTTGCACTGCGACTGGTGGATCCAGCCGTCACGCCCTTCGACCTTTACAGCAGTTGGACTTGCTGCAATCACCTGGAAGGGGCCATCCCAACGTTCACTGTCCCAACAGGGTCGTCTCCGCACCTTGAGGAAGACCAGGTCTCCAATCTGGACCTGGCACATCTGTGGAGCAGAACACACTTGCAAGTCATTGTGCTTATGCATTTCTTTCTGGTCAAACAGCCTTTTCATGTGGACAAGGATAGAAGTCCCTACTACTGGTTGCTCTCGGGCAAGGTCAGGAAGTCTATATGGTCGTCCATACAGAATCTCAAATGGGGATAGAGTTTTTCCTCCTGTAGGTACTATCCTCATTCTTGTGGCTACAATAGGAATGCAATCAGGCCACTGTCTCTTTGTTTCTTTCTGGTCTTAATGAGTCTGGCTTTGACTGTTCCATTGGTTCGGTCCACTAGTCCTGCTGACTGTGGATGGTACACACAATGTCGCTTCAAGTCAATGTTTAACAGTTCACCCACTCTGGTAACTGCTTTATTCACAGAGTGTAACAGCTAAGCGGTTGCCAATTGTGATTGGGTAATTTCCTGTCAAATGGAGGGATGTGCACGACTAGTCGTTTAACCGTCTACGATTTATTAAACATTTAGTATTTTATTAGTCGGTTAAACACTGCATTACGCATCTTATTCCTCACGCCTCTGCCTCTGTAAACAAGCTACGCACCAAGAGAGATAATTGCTCCACCCCCACAGACACACATCGCAGGGGGCGGGGACACTAAGTTTGGGGAATAATATTTAGAAAAGTAAATTCTGAAGATGTTGAAGCTACCATGAAAAAAACCCAGCACCGTTTGGCACATTGCGGTGTTTCCTTTGGATGTGGTTTCTCATCGCTCCGGTAGAGTAGTTGTAAGCGAGTTTATGCTGAACCTACAGTTCAATGATAGCGGAGCCGGGCCCAGTGGGCTTGGCGGCGGGGTCAGGCAGACGAGCATGAGAGTGTTTGTTCTAGGCGCTGTGATGCTCACCGCACGGCAAAGATTACTCAACTAATTTGTGAAATGACTGCCCGCGATATGCTGCCGCTTTCTTTTGTTCAGGGCAAAGGGTTCAAAAAATTAATGCTCTATATCGAGACTGAGTACACGGTGCTAAGTCGCAAAACAATCATGTCCCAACTTGAGAGTAGCCATAACCAAATAAAAGAGGAGATGCTACGAGCGTTTGAGCGGGTCTACTACTGTATGTGGCCATAACTACAGACAGATGGACGTCCATAGCCACCGAATCTTACATGACTGTAACGTGACATTATGTGGACGAAGGACATCTCCGCTGCTGTGTGCTTCAGACACATGCCTTAGAGAAAGACACACAGCTGAAAACTTGGATGCACACCTGCGGAATGTTATGGGTACGTGGGCACTAGAAAATAAAGTCGTCGCCTGTGTGCATGATAATGCCGCTGACATGGTGCTGGCGAATGAGACCCTGCTGGACCGGGAGTCGGTACCATCACTCATAATAAATGCCATGCATTGCATTGGTTGCATCTGATTGTTCAAAGTTAATGATGTATTAATTTATTGCAGGGCTTTTGCATTCTGCACTGCAGGTGCCATTATCACAAAATGACTATTTTTTTTCAATACATTGTGCAGCCCTCAGTTAAAGTGTGCATTGGTAGAAAATAAAACAAGAATATCTCTTTTGAAGTCTTAACCCCTCTGCGATATTTGACCATTTCTTGGACATTTCTGATCAAAGAATTTTACATCAAAGCCAAAGCATTAAAAAAAAAACACTAGGGAGCTGAAATTTCACCCAGATGGTCAGAACATGTCGAAGTTCAAAATGGCACCATGACGTCATTTTTAAAATGAGTCCTGCATGAGTTAGCTGGCTTCGCAATTTTTTACCTACGCAGGACGTATTTGGACATTTTTTGTCCCATTGACTCCCATTATAAAGCATGATGTTTGACTCACTGTAAACCTGATGTGTTTTTGTGCATTTTCAATGATTACCCAATGAAAGCATTGTGTGGCGGGTATACTAAGCTGTGAAAATCTAAAATTGGAGTTGAGAGTGTTAACAGCCCTAATCCACCAGGTGCCACTAGAGGACAACAAAGGAGTTTTCTTTGAGATGACGTATGCGCTCCTGGCATGAGTTTGCATGAACCGATTTCTTCCGGGTCACCTCTATTTGAGAAAAGACAGTTGTGTGTGTGTGCGTGCGTGCGTGCACGTACAGGAATATACACTCACGAACACACGCGTCAGCCGTGCGCGTGTGTGCAAGTGAAAATGTGCTTTCATATTGCAAAGTGTTGTTTGCAAATGTGCTCGCCGATGTCTGCGCTGTCGGAGTGCATTTCATCCATAAATAAGCTGACAGCGATGCTATATAATTGAAACGTGTGTGGGGGGTGGGTGCGTGTGGGTGTGGGGTGTGTGCGTGTGTGTGTGTGCGCGTGGATGTGTGCACACACGCGCGTGCATGATCAATGGGACAATTATGAGTGTTCACTGAAATACGAGTATTTAGCAAATGTTCGTGTGTGAATGTTTGTGTGTGCATCTGCGTGTCTGCGCGTGCACGCATGTTCCCACCCACTCACGTGCACACAATACTTTCAGTTGTGTGCGTGCGTGTGTTTGTACGTGTGCGAGCGCGCTTAGATCAAAGAGCCCCGCGCTCTGCTGCAAGACAGTAAGTAAACAACATGGCTTGTTGACTGAATCTCAACTCCGGCTGTTTGAATTTTCGCCGCTACTCTTTGTTCAGGGAATTTTCAATTTTGTTTATAAGGTTCTGCCCGCTCAATTTGCACATTTTACTCACCAGCACTCAGCAATCAAGATGTCCAGCTCACTAGAGGATGCAAGAAAAGCTATCTTGGAGGATTGTATGGATGTGCAGCTGGTATCCTTCCGGGGCCGCTGCCCGTCCAAGCCTGCTAAATATGGGATTAAAATTTGGACACTTGCCGATGTCTCCACTTATTGTGCGTGGAATATGGAGGTGTACAAATGCGGGAGGATAAACGGAACTAAATCAAGCAATAAGAGTCGTGTTGGGGCTTTGTGACCAATCGGAGGGCCACACGGTCACAACAGATCATTTTTTTACCTCCTATCCCATGACCATGGAGCTGAACAAATGACTCTGGTGGGAACCCTTAGAAAAAACTAAATTGAAATTCCTCCACAGCTCATAAACACTTCAAACAGCTCCACTTACATTCCCCCCCAAAAATTTTTGTAATGACTTTTTTACTTATTCAATGCTTTAATTATGTCGTATGACATATACCAATTAGATTTTTTTTATATATATATATAAAGCATAGTTAGTTTTGCTATTAGCATACCACAGCTGCTGTGTCCATAGAGGCCATAAATAAATAAAAACTATATATTCATGGATAGGTCTGGTGCCAATTAACATTTTGAGGGGTTTAACGTGATAAAACACTTCGAAGTGTTAACCATTTTTTGGTCAAAATACTGCGAGAGGGGTAAAAAATTGGAAATTGCCATTGTCAAAAATAGGGACATTCCCCCCAAATTTTTGTTATGACTTTTTGACTTATTCAATGCTCTAATTATGTCATATGATGTATTCCAATTAGATTTTTTTTTTTTAGATATATACAGCATAGTTAGTTTTGCTGTTAGCATACCACAGCTTCTGTGTCCATAGTGGCCATAAATAAATAAATAAATAAAAACTATATATGTATGGATAGGTCTGTTGCCACTAAACATTTTGTGGGGTTGAACGCGAAAAAAATGTTCAGAAATGACTGAGTTATCAGTTATATATGTATGGATAGGTCTGGTGCCAGTTAACATTTTGAGTGGTTGAATGCGAATTGATGTTCAGAAATGACTTAGTTATCACACTTCAAAGTGTCAACCATTTTTTGGTCAAAATACCGCGGGATGGGTAAAAAGTTGGAAATTGCCATTGTCAAAAATAGGGACATTCCCCCCCAAATTTTTGTTATGACTTTTGGACTTAGTCAATGCTCTAATTATGTCATACGACGTATTCCATTTTGATTTTTTTTTTTTTTAGATATATACAGCATAGTTAGTTTTGCTATTAGCATACCACAGCTGCTGTGTCCATAGTGGCCATTAATAAATAAAACAATAAATAAAAACTATATGTATGGATAGGTCTGGTACCACTGAACATTTTGAGTGGTTGAACGCGAATTGATGTTCAGAAATGACTTAGTTATCACACTTCAAAGTGTCAACCATTTTTTGGTCAAAATACCGCGGGATGGGTAAAAAGTTGGAAATTGCCATTGTCAAAAATAGGGACATTCCCCCCCAAATTTTTGTTCTGACTTTTGGACTTATTCAATGCTCTAATTATGTCATATGATGTATTTCAATTTGATTTATTTTTTTTTTTAAAGTGTTGACCATTTTTTGGTCAAAATACCGCGAGAGGGGTAAAAAAAATAACTGAGGCAGAAGGGTTTAAGCATGACTGTTCTAAATAATGCCTCTTATGTAGAAAATCCAACTTTAACAAAATATGTCTTACTATTATTTAAGTGTAATAATGTAAATAACAAAACAATAGACACACATGGTAATTTGGCAGAACACCAGCAAGCGCACTGGGCACTGGTAGGACATCTCGACGGGTAGGAAGGTATTTCAGAACACCGACCATCTCTACAAGGGCGTTTCCAACGACACTGACATCGTGACACCTCACGCCCACTCATTGGCTGGTCTCAGCCCAGGCGCCTCCCCGTCCAAGTGGAGGATGAAGCTGCGCTACATAAATAAAGTTGTATTGTGTTGTGTTGTATTTTATTTTGCGAAAAACTGGAATGGAAACCCAACTAGTCACTCTCCTCAGGTCCGAACCAAAATTGCAATGCATCGAGTAACTTTAACTACAGCGGTGAAAGTAGGGTTGCCAACCGTCCCTTGAAAAACTGAATCGTCTGGTATTTAGGAACCTATGTACGTGTCCCGTATTGTGTTGTAAAGGGACACATTTTGTCCCGTAATACCGTCAGAGTAAAAAATAATCTGTAAAATGTCGATGGAATTAATGAACAACAAATCTCTTTATGACAATTTACGGTAAGGGTCCTAGGCCCTCCCCTCCTCTGTGACTAATGAGCTGACAGCACATTCGTGCATATCAGGATACAGAATCCGCTTATCTTATTGGTCGAGGTAATAATTAAAGATGGACTTTTCCGTGAATTATAAAACTCCCCGGGACAGTTGGACAGGGTGTAGAAATGTGGACATATCCAGGCAAAAAAGACTTTTGATCACCCTACTATAATGAGATAACATTACTCTGAATGTTTGATACAAACAGTGAAGTTTGTTCATTGAGAGGCTCTGAGGGACCCTGCAAAAACATGCGCTGATATCAGCGGTTAAAAACACAACAGAAGTACTTTCCAAATATGTCTGTTTATTTTACTCATTTGCTAGCTTGTGCATTTAATATTAGCGTTGCGCGACGGAGACAACTTATAGATAGATTGATGTAAGAGAGAATACGGTCACTTTTCAAAATAAAATGTTTTTCACCCTCGGATAATAAATAAACCGGAAGTACTGTACTTTTTTATCTTTCTTTCATCTGTGTGCTGCACGGCCCGGTCCAAAGTGGTCTGCGGCCCGGTACCGGTCCGCGGCCCGGTGGTTTGGGGACTCCTGAATTACAGCTTGATAACGATGTCTCATGCTGTTCACAAGTCGACATTGTCTGCTGAGGCATGACGTCCCACTCTAGAAGGGCAGCCCTCAGGTCATTGAGGTTCTGGGGTGCAGAGTTTCGAGCCTCAACACGGCAACTCAGCTGATCCCACAGGTTTTCAATAGGATTCATCTCTGGAAAAACTGCAGGCCATAACGTTTGAGGTACACCAGTCTTCAACAGCCGTTCTCTGATGATGCAACCTCGATGAGCTGGAGCATTGTCGTCCATGAATATGAAATTAGGCAAGTTGTCTTCATGTAGGGGCAGTCACTGGATTAATGATGTTATGTTGCACTATTCACAAAGTGTCTGGCATTTCTGTACCGACCGGACACACCTGCCCACACTAACACCGCCACCACCAAAAGCTCGTCTGATGACAACAGTGGCTGATGCATAGCGCTCTCCTTGACATCTCCAACATGGTTGGCGGCCATCATTTCTGCTCAACATGAATCAACATTCATCATAGAACAGCACTGAGGCCCACTGGTCCCTCACCCAGCGTAAATGCTCTCTGGGCCATGCAAGACGATGACGCCTGTGCCTGGTGGTGTGGTCACGTACCCTTGCAGGTCGTCCAGCATGCAGACCACGATGATGTAAACGGTTTTGAATGGTCTGACGTGCCACTTGGGTGCCTCTCACCTCCCTTGTGCCTGGAGTTGAGTGGCATTCATCAACCGGTTTCTCAGGGCATTGTTCACAATGTAGCGGTCATCAGCATGTGATGTGGCCAAAAGACGTCCTCTTCTACATCTTTCTGTGACACTTCCAGTCTCTCTGTATCTCTCTCGCAACCTGCTGATGACACTCAGTGGCCACTTCCGTCTGAGAACGCCCTGTTTGAAGAATTACAATGGCAAGCTACTGTTGATCCATTGTTAGGTGTCTTCTTGATCTCTGTATTGAAACATTTAATAGTTGTACATTTGCATTCAAAAGCTTAGAGGTCACATTAGGTTCACCTGTAAAGGCGCATTTTAGGCGCGTTCTGAAATTTTACACAAAAGCTAAATATCCCTACTTTTTGTGTGTAGTGTATAACAAAGTAGAACATAAAATTGACTTGCCTCATAATTGGAACGCGACATGATGTAGACATGTTGACATGATTATCACCAGAGCTGGGCAGCGACCCTAGGTCCCCGGTTTCCGTCCTGCATAGTCAATCGAACCACATGGTACCGGCCCGTCCTTCGCCGGCGACAGACAATTACATAATCTTTACGTCACACACAGGCGCCGCACGAGCAGACGCCACCAAACCAAGAAAAATGTCTGTGGGATCGCAAGGTACACCACGCCCTATTATTTTTTATTGTTTCCTTACTCGACCACCGGTAAAGTCCGTTCTCTATGCCGGTTGGCTGACTCCGACCGACTGGGACCACGTGGGTCGATTGAATATGCAGGACGGAAACCGGGGACGGAGGGTCCCTGCCCAGCTCTGATTGATTACATGATTCATGATTTTTATCGGTGGGTTTCACAATGGAAATTCTATAGGCTCCAAAATGATTAATGAATATAGCACGGTCTAATAGTAAAACAACAATTGCATTTTGGCATCTAAATGTGACTTTAAATTTTATCACTTTATTTTTTTTTAAGCTCAGCATGATGGTACTGTGGGGTATTGATACCCCAGCCATATTTTGATATAAAAATACGTTTTCTTTGTGGGCGGCACGGTGGTCGACTGGTTAGCACGTCTGCCTCCCAGTTCAGAGGCTGTGGGTTTGATCCCGGCTCCGGCCTCCCTGTGTGGAGTTTGCATGTTCTCCCCGTGCCTGCGTGGATTTTCTCCGGGTACTCCGGTTTCCTCACACATTCCAGAAAGATGCATGGTATTGGCATTGGACTCTCTAAATTGCCCCTAGGTGTGATTGTGAGTGTGGATGTTTGTTTGTCTCTGTGTGCCCTGCGAATGGCTGGCAACCCATTCAGGGTGTCCCCCGCCCACTGGCCGAAGACAGCTGGGATAGGCTTCAGCACCCCCCGCCACCCTTGTGAGGATAAGCGGTGTCGATAATGGATGTATTTCTCTGTTTTCATTCAGATCTGTCCTGATGAACATTCAGATTGTACATATGATGACATGGACTATATTCCAGATATAAGTGGTAATTCATCAGATAGAAGTACTTGTAAAACAGAATTAAGAATCACAGACTCTCTTGTTCCGCAAAAACACTTCAAGGACATGGCATTCAGGAAAGATACAGTACAAATAGAAGAAAATATCAGTTCAGCAATAACTACAAATCTAAATTCATCAGTATGGAAAGTCAACAAAATTACCACACAAGAAGCACTTATTTCATTCAGAAGACAAATGAGTGCTTAGATTTGAGTAAATTTCATGATAATTTCATGAAATTTCATGTTTGAGGAAATTTGATGACAAATCCTTTTCGTGAGCATTGTCGATTTGGGAATGGATCATTCCTGCCTTGGCAAACTGCCTCCTGCTTCATGCATTCCAGGGTGGAGAAGTTGTACCACTTATTATGATACCCAATTTAAATAGAGATTTGACCATTGAAACTCAACTCCGCCTACATTGAATACAAGTGTCAATGGTTCGTTTGGACATCAGGAATGTATTGTAGTTCGCCCTTTCAGTGCATGAACTATAATCATTGTCAATTGATGTGACCGTTAGCAGTCAGAACAGCTGTCCGTTGAAAACTTCACAGCCGAGACAACCCCAAAAGGAAGCACTTATGAAAAGAAAAAACATTGGTATTTCTTTTTGAGGTCATCACAATGTGAATTGATGAGCGTTTTTCAAATGTGTCAGTAATAAAAAAGCAGCCAATGCAATTGGGAAAGTCATCAGGACTACCCCAACAAGAAGCACTTACTGCTTTCAGAACACAAGTGAGTGCTGATGACACGCAGCTGTATATTGCCGTGTCTCCTGATGACACAGGACCCATTGATACCCTTTTAAATTGCATTTTAGATATCAAGTCATGGATGGCAGATAATTTCCTACAGCTCAATCAGGACAAGACTGAGGTTTTAGTTATCGGTCCCGAAGGTCAGAGAGAGAAGCTTTTACCAAAACTACACATTTTTAATCCCTCACACTGTGTGAAGAACCTTGGCGTCATTTTTGACTCTGAGCTCAGTTTTATTCCTCATATTAAAAATGTAACCAAGATTGGTTTTTATCACCTTAAGAATATCGCCAGAGTCCGCCCGTTTCTCTCTCAGGCTAACACGGAAGTGCTGATGCATGCCTTTATTTCCTGTCATTTAGATTACTGTAATGCCCTGCTCTCTGGCCTCCCGAAAAAGAGCATTTCACCACTGCAACTACTGCAGAATTCAGCCGCTCGGGTGCTGACGAGAACCAGAGGGCGGGAGCACATTACGCCAGTTTTGAAATTGCTGCATTGGCTCCCTGTGTGTTTCAGGATCGATTTTAAAGTACTTTTATTAGTTTATAAATGTGTTAATGGTCTTGGGCCATCTTATTTATCTGATTTGCTTTTATCATACCAGCCCTCGCGGATCCTGAGGTCCTCTGGCGCCGGCCTTTTATTTATTCCAAGGGTGAGGACCAAAATGCATGGCGAGGCTGCATTCAGCCGTTTTGGTCCTCACCTTTGGAATAGCCTGCCAGAGGATGTCAGGTCTGCAGAGACTGTTGATATTTTTAAGAGGAAGCTCAAGACACACCTTTTTAGTTTGGCTTTCAACAACTTTTAAATAATTTATCTTTTCTTTTGATTGAAGATAATTCTATGTTTTGCTTTGAATGTTTTAAAGCACTTTGAGTTGCATTTTTATGTATGAAAAGTGCTATATAAATAAAATGTGATTGATTGATTGATTGATTGATTGATTGAGTGCTTAGGTTTGAGTAAATTTGGTGACAAGTTAGCATATTTACCTTGGCTGAGGTTAACCCTTTGCATTGAAAAAACACTCAGGAAATGTGAAGCTTTGGAAAACACAGCTTGTTCGTTTAAAATGCTCTTAGGAACAGCCATATAAGGTCACTCTCTACGCATATGTTGATTTTGTCCGTCTGACTGCCCCAACGAGTAGCACTTACTACTGTCAAATTCAAGCCAGTGAACTCATTGGGTCAATGAAACGGACTTGGAGGGAAAGTCATCCTTTTTGTGATTATTGTCGATTTGGGAATGGATCATTCCTGCCTTGGCAAACTGCCTCCTGCATTCCAGGGTGGAGAAGTTGTACCACTGAGAATGATAACCAATTTAAATAGAGATTTTGGCCATTGAAACTCAACTCCGCCTACATTGAATACAAGTGTCAATGGCTCGTTTGCACATCAGGAATGTATTGTAGTTCGCCCATTCAGTGCATAAACTATAATCATTGTCAATTGAAGTGATCGTTAGCAGTCCGAACAGCTGTCCGTTGAAAACGTCACAGCCGAGACAACCCCAAAAGGAAGCACTTATGAAAAGAAAAAACATTGGTATCTTCTTTTTGAGGTCATCACAATGTGAATTGATGAGCATTTTCCAAATCTGTCACTAATGCAAAAGCAGCCAATGCAATTGGAAAACTCAACAGAGCGACCCCAACAAGAAGCACTTACTGCTTCCAGAACTCAAGTGAGTGCTTAATTTTGAGCAAATTTGGTGAGAAGTTTGCATATTTAGCTTGGTTGTGGTCAAGACTGCGCAATGATAAACCTAGACCAAGCGTAGAATGAAAAGTCACGAGAACTACCCCAACAAGAAGCACTTATTTCTTTCTGAACAAAAATGAGTGCTTTGGTTTGAGTAAATTTGGTGACAAGTGAGCACATTTAGCTTGGTTGAGGTCAAGACTTTGCAATGATAAACTTAGACCAAAGCGTAGTATAAAAAGTCACCAGAACTACCCCAACAAGAAGCACTTATTTCTTACAGAACACAAATGAGTGCTTTGGTTTGAGTAAATTTGGTGACAAACTAGCACATTTAGCTTGGTTAAGGTCCAGACTTTGCAATGATCAAATTTGACCAAGCGAAGTATGAAAAGTCACCAGAGCTACCCCAACAAGAAGCACTTACTGCTTTCAGAACACAAGTGAGTGCTTAGGTTTGAGTAAATTTGGTGACAAGTTAGCACATTTAGCTTGGTTGAGGTCAAGACTTTGCAATGATAAACTTAGACCAAAGCGTAGTATGAAAAGTCACCAGAGCTACCCCAACAAGAAGCACTTATTTCTTCCAGAACACAAGTGAGTGCTTAGGTTAGAGTAAATTTGGTCACAAATTAGCAGATTTAGCTTGGCTGAGGTCAAACCTTTGCATTGATAAACAACTCAGGACATTTGAAGCTTTGGAAAACAGTTTGTTCATTTAAAATGCTCTCAGGAACAACCATATAATGTCACTCTCCACACATATGTTGATTTTGTCTGTCTGACTGCCCCAACAAGTAGCACTTACTATTGTCAAATTCAAGCCAGTGAACTTGTTGGGTCAAAGAAACGGACTCTGAGGGAAAGTCATCTTTTTCGTGAGTATTGTCGATTTGGGATTGGATCATTCCTGCCTTGGCAAACTGCCTCCTGCGATCCAGGATGGAGAAGTTGTAGAACTTAGAATGATAACCTTTTTAAAAAGAGATTTTGGCCATTGAAACTCAACTCCGCCTACATTGAATACAAGTGTCAATGGCTCGTTTGGACATCAGGAATGTATTGTAGTTCACCCATTCAGTGCATAAACTATAATCATTGTCAATTGAAGTGATCGTTAGCAGTCCGAACAGCTGTCCGTTGAAAACTTCACAGCCGAGACAACCCCAAAAGGAAGCACTTATGAAAAGAAAAAACATTGGTATCTTCTTTTTGAGGTCATCACAATGTGAATTGATGAGCATTTTTCAAATCTGTCAGTAATGCAAAAGCAGCCAATAGAATTGGAAAACTCAACAGAGCGACCCCAACAAGAAGCACTTACTGCTTCCAGAACTCAAGTGAGTGCTTAATTTTGAGCAAATTTGGTGAGAAGTTTGCATATTTAGCTTGGTTGTGGTTAAGACTGCGCAATGATAAACCTAGACCAAGCGTAGTATGAAAAGTCGCGAGAACTACCCCAACAAGAAGCACTTATTTCTTTCAGAACAAAAATGAGTGCTTTGGTCTGAGTAAATTTGGTGACAAATTAGCACATTTAGCTTGGTTGAGGTCAAGACTTTGCAATGATCAAATTGGACCAAGCGTCGGATGAAAAGTCACCAGAGCTACCCCAACAAGAAGCACTTACTGCTTTCAGAACACAAGTGAGTGCTTAGGTTTGAGTAAATTTGGTGACAAGTGAGCACATTTGTTTTGGTTGAGGTCAAGACTTTGCAATGGTAAACTTAGACCAAAGCGTAGTATAAAAAGTCACCAGAACTACCCCAACAAGAAGCACTTATTTCTTACAGAACACAAATGAGTGCTTTGGTTTGAGTAAATTTGGTGACAAACTAGCACATTTAGCTTGGTTAAGGTCAAGACTTTGCAATGATCAAATTGGACCAAGCGAAGTATGAAAAGTCACCAGAGCTACCCCAACAAGAAGCACTTATTTCTTCCAGAACACAAGTGAGTGCTTAGGTTAGAGTAAATTTGGTCACAAATTAGCAGATTTAGCTTGGCTGAGGTCAAACCTTTGCATTGATAAACAACTCAGGACATTTGAAGCTTTGGAAAACACAGTTTGTTCATTTAAAATGCTCTCAGGAACAACCATATAATGTCACTCTCCACACATATGTTGATTTTGTCTGTCTGACTGCCTCAACAAGTAGCACTTACTATTGTCAAATTCAAGCCAGTGAACTTGTTGGGTCAAAGAAACGGACTCTGAAGGAAAGTCATCTTTTTCGTGAGTATTGTCGATTTGGGATTGGATCATTCCTGCCTTGGCAAACTGCCTCCTGCGATCCAGGATGGAGAAGTTGTAGAACTTAGAATGATAACCTTTTTAAATAGAGATTTTGGCCATTGAAACTCAACTCCGCCTACATTGAATACAAGTGTCAATGGCTCGTTTGGACATCAGGAATGTATTGTAGTTCGCCCATTCAGTGCATAAACTATAATCATTGTCAATTGAAGTGATCGTTAGCAGTCCGAACAGCTGTCCGTTGAAAACTTCACAGCCGAGACAACCCCAAAAGGAAGCACTTATGAAAAGAAAAAACATTGGTATCTTCTTTTTGAGGTCATCACAATGTGAATTGATGAGCGTTTTTCAAATCTGTCAGTAATGCAAAAGCAGCCAATAGAATTGGAAAACTCAACAGAGCGACCCCAACAAGAAGCACTTACTGCTTCCAGAACTCAAGTGAGTGCTTAATTTTGAGCAAATTTGGTGAGAAGTTTGCATATTTAGCTTGGTTGTGGTCAAGACTGCGCAATGATAAACCTAGACCAAGCGTAGTATGAAAAGTCACGAGAACTACCCCAACAAGAAGCACTTATTTCTTTCAGAACAAAAATGAGTGCTTTGGTCTGAGTAAATTTGGTGACAAATTAGCACATTTAGCTTGGTTGAGGTCAAGACTTTGCAATGATAAACTTGGACCAAGCGTCGGATGAAAAGTCACCAGAGCTACCCCAACAAGAAGCACTTACTGCTTTCAGAACACAAGTGAGTGCTTAGGTTTGAGTAAATTTGGTGACAAACTAGCACATTTAGCTTGGTTAAGGTCAAGACTTTGCAATGATCAAATTGGACCAAGCGAAGTATGAAAAGTCACCAGAGCTACCCCAACAAGAAGCACTTACTGCTTTCAGAACACAAGTGAGTGCTTCAGTTTGAGTAAATTTAGTGACAAATTAGCACATTTAGCTTGGTTGAGGTCAAGACTTTACAATGATAAACTTGGACCAAGCGTAGGATGAAATGTCAAATGTCAAAGAAACGGACTCTGAGGGAAAGTCATCCTTTTTGTGATTATTGTCGATTTGGGAATGGATCATTCCTGCCTTGGCAAACTGCCTCCTGCATTCCAGGGTGGAGAAGTTGTACCACTGAAAATGATAACCAATTTAAATAGAGATTTTGGCCATTGAAACTCAACTCCGCCTACATTGAATACAAGTGTCAATGGCTCGTTTGGACATCAGGAATGTATTGTAGTTCGCCCATTCAGTGCATAAACTATAATCATTGTCAATTGAAGTGATCGTTAGCAGTCCGAACAGCTGTCCGTTGAAAACTTCACAGCCGAGACACCCCAAAAGGAAGCACTTATGAAAAGAAAAAACATTGGTATTTCTTTTTGAGGTCATCACAAAGTGAATTAATGAGCGTTTTTCAAATGTGTCAGTAATGCAAAAGCAGCCAATGCATAAAGACTTTTCAATGATAAACTTAGAACAAAACGTAGTATGAAAAGTCACCAGAACTACCCCAACGAGAAGCCCTTACTGCTTTCAGAACACAAGTGTGTGCTTTAGTTTGAGTAAATTTTTTCACAAATTAACACATTTAGCTTGGTTGAGGTCAAGACTTTGCAATGATAAACTTGGACCAAGCGTAGGATGAAAAGTCACCAAAGCTACCCCAACAAGAAGCACTTATTTCTTTCAGAACACAAATGAGTGCTTTGGTTTGAGTAAATTTGGTGACAAATTAGCACATTTAGCTTGGTTGAGGTCAAGAATTTGCAATGATAAACTTGGACCAAGCGTCGGATGAAAAGTCACCAGAGCTACCCCAACAAGAAGCACTTACTGCTTTCAGAACACAGTGAGTGCTTAGGTTTGAGTAAATTTGGTGACAAGTTAGCACATTTATCTTGGTTGAGGTCAAGACTTTGCAATGATAAACTTAGACCAAAGCGTAGTATAAAAAGTCACCAGAACTACCCCAACAAGAAGCACTTACTGCTTTCAGAACACAAGTGAGTGCTTTTGTTTGAGTAAATTTGGTGACAAATTAGCACATTTAGCTTGGTTGATGTCAAGACTTTGCAATGATAAACTTGGACCAAGCGTAGTATGAAAAGTCATTAGAGCTACCCCAACAAGAAGCACTTATTGCTTTCAGACCACAAGTGAGTGCTTCAGTTTGAGTACATTTTGTGACAAATTAGCACATTTAGCTTGGTTGAGGTCAAGACTTTGCAATGATAAACTTGGACCAAGCGTAGGATGAAATGTCAAATGTCAAAGAAACGGACTCTGAGGGAAAGTCATCCTTTTTGTGATTATTGTTGATTTGGGAATGGATCATTCCTGCCATGGCAAACTGCCTCCTGCATTCCAGGGTGGAGAAGTTGTACCACTGAAAATGATAACCAATTTAAATAGAGATTTTGGCCATTGAAACTCAACTCCGCCTACATTGAATACAAGTGTCAATGGCTCATTTGGACATCAGGAATGTACTGTAGTTCGCCCATTCAGTGCATAAACTATAATCATTGTCAATTGAAGTGATCGTTAGCAGTCCGAACAGCTGTCCGTTGAAAACTTCACAGCCGAGAAAACCCCAAAAGGAAGCACTTATGAAAAGAAAAAACATTGGTATTTCTTTTTGAGGTCATCACAAAGTGAATTAATGAGCGTTTTTCCAATGTGTCAGTAATGCAAAAGCAGCCAATGCATAAAGACTTTTCAATGATAAACTTAGAACAAAACGTAGTATGAAAAGTCACCAGAACTACCCCAACAAGAAGCACTTACTGCTTTCAGAACACAAGTGAGTGCTTAGGTTTGAGTAAATTTGGTGACAAGTTAGCACATTTATCTTGGTTGAGGTCAAGACTTTGCAATGATAAACTTAGACCAAGCGTAGTATGAAAAGTCACCAGAGCTACCCCAACAAGAAGCACTTACTGCTTTCAGAACACAAGTGAGTGCTTTGGTTTGAGTAAATTTGGTGACAAATTAGCACATTTAGCTTGGTTGATGTCAAGACTTTGCAATGATAAACTTAGACCAAAGCGTAGTATAAAAAGTCACCAGAACTACCCCAACAAGAAGCACTTACTGCTTTCAGAACACAAGTGAGTGCTTTGGTTTGAGTAAATTTGGTGACAAATTAGCACATTTAGCTTGGTTGATGTCAAGACTTTGCAATGATAAACTTGGACCAAGCGTAGTATGAAAAGTCATTAGAGCTACCCCAACAAGAAGCACTTACTGCTTTCAGACCACAAGTGAGTGCTTAGGTTTGAGTAAATTTGGTGACAAGTGAGCACATTTACTTTGGTTGAGGTCAAGACTTTGCAATGATAAACTTGGACCAAGCGTAGGATGAAATGTCAAATGTCAAAGAAACGGACTCTGAGGGAAAGTCATCCTTTTTGTGATTATTGTCGATTTGGGAATGGATCATTCCTGCCTTGGCAAACTGCCTCCTGCATTCCAGGGTGGAGAAGTTGTACCACTGAAAATGATAACCAATTTAAATAGAGATTTTGGCCATTGAAACTCAACTCCGCCTACATTGAATACAAGTGTCAATGGCTCGTTTGGACATCAGGAAAGTATTGTAGTTCGCCCATTCAGTGCATAAACTATAATCATTGTCAATTGAAGTGATCGTTAGCAGTCCGAACAGCTGTCCGTTGAAAACTTCACAGGCGAGACAACCCCAAAAGGAAGCACTTATGAAAAGAAAAAACATTGGTATTTCTTTTTGAGGTCATCACAAAGTGAATTAATGAGCGTTTTTCAAATGTGTCAGTAATGCAAAAGCAGCCAATGCATAAAGACTTTTCAATGATAAACCTAGACCAAGCGTAGTATGAAAAGTCACGAGAACTACCCCAACAAGAAGCACTTATTTCTTTCAGAACAAAAATGAGTGCTTTGGTCTGAGTAAATTTGGTGACAAATTAGCACATTTAGCTTGGTTGAGGTCAAGACTTTGCAATGATAAACTTGGACCAAGCGTAGGATGAAAAGTCACCAGAGCTACCCTAACAAGAAGCACTTACTGCTTTCAGAACACAAGTGAGTGCTTAGGTTTGAGTAAATTTGGTGACAAGTGAGCACATTTACTTTGGTTGAGGTCAAGACTTTGCAATGATCAAATTGGACCAAGCGAAGTATGAAAAGTCACCAGAGCTACCCCAACAAGAAGCACTTATTTCTTCCAGAACACAAGTGAGTGCTTAGGTTAGAGTAAATTTGGTCACAAATTAGCAGATTTAGCTTGGCTGAGGTCAAACCTTTGCATTGATAAACAACTTCTTTTAAATAGAGATTTTGGCCATTGAAACTCAACTCCGCCTACATTGAATACAAGTGTCAATGGCTCGTTTGGACATCAGGAATGTATTGTAGTTCGCCCATTCAGTGCATAAACTATAATCATTGTCAATTGAAGTGATCGTTAGCAGTCCGAACAGCTGTCCGTTGAAAACTTCACAGCCGAGACAACCCCAAAAGGAAGCACTTATGAAAAGAAAAAACATTGGTATCTTCTTTTTGAGGTCATCACAATGTGAATTGATGAGCATTTTTCAAATATGTCAGTAATTTAAAAGCAGCCAATAGAATTGGAAAACTCAACAGAGCGACCCCAACAAGAAGCACTTACTGCTTCCAGAACTCAAGTGAGTGCTTAATTTTGAGCAAATTTGGTGAGAAGTTTGCATATTTAGCTTGGTTGTGGTCAAGACTGCGCAATGATAAACCTAGACCAAGCGTAGTATGAAAAGTCACGAGAACTACCCCAACAAGAAGCACTTATTTCTTTCAGAACAAAAATGAGTGCTTTGGTCTGAGTAAATTTGGTGACAAATTAGCACATTTAGCTTGGTTGATGTCAAGACTTTGCAATGATAAACTTGGACCAAGCGTCGGATGAAAAGTCACCAGAGCTACCCCAACAAGAAGCACTTACTGCTTTCAGAACACAAGTGAGTGCTTAGGTTTGAGTAAATTTGGTGACAAGTGAGCACATTTACTTTGGTTGAGGTCAAGACTTTGCAATGATAAACTTAGACCAAAGCATAGTATAAAAAGTCACCAGAACTACCCCAACAAGAAGCACTCATTTCTTACAGAACACAAATGAGTGCTTTGGTTTGAGTAAATTTGGTGACAAACTAGCACATTTAGCTTGGTTAAGGTCAAGACTTTGCAATGATCAAATTGGACCAAGCGAAGTATGAAAAGTCACCAGAGCTACCCCAACAAGAAGCACTTACTGTTTTCAGAACACAAGTGAGTGCTTAGGTTTGAGTAAATTTGGTGACAAGTTAGCACATTTATCTTGGTTGAGGTCAAGACTTTGCAATGATAAACTTAGACCAAAGCGTAGTATAAAAAGTCACCAGAACTACCCCAACAAGAAGCACTTACTGCTTTCAGAACACAAGTGAGTGCTTTGGTTTGAGTAAATTTGGTGACAAATTAGCACATTTAGCTTGGTTGATGTCAAGACTTTGCAATGATAAACTTGGACCAAGCGTAGTATGAAAAGTCATTAGAGCTACCCCAACAAGAAGCACTTACTGCTTTCAGAACACAAGTGAGTGCTTCAGTTTGAGTAAATTTTGTGACAAATAAGCACATTTAGCTTGGTTAAGGTCAAGACTTTGCAATGATCAAATTGGACCAAGCGAAGTATGAAAAGTCACCAGAGCTATCCCAACAAGAAGCACTTACTGCTTTCAGACCACAAGTGAGTGCTTCAGTTTGAGTAAATTTTGTGACAAATTAGTACATTTAGCTTGGTTGAGGTCAAGACTTTGCAATGATAAACTTGGACCAAGCGTAGGATGAAATGTCAAATGTCAAAGAAACGGACTCTGAGGGAAAGTCATCCTTTTTGTGATTATTGTCGATTTGGGAATGGATCATTCCTGCCTTGGCAAACTGCCTCCTGCATTCCAGGGTGGAGAAGTTGTACCACTGAAAATGATAACCAATTTAAATAGAGATTTTGGCCATTGAAACTCAACTCCGCCTACATTGAATACAAGTGTCAATGGCTCGTTTGGACATCAGGAAAGTATTGTAGTTCGCCCATTCAGTGCATAAACTATAATCATTGTCAATTGAAGTGATCGTTAGCAGTCCGAACAGCTGTCCGTTGAAAACTTCACAGCCGAGACAACCCCAAAAGGAAGCACTTATGAAAAGAAAAAACATTGGTATTTCTTTTTGAGGTCATCACAAAGTGAATTAATGAGCGTTTTTCAAATGTGTCAGTAATGCAAAAGCAGCCAATGCATAAAGACTTTTCAATGATAAACCTAGACCAAGCGTAGTATGAAAAGTCACGAGAACTACCCCAACAAGAAGCACTTATTTCTTTCAGAACAAAAATGAGTGCTTTGGTCTGAGTAAATTTGGTGACAAATTAGCACATTTAGCTTGGTTGAGGTCAAGACTTTGCAATGATAAACTTGGACCAAGCGTAGGATGAAAAGTCACCAGAGCTACCCTAACAAGAAGCACTTACTGCTTTCAGAACACAAGTGAGTGCTTAGGTTTGAGTAAATTTGGTGACAAGTGAGCACATTTACTTTGGTTGAGGTCAAGACTTTGCAATGATCAAATTGGACCAAGCGAAGTATGAAAAGTCACCAGAGCTACCCCAACAAGAAGCACTTATTTCTTCCAGAACACAAGTGAGTGCTTAGGTTAGAGTAAATTTGGTCACAAATTAGCAGATTTAGCTTGGCTGAGGTCAAACCTTTGCATTGATAAACAACTTCTTTTAAATAGAGATTTTGGCCATTGAAACTCAACTCCGCCTACATTGAATACAAGTGTCAATGGCTCGTTTGCACATCAGGAATGTATTGTAGTTCGCCCATTCAGTGCATAAACTATAATCATTGTCAATTGAAGTGATCGTTAGCAGTCCGAACAGCTGTCCGTTGAAAACTTCACAGCCGAGACAACCCCAAAAGGAAGCACTTATGAAAAGAAAGAACATTGGTATCTTCTTTTTGAGGTCATCACAATGTGAATTGATGAGCATTTTCCAAATCTGTCACTAATGCAAAAGCAGCCAATGCAATTGGAAAACTCAACAGAGCGACCCCAACAAGAAGCACTTACTGCTTCCAGAACTCAAGTGAGTGCTTAATTTTGAGCAAATTTGGTGAGAAGTTTGCATATTTAGCTTGGTTGTGGTCAAGACTGCGCAATGATAAACCTAGACCAAGCGTAGTATGAAAAGTCACGAGAACTACCCCAACAAGAAGCACTTATTTCTTTCAGAACAAAAATGAGTGCTTTGGTCTGAGTAAATTTGGTGACAAATTAGCACATTTAGCTTGGTTGATGTCAAGACTTTGCAATGATAAACTTGGACCAAGCGTCGGATGAAAAGTCACCAGAGCTACCCCAACAAGAAGCACTTACTGCTTTCAGAACACAAGTGAGTGCTTAGGTTTGAGTAAATTTGGTGACAAGTGAGCACATTTACTTTGGTTGAGGTCAAGACTTTGCAATGATAAACTTAGACCAAAGCATAGTATAAAAAGTCACCAGAACTACCCCAACAAGAAGCACTCATTTCTTACAGAACACAAATGAGTGCTTTGGTTTGAGTAAATTTGGTGACAAACTAGCACATTTAGCTTGGTTAAGGTCAAGACTTTGCAATGATCAAATTGGACCAAGCGAAGTATGAAAAGTCACCAGAGCTACCCCAACAAGAAGCACTTACTGTTTTCAGAACACAAGTGAGTGCTTAGGTTTGAGTAAATTTGGTGACAAGTTAGCACATTTATCTTGGTTGAGGTCAAGACTTTGCAATGATAAACTTGGACCAAGCGTAGGATGAAATGTCAAATGTCAAAGAAACGGACTCTGAGGGAAAGTCATCCTTTTTGTGATTATTGTCGATTTGGGAATGGATCATTCCTGCCTTGGCAAACTGCCTCCTGCATTCCAGGGTGGAGAAGTTGTACCACTGAAAATGATAACCAATTTAAATAGAGATTTTGGCCATTGAAACTCAACTCCGCCTAAATTGAATACAAGTGTCAATGGCTCGTTTGGACATCAGGAATGTATTGTAGTTCGCCCATTCAGTGCATAAACTATAATCATTGTCAATTGAAGTGATCGTTAGCAGTCCGAACAGCTGTCCGTTGAAAACTTCACAGCCGAGACAACCCCAAAAGGAAGCACTTATGAAAAGAAAAAACATTGGTATTTCTTTTTGAGGTCATCACAAAGTGAATTAATGAGCGTTTTTCAAATGTGTCAGTAATGCAAAAGCAGCCAATGCATAAAGACTTTTCAATGATAAACTTAGAACAAAACGTAGTATGAAAAGTCACCAGAACTACCCCAACGAGAAGCCCTTACTGCTTTCAGAACACAAGTGTGTGCTTCAGTTTGAGTAAATTTTGTCACAAATTAGCACATTTAGCTTGGTTGAGGTCAAGACTTTGCAATGATAAACTTGGACCAAGCGTAGGATGAAAAGTCACCAAAGTTACCCCAACAAGAAGCACTTATTTCTTTCAGAACACAAATGAGTGCTTTGGTTTGAGTAAATTTGGTGACAAATTAGCACATTTAGCTTGGTTGAGGTCAAGACTTTGCAATGATAAACTTGGACCAAGCGTAGTATGAAAAGTCACCAGAGCTACCCCAACAAGAAGCACTTACTGCTTTCAGAACACAAGTGAGTGCTTCAGTTTGAGTAAATTTGGTGACAAATTAGCATATTTAGCTTGGTTGAGGTAAAGACTTTTCAATGATAAACTTAGAACAAAACGCAGTATGAAAAGTCACCAGAACTACCCCAACAAGAAGCACTTATTTCTTTCAGAACACAAGTGAGTGCTTAGGTTAGAGTAAATTTGGTCACAAATTAACACATTTAGCTTGGCTGAGGTCAAACCTTTGCATTGATAAACAACTCAGGACATTTGAAACTTTGGAAAACACAGTTTGTTCATTTAAAATGCAATCAGGAACAACCATATAATGTCACTCTCCACACATATGTTGATTTTGTCTGTCTGACTGCCCCAACAAGTAGCACTTACTATTGTCAAATTCAAGCCAGTGAACTTGTTGGGTCAAAGAAACGGACTCTGAGGGAAAGTCATCCTTTTCGTGAGTATTGTCGATTTGGGATTGGATCATTCCTGCCTTGGCAAACTGCCTCCTGCGATCCAGGATGGAGAAGCTGTACAACTTAGAATGATAACCTTTTTAAATAGAGATTTTGGCCATTGAAACTCAACTCCGCCTACATTGAATACAAGTGTCAATGGCTCGTTTGCACATCAGGAATGTATTGTAGTTCGCCCATTCAGTGCATAAACTATAATCATTGTCAATTGAAGTGATCGTTAGCAGTCCGAACAGCTGTCCGTTGAAAACTTCACAGCCGAGACAACCCCAAAAGGAAGCACTTATGAAAAGAAAAAACATTGGTATCTTCTTTTTGAGGTCATCACAATGTGAATTGATGAGCATTTTTCAAATCTGTCAGTAATGCAAAAGCAGCCAATAGAATTGGAAAACTCAACAGAGCGACCCCAACAAGAAGCACTTACTGCTTCCAGAACTCAAGTGAGTGCTTAATTTTGAGTAAATTTGGTGAGAAGTTTGCATATTTAGCTTGGTTGTGGTCAAGACTGCGCAATGATAAACCTAGACCAAGCGTAGTATGAAAAGTCACGAGAACTACCCCAACAAGAAGCACTTATTTCTTTCAGAACAAAAATGAGTGCTTTGGTCTGAGTAAATTTGGTGACAAATTAGCACATTTAGCTTGGTTGAGGTCAAGACTTTGCAATGATAAACTTGGACCAAGCGTCGGATGAAAAGTCACCAGAGCTACCCCAACAAGAAGCACTTACTGCTTTCAGAACACAAGTGAGTGCTTAGGTTTGAGTAAATTTGGTGACAAGTGAGCACATTTACTTTGGTTGAGGTCAAGACTTTGCAATGATAAACTTAGACCAAAGCATAGTATAAAAAGTCACCAGAACTACCCCAACAAGAAGCACTTATTTCTTACAGAACACAAATGAGTGCTTTGGTTTGAGTAAATTTGGTGACAAACTAGCACATTTAGCTTGGTTAAGGTCAAGACTTTGCAATGATCAAATTGGACCAAGCGAAGTATGAAAAGTCACCAGAGCTACCCCAACAAGAAGCACTTACTGCTTTCAGAACACAAGTGAGTTCTTTGGTTTGAGTAAATTTGGTGACAAATTAGCACATTTAGCTTGGTTGATGTCAAGACTTTGCAATGATAAACTTAGACCAAAGCATAGTATAAAAAGTCACCAGAACTACCCCAACAAGAAGCACTTATTTCTTACAGAACACAAATGAGTGCTTTGGTTTGAGTAAATTTGGTGACAAACTAGCACATTTAGCTTGGTTAAGGTCAAGACTTTGCAATGATCAAATTGGACCAAGCGAAGTATGAAAAGTCACCAGAGCTACCCCAACAAGAAGCACTTACTGTTTTCAGAACACAAGTGAGTGCTTAGGTTTGAGTAAATTTGGTGACAAGTTAGCACATTTATCTTGGTTGAGGTCAAGACTTTGCAATGATAAACTTAGACCAAAGCGTAGTATAAAAAGTCACCAGAACTACCCCAACAAGAAGCACTTACTGCTTTCAGAACACAAGTGAGTGCTTTGGTTTGAGTAAATTTGGTGACAAATTAGCACATTTAGCTTGGTTGATGTCAAGACTTTGCAATGATAAACTTGGACCAAGCGTAGTATGAAAAGTCATTAGAGCTACCCCAACAAGAAGCACTTACTGCTTTCAGACCACAAGTGAGTGCTTCAGTTTGAGTAAATTTTGTGACAAATTAGCACATTTAGCTTGGTTAAGGTCAAGACTTTGCAATGATCAAATTGGACCAAGCGAAGTATGAAAAGTCACCAGAGCTACCCCAACAAGAAGCACTTACTGCTTTCAGACCACAAGTGAGTGCTTCAGTTTGAGTAAATTTTGTGACAAATTAGCACATTTAGCTTGGTTGAGGTCAAGACTTTGCAATGATAAACTTGGACCAAGCGTAGGATGAAATGTCAAATGTCAAAGAAACGGACTCTGAGGGAAAGTCATCCTTTTTGTGATTATTGTCGATTTGGGAATGGATCATTCCTGCCTTGGCAAACTGCCTCCTGCATTCCAGGGTGGAGAAGTTGTACCACTGAAAATGATAACCAATTTAAATAGAGATTTTGGCCATTGAAACTCAACTCCGCCTAAATTGAATACAAGTGTCAATGGCTCGTTTGGACATCAGGAATGTATTGTATTTCGCCCATTCAGTGCATAAACTATAATCATTGTCAATTGAAGTGATCGTTAGCAGTCCGAACAGCTGTCCGTTGAAAACTTCACAGCCGAGACAACCCCAAAAGGAAGCACTTATGAAAAGAAAAAACATTGGTATTTCTTTTTGAGGTCATCACAAAGTGAATTAATGAGCGTTTTTCAAATGTGTCAGTAATGCAAAAGCAGCCAATGCATAAAGACTTTTCAATGATAAACTTAGAACAAAACGTAGTATGAAAAGTCACCAGAACTACCCCAACGAGAAGCCCTTACTGCTTTCAGAACACAAGTGTGTGCTTCAGTTTGAGTAAATTTTTTCACAAATTAGCACATTTAGCTTGGTTGAGGTCAAGACTTTGCAATGATAAACTTGGACCAAGCGTAGGATGAAAAGTCACCAAAGCTACCCCAACAAGAAGCACTTATTTCTTTCAGAACACAAATGAGTGCTTTGGTTTGAGTAAATTTGGTGACAAATTAGCACATTTAGCTTGGTTGAGGTCAAGACTTTGCAATGATAAACTTGGACCAAGCGTAGTATGAAAAGTCACCAGAGCTACCCCAACAAGAAGCACTTACTGCTTTCAGAACACAAGTGAGTGCTTCAGTTTGAGTAAATTTGGTGACAAATTAGCATATTTAGCTTGGTTGAGGTAAAGACTTTTCAATGATAAACTTAGAACAAAACGCAGTATGAAAAGTCACCAGAACTACCCCAACAAGAAGCACTTATTTCTTTCAGAACACAAGTGAGTGCTTAGGTTAGAGTAAATTTGGTCACAAATTAACACATTTAGCTTGGCTGAGGTCAAACCTTTGCATTGATAAACAACTCAGGACATTTGAAACTTTGGAAAACACAGTTTGTTCATTTAAAATGCAATCAGGAACAACCATATAATGTCACTCTCCACACATATGTTGATTTTGTCTGTCTGACTGCCCCAACAAGTAGCACTTACTATTGTCAAATTCAAGCCAGTGAACTTGTTGGGTCAAAGAAACGGACTCTGAGGGAAAGTCATCCTTTTCGTGAGTATTGTCGATTTGGGATTGGATCATTCCTGCCGTGGCAAACTGCCTCCTGCGATCCAGGATGGAGAAGTTGTACAACTTAGAATGATAACCTTTTTAAATAGAGATTTTGGCCATTGAAACTCAACTCCGCCTACATTGAATACAAGTGTCAATGGCTCGTTTGCACATCAGGAATGTATTGTAGTTCGCCCATTCAGTGCATAAACTATAATCATTGTCAATTGAAGTGATCGTTAGCAGTCCGAACAGCTGTCCGTTGAAAACTTCACAGCCGAGACAACCCCAAAAGGAAGCACTTATGAAAAGAAAAAACATTGGTATCTTCTTTTTGAGGTCATCACAATGTGAATTGATGAGCATTTTTCAAATCTGTCAGTAATGCAAAAGCAGCCAATAGAATTGGAAAACTCAACAGAGCGACCCCAACAAGAAGCACTTACTGCTTCCAGAACTCAAGTGAGTGCTTAATTTTGAGCAAATTTGGTGAGAAGTTTGCATATTTAGCTTGGTTGTGGTCAAGACTGCGCAATGATAAACCTAGACCAAGCGTAGTATGAAAAGTCACGAGAACTACCCCAACAAGAAGCACTTATTTCTTTCAGAACAAAAATGAGTGCTTTGGTCTGAGTAAATTTGGTGACAAATTAGCACATTTAGCTTGGTTGAGGTCAAGACTTTGCAATGATAAACTTGGACCAAGCGTCGGATGAAAAGTCACCAGAGCTACCCCAACAAGAAGCACTTACTGCTTTCAGAACACAGTGAGTGCTTAGGTTTGAGTAAATTTGGTGACAAGTTAGCACATTTATCTTGGTTGAGGTCAAGACTTTGCAATGATAAACTTAGACCAAAGCGTAGTATAAAAAGTCACCAGAACTACCCCAACAAGAAGCACTTACTGCTTTCAGAACACAAGTGAGTGCTTTGGTTTGAGTAAATTTGGTGACAAATTAGCACATTTAGCTTGGTTGATGTCAAGACTTTGCAATGATAAACTTGGACCAAGCGTAGTATGAAAAGTCATTAGAGCTACCCCAACAAGAAGCACTTATTGCTTTCAGACCACAAGTGAGTGCTTCAGTTTGAGTAAATTTTGTGACAAATTAGCACATTTAGCTTGGTTGAGGTCAAGACTTTGCAATGATAAACTTGGACCAAGCGTAGGATGAAAAGTCACCAAAGCTACCCCAACAAGAAGCACTTATTTCTTTCAGAACACAAATGAGTGGTTTGGTTTGAGTAAATTTGGTGACAAATTAGCACATTTAGCTTGGTTGAGGTCAAGACTTTGCAATGATAAACTTGGACCAAGCGTAGTATGAAAAGTCACCAGAGCTACCCCAACAAGAAGCACTTACTGCTTTCAGAACACAAGTGAGTGCTTTGGTTTGAGTAAATTTGGTGACAAATTAGCACATTTAGCTTGGTTGATGTCAAGACTTTGCAATGATAAACTTGGACCAAGCGTAGTATGAAAAGTCACCAGAACTACCCCAACAAGAAGCACTTATTTCTTTCAGAACACAAGTGAGTGCTTAGGTTAGAGTAAATTTGGTCACAAATTAACACATTTAGCTAGGCTGAGGTCAAACCTTTGCATTGATAAACAACTCAGGACATTTGAAACTTTGGAAAACACAGTTTGTTCATTTAAAATGCAATCAGGAACAACCATATAATGTCACTCTCCACACATATGTTGATTTTGTCTGTCTGACTGCCCCAACAAGTAGCACTTACTATTGTCATATTCAAGCCAGTGAACTTGTTGGGTCAAAGAAACGGACTCTGAGGGAAAGTCATCCTTTTCGTGAGTATTGTCGATTTGGGATTGGATCATTCCTGCCTTGGCAAACTGCCTCCTGCGATCCAGGATGGAGAAGTTGTACAACTTAGAACGATAACCTTTTTAAATAGAGATTTTGGCCATTGAAACTCAACTCCGCCTACATTGAATACAAGTGTCAATGGCTCGTTTGCACATCAGGAATGTATTGTAGTTCGCCCATTCAGTGCATAAACTATAATCATTGTCAATTGAAGTGATCGTTAGCAGTCCGAACAGCTGTCCGTTGAAAACTTCACAGCCGAGACAACCCCAAAAGGAAGCACTTATGAAAAGAAAGAACATTGGTATCTTCTTTTTGAGGTCATCACAATGTGAATTGATGAGCATTTTCCAAATCTGTCACTAATGCAAAAGCAGCCAATGCAATTGGAAAACTCAACAGAGCGACCCCAACAAGAAGCACTTACTGCTTCCAGAACTCAAGTGAGTGCTTAATTTTGAGCAAATTTGGTGAGAAGTTTGCATATTTAGCTTGGTTGTGGTCAAGACTGCGCAATGATAAACCTAGACCAAGCGTAGTATGAAAAGTCACGAGAACTACCCCAACAAGAAGCACTTACTGCTTTCAGAACACAAGTGAGTGCTTTGGTTTGAGTAAATTTGGTGACAAATTAGCACATTTAGCTTGGTTGATGTCAAGACTTTGCAATGATAAACTTAGACCAAAGTGTAGTATAAAAAGTCACCAGAACTACCCCAACAAGAAGCACTTACTGCTTTCAGAACACAAGTGAGTGCTTTGGTTTGAGTAAATTTGGTGACAAATTAGCACATTTAGCTTGGTTGATGTCAAGACTTTGCAATGATAAACTTGGACCAAGCGTAGTATGAAAAGTCATTAGAGCTACCCCAACAAGAAGCACTTACTGCTTTCAGACCACAAGTGAGTGCTTCAGTTTGAGTAAATTTTGTGACAAATTAGCACATTTAGCTTGGTTGAGGTCAAGACTTTGCAATGATAAACTTGGACCAAGCGTAGGATGAAATGTCAAATGTCAAAGAAACGGACTCTGAGGGAAAGTCATCCTTTTTGTGATTATTGTCGATTTGGGAATGGATCATTCCTGCCTTGGCAAACTGCCTCCTGCATTCCAGGGTGGAGAAGTTGTACCACTGAAAATGATAACCAATTTAAATAGAGATTTTGGCCATTGAAACTCAACTCCGCCTACATTGAATAAAAGTGTCAATGGCTCGTTTGGACATCAGGAAAGTATTGTAGTTCGCCCATTCAGTGCATAAACTATAATCATTGTCAATTGAAGTGATCGTTAGCAGTCCGAACAGCTGTCCGTTGAAAACTTCACAGCCGAGACAACCCCAAAAGGAAGCACTTATGAAAAAAAAAAACATTGGTATTTCTTTTTGAGGTCATCACAAAGTGAATTAATGAGCGTTTTTCAAATGTGTCAGTAATGCAAAAGCAGCCAATGCATAAAGACTTTTCAATGATAAACTTAGAACAAAACGTAGTATGAAAAGTCACCAGAACTACCCCAACGAGAAGCCCTTACTGCTTTCAGAACACAAGTGTGTGCTTCAGTTTGAGTAAATTTTTTCACAAATTAGCACATTTAGCTTGGTTGAGGTCAAGACTTTGCAATGATAAACTTGGACCAAGCGTAGTATGAAAAGTCACCAGAGCTACCCCAACAAGAAGCACTTACTGCTTTCAGAACACAAGTGAGTGCTTCAGTTTGAGTAAATTTGGTGACAAATTAGCATATTTAGCTTGGTTGAGGTAAAGACTTTTCAATGATAAACTTAGAACAAAACGCAGTATGAAAAGTCACCAGAACTACCCCAACAAGAAGCACTTATTTCTTTCAGAACACAAGTGAGTGCTTAGGTTAGAGTAAATTTGGTCACAAATTAACACATTTAGCTTGGCTGAGGTCAAACCTTTGCATTGATAAACAACTCAGGACATTTGAAACTTTGGAAAACACAGTTTGTTCATTTAAAATGCAATCAGGAACAACCATATAATGTCACTCTCCACACATATGTTGATTTTGTCTGTCTGACTGCCCCAACAAGTAGCACTTACTATTGTCAAATTCAAGCCAGTGAACTTGTTGGGTCAAAGAAACGGACTCTGAGGGAAAGTCATCCTTTTTGTGAGTATTGTCGATTTGGGATTGGGTCATTCCTGCCATGGCAAACTGCCTCCTGCGATCCAGGATGGAGAAGTTGTACAACTTAGAACGATAACCTTTTTAAATAGAGATTTTGGCCATTGAAACTCAACTCCGCCTACATTGAATACAAGTGTCAATGGCTCGTTTGCACATCAGGAATGTATTGTAGTTCGCCCATTCAGTGCATAAACTATAATCATTGTCAATTGAAGTGATCGTTAGCAGTCCGAACAGCTGTCCGTTGAAAACTTCACAGCCGAGACAACCCCAAAAGGAAGCACTTATGAAAAGAAAAAACATTGGTATCTTCTTTTTGAGGTCATCACAATGTGAATTGATGAGCATTTTCCAAATCTGTCACTAATGCAAAAGCAGCCAATGCAATTGGAAAACTCAACAGAGCGACCCCAACAAGAAGCACTTACTGCTTCCAGAACTCAAGTGAGTGCTTAATTTTGAGCAAATTTGGTGAGAAGTTTGCATATTTAGCTTGGTTGTGGTCAAGACTGCGCAATGATAAACCTAGACCAAGCGTAGTATGAAAAGTCACGAGAACTACCCCAACAAGAAGCACTTATTTCTTTCAGAACAAAAATGAGTGCTTTCGTCTGGGTAAAGTTGGTGACAAATTAGCACATTTAGCTTGGTTGAGGTCAAGACTTTGCAATGATAAACTTGGACCAAGCGTAGGATGAAAAGTCACCAGAGCTACCCCAACAAGAAGCACTTACTGCTTTCAGAACACAAGTGAGTGCTTAGGTTTGAGTAAATTTGGTGACAAGTGAGCACATTTACTTTGGTTGAGGTCAAGACTTTGCAATGATAAACTTAGACCAAAGCGTAGTATAAAAAGTCACCAGAACTACCCCAACAAGAAGCACTTATTTCTTACAGAACACAAATGAGTGCTTTGGTTTGAGTAAATTTGGTGACAAACTAGCACATTTAGCTTGGTTAAGGTCAAGACTTTGCAATGATAAACTTAGACCAAGCGTAGTATAAAAAGTCACCAGAGTTACCCCAACAAGAAGCACTTACTGCTTTCAGAACACTAGTGAGTGCTTTGGTTTGAGTAAATTTGGTGACAAATTAGCACATTTAGCTTGGTTGATGTCAAGACTTTGCAACGATAAACTTAGACCAAAGCGTAGTATAAAAAGTCACCAGAACTACCCCAACAAGAAGCACTTACTGCTTTCAGAACACAAGTGAGTGCTTTGGTTTGAGTAAATTTGGTGACAAATTAGCACATTTAGCTTGGTTGATGTCAAGACTTTGCAATGATAAACTTGGACCAAGCGTAGTATGAAAAGTCATTAGAGCTACCCCAACAAGAAGCACTTACTGCTTTCAGACCACAAGTGAGTGCTTCAGTTTGAGTAAATTTCGTGACAAATTAGCACATTTAGCTTGGTTGAGGTCAAGACTTTGCAATGATAAACTTGGACCAAGCGTAGGATGAAAAGTCACCAAAGCTACCCCAACAAGAAGCACTTATTTCTTTCAGAACACAAATGAGTGGTTTGGTTTGAGTAAATTTGGTGACAAATTAGCACATTTAGCTTGGTTGAGGTCAAGACTTTGCAATGATAAACTTGGACCAAGCGTAGTATGAAAAGTCACCAGAGCTACCCCAACAAGAAGCACTTACTGCTTTCAGAACACAAGTGAGTGCTTTGGTTTGAGTAAATTTGGTGACAAATTAGCACATTTAGCTTGGTTGATGTCAAGACTTTGCAATGATAAACTTGGACCAAGCGTAGTATGAAAAGTCATTAGAGCTACCCCAACAAGAAGCACTTATTGCTTTCAGACCACAAGTGAGTGCTTCAGTTTGAGTAAATTTTGTGACAAATTAGCACATTTAGCTTGGTTGAGGTCAAGACTTTGCAATGATAAACTTGGACCAAGCGTAGGATGAAAAGTCACCAAAGCTACCCCAACAAGAAGCACTTATTTCTTTCAGAACACAAATGAGTGCTTTGGTTTGAGTAAATTTGGTGACAAATTAGCACATTTAGCTTGGTTGAGGTCAAGACTTTGCAATGATAAACTTGAACCAAGCGTAGTATGAAAAGTCACCAGAGCTACCCCAACAAGAAGCACTTACTGCTTTCAGAACACAAGTGAGTGCTTCAGTTTGAGTAAATTTGGTGACAAATTAGCATATTTAGCTTGGTTGAGGTAAAGACTTTTCAATGATAAACTTAGAACAAAACGCAGTATGAAAAGTCACCAGAACTACCCCAACAAGAAGCACTTATTTCTTTCAGAATACAAGTGAGTGCTTAGGTTAGAGTAAATTTGGTCACAAATTAACACATTTAGCTTGGCTGAGGTCAAACCTTTGCATTGATAAACAACTCAGGACATTTGAAACTTTGGAAAACACAGTTTGTTCATTTAAAATGCAATCAGGAACAACCATATAATGTCACTCTCCACACATATGTTGATTTTGTCTGTCTGACTGCCCCAACAAGTAGCACTTACTATTGTCAAATTCAAGCCAGTGAACTTGTTGGGTCAAAGAAACGGACTCTGAGGGAAAGTCATCCTTTTCGTGAGTATTGTCGATTTGGGATTGGATCATTCCTGCCTTGGCAAACTGCCTCCTGCGATCCAGGATGGAGAAGTTGTACAACTTAGAACGATAACCTTTTTAAATAGAGATTTTGGCCATTGAAACTCAACTCCGCCTACATTGAATACAAGTGTCAATGGCTCGTTTGCACATCAGGAATGTATTGTAGTTCGCCCATTCAGTGCATAAACTATAATCATTGTCAATTGAAGTGATCGTTAGCAGTCCGAACAGCTGTCCGTTGAAAACTTCACAGCCGAGACAACCCCAAAAGGAAGCACTTATGAAAAGAAAAAACATTGGTATCTTCTTTTTGAGGTCATCACAATGTGAATTGATGAGCATTTTCCAAATCTGTCACTAATGCAAAAGCAGCCAATGCAATTGGAAAACTCAACAGAGCGACCCCAACAAGAAGCACTTACTGCTTCCAGAACTCAAGTGAGTGCTTAATTTTGAGCAAATTTGGTGAGAAGTTTGCATATTTAGCTTGGTTGTGGTCAAGACTGCGCAATGATAAACCTAGACCAAGCGTAGTATGAAAAGTCACGAGAACTACCCCAACAAGAAGCACTTACTGCTTTCAGAACACAAGTGAGTGCTTTGGTTTGAGTAAATTTGGTGACAAATTAGCACATTTAGCTTGGTTGATGTCAAGACTTTGCAATGATAAACTTAGACCAAAGCGTAGTATAAAAAGTCACCAGAACTACCCCAACAAGAAGCACTTACTGCTTTCAGAACACAAGTGAGTGCTTTGGTTTGAGTAAATTTGGTGACAAATTAGCACATTTAGCTTGGTTGATGTCAAGACTTTGCAATGATAAACTTGGACCAAGCGTAGTATGAAAAGTCATTAGAGCTACCCCAACAAGAAGCACTTACTGCTTTCAGACCACAAGTGAGTGCTTCAGTTTGAGTAAATTTCGTGACAAATTAGCACATTTAGCTTGGTTGAGGTCAAGACTTTGCAATGATAAACTTGGACCAAGCGTAGGATGAAATGTCAAATGTCAAAGAAACGGACTCTGAGGGAAAGTCATCCTTTTTGTGATTATTGTCGATTTGGGAATGGATCATTCCTGCCTTGGCAAACTGCCTCCTGCATTCCAGGGTGGAGAAGTTGTACCACTGAAAATGATAACCAATTTAAATAGAGATTTTGGCCATTGAAACTCAACTCCGCCTAAATTGAATACAAGTGTCAATGGCTCGTTTGGACATCAGGAATGTATTGTAGTTCGCCCATTCAGTGCATAAACTATAATCATTGTCAATTGAAGTGATCGTTAGCAGTCCGAACAGCTGTCCGTTGAAAACTTCACAGCCGAGACAACCCCAAAAGGAAGCACTTATGAAAAGAAAAAACATTGGTATCTTCTTTTTGAGGTCATCACAATGTGAATTGATGAGCATTTTCCAAATCTGTCACTAATGCAAAAGCAGCCAATGCAATTGGAAAACTCAACAGAGCGACCCCAACAAGAAGCACTTACTGATTCCAGAACTCAAGTGAGTGCTTAATTTTGAGCAAATTTGGTGAGAAGTTTGCATATTTAGCTTGGTTGTGGTCAAGACTGCGCAATGATAAACCTAGACCAAGCGTAGTATGAAAAGTCACGAGAACTACCCCAACAAGAAGCACTTATTTCTTTCAGAACAAAAATGAGTGCTTTGGTCTGAGTAAATTTGGTGACAAATTAGCACATTTAGCTTGGTTGAGGTCAAGACTTTGCAATGATAAACTTGGACCAAGCGTCGGATGAAAAGTCACCAGAGCTACCCCAACAAGAAGCACTTACTGCTTTCAGAACACAGTGAGTGCTTAGGTTTGAGTAAATTTGGTGACAAGTTAGCACATTTATCTTGGTTGAGGTCAAGACTTTGCAATGATAAACTTAGACCAAAGCGTAGTATAAAAAGTCACCAGAACTACCCCAACAAGAAGCACTTACTGCTTTCAGAACACAAGTGAGTGCTTTGGTTTGAGTAAATTTGGTGACAAATTAGCACATTTAGCTTGGTTGATGTCAAGACTTTGCAATGATAAACTTGGACCAAGCGTAGTATGAAAAGTCATTAGAGCTACCCCAACAAGAAGCACTTATTGCTTTCAGACCACAAGTGAGTGCTTCAGTTTGAGTAAATTTTGTGACAAATTAGCACATTTAGCTTGGTTGAGGTCAAGACTTTGCAATGATAAACTTGGACCAAGCGTAGGATGAAAAGTCACCAAAGCTACCCCAACAAGAAGCACTTATTTCTTTCAGAACACAAATGAGTGGTTTGGTTTGAGTAAATTTGGTGACAAATTAGCACATTTAGCTTGGTTGAGGTCAAGACTTTGCAATGATAAACTTGGACCAAGCGTAGTATGAAAAGTCACCAGAGCTACCCCAACAAGAAGCACTTACTGCTTTCAGAACACAAGTGAGTGCTTTGGTTTGAGTAAATTTGGTGACAAATTAGCACATTTAGCTTGGTTGATGTCAAGACTTTGCAATGATAAACTTGGACCAAGCGTAGTATGAAAAGTCATTAGAGCTACCCCAACAAGAAGCACTTATTGCTTTCAGACCACAAGTGAGTGCTTCAGTTTGAGTAAATTTTGTGACAAATTAGCACATTTAGCTTGGTTGAGGTCAAGACTTTGCAATGATAAACTTGGACCAAGCGTAGGATGAAAAGTCACCAAAGCTACCCCAACAAGAAGCACTTATTTCTTTCAGAACACAAATGAGTGCTTTGGTTTGAGTAAATTTGGTGACAAATTAGCACATTTAGCTTGGTTGAGGTCAAGACTTTGCAATGATAAACTTGAACCAAGCGTAGTATGAAAAGTCACCAGAGCTACCCCAACAAGAAGCACTTATTTCTTTCAGAACACAAGTGAGTGCTTAGGTTAGAGTAAATCTGGTCACAAATTAACACATTTAGCTAGGCTGAGGTCAAACCTTTGCATTGATAAACAACTCAGGACATTTGAAACTTTGGAAAACACAGTTTGTTCATTTAAAATGCAATCAGGAACAACCATATAATGTCACTCTCCACACATATGTTGATTTTGTCTGTCTGACTGCCCCAACAAGTAGCACTTACTATTGTCATATTCAAGCCAGTGAACTTGTTGGGTCAAAGAAACGGACTCTGAGGGAAAGTCATCCTTTTCGTGAGTATTGTCGATTTGGGATTGGATCATTCCTGCCTTGGCAAACTGCCTCCTGCGATCCAGGATGGAGAAGTTGTACAACTTAGAACGATAACCTTTTTAAATAGAGATTTTGGCCATTGAAACTCAACTCCGCCTACATTGAATACAAGTGTCAATGGCTCGTTTGCACATCAGGAATGTATTGTAGTTCGCCCATTCAGTGCATAAACTATAATCATTGTCAATTGAAGTGATCGTTAGCAGTCCGAACAGCTGTCCGTTGAAAACTTCACAGCCGAGACAACCCCAAAAGGAAGCACTTATGAAAAGAAAGAACATTGGTATCTTCTTTTTGAGGTCATCACAATGTGAATTGATGAGCATTTTCCAAATCTGTCACTAATGCAAAAGCAGCCAATGCAATTGGAAAACTCAACAGAGCGACCCCAACAAGAAGCACTTACTGCTTCCAGAACTCAAGTGAGTGCTTAATTTTGAGCAAATTTGGTGAGAAGTTTGCATATTTAGCTTGGTTGTGGTCAAGACTGCGCAATGATAAACCTAGACCAAGCGTAGTATGAAAAGTCACGAGAACTACCCCAACAAGAAGCACTTACTGCTTTCAGAACACAAGTGAGTGCTTTGGTTTGAGTAAATTTGGTGACAAATTAGCACATTTAGCTTGGTTGATGTCAAGACTTTGCAATGATAAACTTAGACCAAAGTGTAGTATAAAAAGTCACCAGAACTACCCCAACAAGAAGCACTTACTGCTTTCAGAACACAAGTGAGTGCTTTGGTTTGAGTAAATTTGGTGACAAATTAGCACATTTAGCTTGGTTGATGTCAAGACTTTGCAATGATAAACTTGGACCAAGCGTAGTATGAAAAGTCATTAGAGCTACCCCAACAAGAAGCACTTACTGCTTTCAGACCACAAGTGAGTGCTTCAGTTTGAGTAAATTTTGTGACAAATTAGCACATTTAGCTTGGTTGAGGTCAAGACTTTGCAATGATAAACTTGGACCAAGCGTAGGATGAAATGTCAAATGTCAAAGAAACGGACTCTGAGGGAAAGTCATCCTTTTTGTGATTATTGTCGATTTGGGAATGGATCATTCCTGCCTTGGCAAACTGCCTCCTGCATTCCAGGGTGGAGAAGTTGTACCACTGAAAATGATAACCAATTTAAATAGAGATTTTGGCCATTGAAACTCAACTCCGCCTACATTGAATAAAAGTGTCAATGGCTCGTTTGGACATCAGGAAAGTATTGTAGTTCGCCCATTCAGTGCATAAACTATAATCATTGTCAATTGAAGTGATCGTTAGCAGTCCGAACAGCTGTCCGTTGAAAACTTCACAGCCGAGACAACCCCAAAAGGAAGCACTTATGAAAAGAAAAAACATTGGTATCTTCTTTTTGAGGTCATCACAATGTGAATTGATGAGCATTTTTCAAATCTGTCAGTAATGCAAAAGCAGCCAATAGAATTGGAAAACTCAACAGAGCGACCCCAACAAGAAGCACTTACTGCTTCCAGAACTCAAGTGAGTGCTTAATTTTGAGCAAATTTGGTGAGAAGTTTGCATATTTAGCTTGGTTGTGGTCAAGACTGCGCAATGATAAACCTAGACCAAGCGTAGTATGAAAAGTCACGAGAACTACCCCAACAAGAAGCACTTACTGCTTTCAGAACACAAGTGAGTGCTTTGGTTTGAGTAAATTTGGTGACAAATTAGCACATTTAGCTTGGTTGATGTCAAGACTTTGCAACGATAAACTTAGACCAAAGCGTAGTATAAAAAGTCACCAGAACTACCCCAACAAGAAGCACTTACTGCTTTCAGAACACAAGTGAGTGCTTTGGTTTGAGTAAATTTGGTGACAAATTAGCACATTTAGCTTGGTTGATGTCAAGACTTTGCAATGATAAACTTGGACCAAGCGTAGTATGAAAAGTCATTAGAGCTACCCCAACAAGAAGCACTTACTGCTTTCAGACCACAAGTGAGTGCTTCAGTTTGAGTAAATTTCGTGACAAATTAGCACATTTAGCTTGGTTGAGGTCAAGACTTTGCAATGATAAACTTGGACCAAGCGTAGGATGAAATGTCAAATGTCAAAGAAACGGACTCTGAGGGAAAGTCATCCTTTTTGTGATTATTGTCGATTTGGGAATGGATCATTCCTGCCTTGGCAAACTGCCTCCTGCATTCCAGGGTGGAGAAGTTGTACCACTGAAAATGATAACCAATTTAAATAGAGATTTTGGCCATTGAAACTCAACTCCGCCTACATTGAATAAAAGTGTCAATGGCTCGTTTGGACATCAGGAAAGTATTGTAGTTCGCCCATTCAGTGCATAAACTATAATCATTGTCAATTGAAGTGATCGTTAGCAGTCCGAACAGCTGTCCGTTGAAAACTTCACAGCCGAGACAACCCCAAAAGGAAGCACTTATGAAAAGAAAAAACATTGGTATTTCTTTTTGAGGTCATCACAAAGTGAATTAATGAGCGTTTTTCAAATGTGTCAGTAATGCAAAAGCAGCCAATGCATAAAGACTTTTCAATGATAAACTTAGAACAAAACGTAGTATGAAAAGTCACCAGAACTACCCCAACGAGAAGCCCTTACTGCTTTCAGAACACAAGTGTGTGCTTCAGTTTGAGTAAATTTTTTCACAAATTAGCACATTTAGCTTGGTTGAGGTCAAGACTTTGCAATGATAAACTTGGACCAAGCGTAGTATGAAAAGTCACCAGAGCTACCCCAACAAGAAGCACTTACTGCTTTCAGAACACAAGTGAGTGCTTCAGTTTGAGTAAATTTGGTGACAAATTAGCATATTTAGCTTGGTTGAGGTAAAGACTTTTCAATGATAAACTTAGAACAAAACGCAGTATGAAAAGTCACCAGAACTACCCCAACAAGAAGCACTTATTTCTTTCAGAACACAAGTGAGTGCTTAGGTTAGAGTAAATTTGGTCACAAATTAACACATTTAGCTTGGCTGAGGTCAAACCTTTGCATTGATAAACAACTCAGGACATTTGAAACTTTGGAAAACACAGTTTGTTCATTTAAAATGCAATCAGGAACAACCATATAATGTCACTCTCCACACATATGTTGATTTTGTCTGTCTGACTGCCCCAACAAGTAGCACTTACTATTGTCAAATTCAAGCCAGTGAACTTGTTGGGTCAAAGAAACGGACTCTGAGGGAAAGTCATCCTTTTTGTGAGTATTGTCGATTTGGGATTGGGTCATTCCTGCCTTGGCAAACTGCCTCCTGCGATCCAGGATGGAGAAGTTGTACAACTTAGAACGATAACCTTTTTAAATAGAGATTTTGGCCATTGAAACTCAACTCCGCCTACATTGAATACAAGTGTCAATGGCTCGTTTGCACATCAGGAATGTATTGTAGTTCGCCCATTCAGTGCATAAACTATAATCATTGTCAATTGAAGTGATCGTTAGCAGTCCGAACAGCTGTCCGTTGAAAACTTCACAGCCGAGACAACCCCAAAAGGAAGCACTTATGAAAAGAAAAAACATTGGTATCTTCTTTTTGAGGTCATCACAATGTGAATTGATGAGCATTTTCCAAATCTGTCACTAATGCAAAAGCAGCCAATGCAATTGGAAAACTCAACAGAGCGACCCCAACAAGAAGCACTTACTGCTTCCAGAACTCAAGTGAGTGCTTAATTTTGAGCAAATTTGGTGAGAAGTTTGCATATTTAGCTTGGTTGTGGTCAAGACTGCGCAATGATAAACCTAGACCAAGCGTAGTATGAAAAGTCACGAGAACTACCCCAACAAGAAGCACTTATTTCTTTCAGAACAAAAATGAGTGCTTTCGTCTGGGTAAATTTGGTGACAAATTAGCACATTTAGCTTGGTTGAGGTCAAGACTTTGCAATGATAAACTTGGACCAAGCGTAGGATGAAAAGTCACCAGAGCTACCCCAACAAGAAGCACTTACTGCTTTCAGAACACAAGTGAGTGCTTAGGTTTGAGTAAATTTGGTGACAAGTGAGCACATTTACTTTGGTTGAGGTCAAGACTTTGCAATGATAAACTTAGACCAAAGCGTAGTATAAAAAGTCACCAGAACTACCCCAACAAGAAGCACTTATTTCTTACAGAACACAAATGAGTGCTTTGGTTTGAGTAAATTTGGTGACAAACTAGCACATTTAGCTTGGTTAAGGTCAAGACTTTGCAATGATAAACTTAGACCAAGCGTAGTATAAAAAGTCACCAGAGCTACCCCAACAAGAAGCACTTACTGCTTTCAGAACACAAGTGAGTGCTTTGGTTTGAGTAAATTTGGTGACAAATTAGCACATTTAGCTTGGTTGATGTCAAGACTTTGCAACGATAAACTTAGACCAAAGCGTAGTATAAAAAGTCACCAGAACTACCCCAACAAGAAGCACTTACTGCTTTCAGAACACAAGTGAGTGCTTTGGTTTGAGTAAATTTGGTGACAAATTAGCACATTTAGCTTGGTTGATGTCAAGACTTTGCAATGATAAACTTGGACCAAGCGTAGTATGAAAAGTCATTAGAGCTACCCCAACAAGAAGCACTTACTGCTTTCAGACCACAAGTGAGTGCTTCAGTTTGAGTAAATTTCGTGACAAATTAGCACATTTAGCTTGGTTGAGGTCAAGACTTTGCAATGATAAACTTGGATCAAGCGTAGGATGAAATGTCAAATGTCAAAGAAACGGACTCTGAGGGAAAGTCATCCTTTTTGTGATTATTGTCGATTTGGGAATGGATCATTCCTGCCTTGGCAAACTGCCTCCTGCATTCCAGGGTGGAGAAGTTGTACCACTGAAAATGATAACCAATTTAAATAGAGATTTTGGCCATTGAAACTCAACTCCGCCTAAATTGAATACAAGTGTCAATGGCTCGTTTGGACATCAGGAATGTATTGTAGTTCGCCCATTCAGTGCATAAACTATAATCATTGTCAATTGAAGTGATCGTTAGCAGTCCGAACAGCTGTCCGTTGAAAACTTCACAGCCGAGACAACCCCAAAAGGAAGCACTTATGAAAAGAAAAAACATTGGTATTTCTTTTTGAGGTCATCACAATGTGAATTAATGAGCGTTTTTCAAATGTGTCAGTAATGCAAAAGCAGCCAATGCATAAAGACTTTTCAATGATAAACTTAGAACAAAACGTAGTATGAAAAGTCACCAGAACTACCCCAACGAGAAGCCCTTACTGCTTTCAGAACACAAGTGTGTGCTTCAGTTTGAGTAAATTTTGTCACAAATTAGCACATTTAGCTTGGTTGAGGTCAAGACTTTGCAATGATAAACTTGGACCAAGCGTAGGATGAAAAGTCACCAAAGCTACCCCAACAAGAAGCACTTATTTCTTTCAGAATACAAATGAGTGCTTTGGTTTGAGTAAATTTGGTGACAAATTAGCACATTTAGCTTGGTTGAGGTCAAGACTTTTCAATGATAAACTTAGAACAAAACGCAGTATGAAAAGTCACCAGAACTACCCCAACAAGAAGCACTTATTTCTTTCAGAACACAAGTGAGTGCTTAGGTTAGAGTAAATTTGGTCACAAATTAACACATTTAGCTTGGCTGAGGTCAAACCTTTGCATTGATAAACAACTCAGGACATTTGAAGCTTTGGAAAACACAGTTTGTTCATTTAAAATGCAATCAGGAACAACCATATAATGTCACTCTCCACACATATGATTTTGTCTGTCTGACTGCCCCAACAAGTAGCACTTACTATTGTCAAATTCAAGCCAGTGAACTTATTGGGTCAAAGAAACGGACTCTGAGGGAAAGTCATCCTTTTCGTGAGTATTGTCGATTTGGGATTGGATCCTTCCTGCCTTGGCAAACTGCCTCCTGCGATCCAGGATGGAGAAGTTGTACAACTTAGAATGATAACCTTTTTAAATAGAGATTTTGGCCATTGAAACTCAACTCCGCCTACATTGAATACAAGTGTCAATGGCTCGTTTGCACATCAGGAATGTATTGTAGTTCGCCCATTCAGTGCATAAACTATAATCATTGTCAATTGAAGTGATCGTTAGCAGTCCGAACAGCTGTCCGTTGAAAACTTCACAGCCGAGACAACCCCAAAAGGAAGCACTTATGAAAAGAAAAAACATTGGTATCTTCTTTTTGAGGTCATCACAATGTGAATTGATGAGCATTTTTCAAATCTGTCAGTAATGCAAAAGCAGCCAATAGAATTGGAAAACTCAACAGAGCGACCCCAACAAGAAGCACTTACTGCTTCCAGAACTCAAGTGAGTGCTTAATTTTGAGCAAATTTGGTGAGAAGTTTGCATATTTAGCTTGGTTGTGGTCAAGACTGCGCAATGATAAACCTAGACCAAGCGTAGTATGAAAAGTCACGAGAACTACCCCAACAAGAAGCACTTACTGCTTTCAGAACACAAGTGAGTGCTTTGGTTTGAGTAAATTTGGTGATAAATTAGCACATTTAGCTTGGTTGATGTCAAGACTTTGCAATGATAAACTTGGACCAAGCGTAGTATGAAAAGTCATTAGAGCTACCCCAACAAGAAGCACTTATTGCTTTCAGACCACAAGTGAGTGCTTCAGTTTGAGTAAATTTTGTGACAAATTAGCACATTTAGCTTGGTTGAGGTCAAGACTTTGCAATGATAAACTTGGACCAAGCGTAGGATGAAAAGTCACCAAAGCTACCCCAACAAGAAGCACTTATTTCTTTCAGAACACAAATGAGTGGTTTGGTTTGAGTAAATTTGGTGACAAATTAGCACATTTAGCTTGGTTGAGGTCAAGACTTTGCAATGATAAACTTGGACCAAGCGTAGTATGAAAAGTCACCAGAGCTACCCCAACAAGAAGCACTTACTGCTTTCAGAACACAAGTGAGTGCTTTGGTTTGAGTAAATTTGGTGACAAATTAGCACATTTAGCTTGGTTGATGTCAAGACTTTGCAATGATAAACTTGGACCAAGCGTAGTATGAAAAGTCATTAGAGCTACCCCAACAAGAAGCACTTATTGCTTTCAGACCACAAGTGAGTGCTTCAGTTTGAGTAAATTTTGTGACAAATTAGCACATTTAGCTTGGTTGAGGTCAAGACTTTGCAATGATAAACTTGGACCAAGCGTAGGATGAAAAGTCACCAAAGCTACCCCAACAAGAAGCACTTATTTCTTTCAGAACACAAATGAGTGCTTTGGTTTGAGTAAATTTGGTGACAAATTAGCACATTTAGCTTGGTTGAGGTCAAGACTTTGCAATGATAAACTTGAACCAAGCGTAGTATGAAAAGTCACCAGAGCTACCCCAACAAGAAGCACTTACTGCTTTCAGAACACAAGTGAGTGCTTCAGTTTGAGTAAATTTGGTGACAAATTAGCATATTTAGCTTGGTTGAGGTAAAGACTTTTCAATGATAAACTTAGAACAAAACGCAGTATGAAAAGTCACCAGAACTACCCCAACAAGAAGCACTTATTTCTTTCAGAATACAAGTGAGTGCTTAGGTTAGAGTAAATTTGGTCACAAATTAACACATTTAGCTTGGCTGAGGTCAAACCTTTGCATTGATAAACAACTCAGGACATTTGAAACTTTGGAAAACACAGTTTGTTCATTTAAAATGCAATCAGGAACAACCATATAATGTCACTCTCCACACATATGTTGATTTTGTCTGTCTGACTGCCCCAACAAGTAGCACTTACTATTGTCAAATTCAAGCCAGTGAACTTGTTGGGTCAAAGAAACGGACTCTGAGGGAAAGTCATCCTTTTCGTGAGTATTGTCGATTTGGGATTGGATCATTCCTGCCTTGGCAAACTGCCTCCTGCGATCCAGGATGGAGAAGTTGTACAACTTAGAACGATAACCTTTTTAAATAGAGATTTTGGCCATTGAAACTCAACTCCGCCTACATTGAATACAAGTGTCAATGGCTCGTTTGCACATCAGGAATGTATTGTAGTTCGCCCATTCAGTGCATAAACTATAATCATTGTCAATTGAAGTGATCGTTAGCAGTCCGAACAGCTGTCCGTTGAAAACTTCACAGCCGAGACAACCCCAAAAGGAAGCACTTATGAAAAGAAAAAACATTGGTATCTTCTTTTTGAGGTCATCACAATGTGAATTGATGAGCATTTTCCAAATCTGTCACTAATGCAAAAGCAGCCAATGCAATTGGAAAACTCAACAGAGCGACCCCAACAAGAAGCACTTACTGATTCCAGAACTCAAGTGAGTGCTTAATTTTGAGCAAATTTGGTGAGAAGTTTGCATATTTAGCTTGGTTGTGGTCAAGACTGCGCAATGATAAACCTAGACCAAGCGTAGTATGAAAAGTCACGAGAACTACCCCAACAAGAAGCACTTATTTCTTTCAGAACAAAAATGAGTGCTTTGGTCTGAGTAAATTTGGTGACACATTAGCACATTTAGCTTGGTTGAGGTCAAGACTTTGCAATGATAAACTTGGACCAAGCGTCGGATGAAAAGTCACCAGAGCTACCCCAACAAGAAGCACTTACTGCTTTCAGAACACAGTGAGTGCTTAGGTTTGAGTAAATTTGGTGACAAGTTAGCACATTTATCTTGGTTGAGGTCAAGACTTTGCAATGATAAACTTAGACCAAAGCGTAGTATAAAAAGTCACCAGAACTACCCCAACAAGAAGCACTTACTGCTTTCAGAACACAAGTGAGTGCTTTGGTTTGAGTAAATTTGGTGACAAATTAGCACATTTAGCTTGGTTGATGTCAAGACTTTGCAATGATAAACTTGGACCAAGCGTAGTATGAAAAGTCATTAGAGCTACCCCAACAAGAAGCACTTATTGCTTTCAGACCACAAGTGAGTGCTTCAGTTTGAGTAAATTTTGTGACAAATTAGCACATTTAGCTTGGTTGAGGTCAAGACTTTGCAATGATAAACTTGGACCAAGCGTAGGATGAAAAGTCACCAAAGCTACCCCAACAAGAAGCACTTATTTCTTTCAGAACACAAATGAGTGGTTTGGTTTGAGTAAATTTGGTGACAAATTAGCACATTTAGCTTGGTTGAGGTCAAGACTTTGCAATGATAAACTTGGACCAAGCGTAGTATGAAAAGTCACCAGAGCTACCCCAACAAGAAGCACTTACTGCTTTCAGAACACAAGTGAGTGCTTTGGTTTGAGTAAATTTGGTGACAAATTAGCACATTTAGCTTGGTTGATGTCAAGACTTTGCAATGATAAACTTGGACCAAGCGTAGTATGAAAAGTCATTAGAGCTACCCCAACAAGAAGCACTTATTGCTTTCAGACCACAAGTGAGTGCTTCAGTTTGAGTAAATTTTGTGACAAATTAGCACATTTAGCTTGGTTGAGGTCAAGACTTTGCAATGATAAACTTGGACCAAGCGTAGGATGAAAAGTCACCAAAGCTACCCCAACAAGAAGCACTTATTTCTTTCAGAACACAAATGAGTGCTTTGGTTTGAGTAAATTTGGTGACAAATTAGCACATTTAGCTTGGTTGAGGTCAAGACTTTGCAATGATAAACTTGAACCAAGCGTAGTATGAAAAGTCACCAGAGCTACCCCAACAAGAAGCACTTATTTCTTTCAGAACACAAGTGAGTGCTTAGGTTAGAGTAAATCTGGTCACAAATTAACACATTTAGCTAGGCTGAGGTCAAACCTTTGCATTGATAAACAACTCAGGACATTTGAAACTTTGGAAAACACAGTTTGTTCATTTAAAATGCAATCAGGAACAACCATATAATGTCACTCTCCACACATATGTTGATTTTGTCTGTCTGACTGCCCCAACAAGTAGCACTTACTATTGTCATATTCAAGCCAGTGAACTTGTTGGGTCAAAGAAACGGACTCTGAGGGAAAGTCATCCTTTTCGTGAGTATTGTCGATTTGGGATTGGATCATTCCTGCCTTGGCAAACTGCCTCCTGCGATCCAGGATGGAGAAGTTGTACAACTTAGAACGATAACCTTTTTAAATAGAGATTTTGGCCATTGAAACTCAACTCCGCCTACATTGAATACAAGTGTCAATGGCTCGTTTGCACATCAGGAATGTATTGTAGTTCGCCCATTCAGTGCATAAACTATAATCATTGTCAATTGAAGTGATCGTTAGCAGTCCGAACAGCTGTCCGTTGAAAACTTCACAGCCGAGACAACCCCAAAAGGAAGCACTTTTGAAAAGAAAGAACATTGGTATCTTCTTTTTGAGGTCATCACAATGTGAATTGATGAGCATTTTCCAAATCTGTCACTAATGCAAAAGCAGCCAATGCAATTGGAAAACTCAACAGAGCGACCCCAACAAGAAGCACTTACTGCTTCCAGAACTCAAGTGAGTGCTTAATTTTGAGCAAATTTGGTGAGAAGTTTGCATATTTAGCTTGGTTGTGGTCAAGACTGCGCAATGATAAACCTAGACCAAGCGTAGTATGAAAAGTCACGAGAACTACCCCAACAAGAAGCACTTACTGCTTTCAGAACACAAGTGAGTGCTTTGGTTTGAGTAAATTTGGTGACAAATTAGCACATTTAGCTTGGTTGATGTCAAGACTTTGCAATGATAAACTTGGACCAAGCGTAGTATGAAAAGTCATTAGAGCTACCCCAACAAGAAGCACTTATTGCTTTCAGACCACAAGTGAGTGCTTCAGTTTGAGTAAATTTTGTGACAAATTAGCACATTTAGCTTGGTTGAGGTCAAGACTTTGCAATGATAAACTTGGACCAAGCGTAGGATGAAAAGTCACCAAAGCTACCCCAACAAGAAGCACTTATTTCTTTCAGAACACAAATGAGTGGTTTGGTTTGAGTAAATTTGGTGACAAATTAGCACATTTAGCTTGGTTGAGGTCAAGACTTTGCAATGATAAACTTGGACCAAGCGTAGTATGAAAAGTCACCAGAGCTACCCCAACAAGAAGCACTTACTGCTTTCAGAACACAAGTGAGTGCTTTGGTTTGAGTAAATTTGGTGACAAATTAGCACATTTAGCTTGGTTGATGTCAAGACTTTGCAATGATAAACTTGGACCAAGCGTAGTATGAAAAGTCATTAGAGCTACCCCAACAAGAAGCACTTATTGCTTTCAGACCACAAGTGAGTGCTTCAGTTTGAGTAAATTTTGTGACAAATTAGCACATTTAGCTTGGTTGAGGTCAAGACTTTGCAATGATAAACTTGGACCAAGCGTAGGATGAAAAGTCACCAAAGCTACCCCAACAAGAAGCACTTATTTCTTTCAGAACACAAATGAGTGCTTTGGTTTGAGTAAATTTGGTGACAAATTAGCACATTTAGCTTGGTTGAGGTCAAGACTTTGCAATGATAAACTTGAACCAAGCGTAGTATGAAAAGTCACCAGAGCTACCCCAACAAGAAGCACTTACTGCTTTCAGAACACAAGTGAGTGCTTCAGTTTGAGTAAATTTGGTGACAAATTAGCATATTTAGCTTGGTTGAGGTAAAGACTTTTCAATGATAAACTTAGAACAAAACGCAGTATGAAAAGTCACCAGAACTACCCCAACAAGAAGCACTTATTTCTTTCAGAATACAAGTGAGTGCTTAGGTTAGAGTAAATTTGGTCACAAATTAACACATTTAGCTTGGCTGAGGTCAAACCTTTGCATTGATAAACAACTCAGGACATTTGAAACTTTGGAAAACACAGTTTGTTCATTTAAAATGCAATCAGGAACAACCATATAATGTCACTCTCCACACATATGTTGATTTTGTCTGTCTGACTGCCCCAACAAGTAGCACTTACTATTGTCAAATTCAAGCCAGTGAACTTGTTGGGTCAAAGAAACGGACTCTGAGGGAAAGTCATCCTTTTCGTGAGTATTGTCGATTTGGGATTGGATCATTCCTGCCTTGGCAAACTGCCTCCTGCGATCCAGGATGGAGAAGTTGTACAACTTAGAACGATAACCTTTTTAAATAGAGATTTTGGCCATTGAAACTCAACTCCGCCTACATTGAATACAAGTGTCAATGGCTCGTTTGCACATCAGGAATGTATTGTAGTTCGCCCATTCAGTGCATAAACTATAATCATTGTCAATTGAAGTGATCGTTAGCAGTCCGAACAGCTGTCCGTTGAAAACTTCACAGCCGAGACAACCCCAAAAGGAAGCACTTATGAAAAGAAAAAACATTGGTATCTTCTTTTTGAGGTCATCACAATGTGAATTGATGAGCATTTTCCAAATCTGTCACTAATGCAAAAGCAGCCAATGCAATTGGAAAACTCAACAGAGCGACCCCAACAAGAAGCACTTACTGCTTCCAGAACTCAAGTGAGTGCTTAATTTTGAGCAAATTTGGTGAGAAGTTTGCATATTTAGCTTGGTTGTGGTCAAGACTGCGCAATGATAAACCTAGACCAAGCGTAGTATGAAAAGTCACGAGAACTACCCCAACAAGAAGCACTTACTGCTTTCAGAACACAAGTGAGTGCTTTGGTTTGAGTAAATTTGGTGACAAATTAGCACATTTAGCTTGGTTGATGTCAAGACTTTGCAATGATAAACTTAGACCAAAGCGTAGTATAAAAAGTCACCAGAACTACCCCAACAAGAAGCACTTACTGCTTTCAGAACACAAGTGAGTGCTTTGGTTTGAGTAAATTTGGTGACAAATTAGCACATTTAGCTTGGTTGATGTCAAGACTTTGCAATGATAAACTTGGACCAAGCGTAGTATGAAAAGTCATTAGAGCTACCCCAACAAGAAGCACTTACTGCTTTCAGACCACAAGTGAGTGCTTCAGTTTGAGTAAATTTCGTGACAAATTAGCACATTTAGCTTGGTTGAGGTCAAGACTTTGCAATGATAAACTTGGACCAAGCGTAGGATGAAATGTCAAATGTCAAAGAAACGGACTCTGAGGGAAAGTCATCCTTTTTGTGATTATTGTCGATTTGGGAATGGATCATTCCTGCCTTGGCAAACTGCCTCCTGCATTCCAGGGTGGAGAAGTTGTACCACTGAAAATGATAACCAATTTAAATAGAGATTTTGGCCATTGAAACTCAACTCCGCCTAAATTGAATACAAGTGTCAATGGCTCGTTTGGACATCAGGAATGTATTGTAGTTCGCCCATTCAGTGCATAAACTATAATCATTGTCAATTGAAGTGATCGTTAGCAGTCCGAACAGCTGTCCGTTGAAAACTTCACAGCCGAGACAACCCCAAAAGGAAGCACTTATGAAAAGAAAAAACATTGGTATCTTCTTTTTGAGGTCATCACAATGTGAATTGATGAGCATTTTCCAAATCTGTCACTAATGCAAAAGCAGCCAATGCAATTGGAAAACTCAACAGAGCGACCCCAACAAGAAGCACTTACTGATTCCAGAACTCAAGTGAGTGCTTAATTTTGAGCAAATTTGGTGAGAAGTTTGCATATTTAGCTTGGTTGTGGTCAAGACTGCGCAATGATAAACCTAGACCAAGCGTAGTATGAAAAGTCACGAGAACTACCCCAACAAGAAGCACTTATTTCTTTCAGAACAAAAATGAGTGCTTTGGTCTGAGTAAATTTGGTGACAAATTAGCACATTTAGCTTGGTTGAGGTCAAGACTTTGCAATGATAAACTTGGACCAAGCGTCGGATGAAAAGTCACCAGAGCTACCCCAACAAGAAGCACTTACTGCTTTCAGAACACAGTGAGTGCTTAGGTTTGAGTAAATTTGGTGACAAGTTAGCACATTTATCTTGGTTGAGGTCAAGACTTTGCAATGATAAACTTAGACCAAAGCGTAGTATAAAAAGTCACCAGAACTACCCCAACAAGAAGCACTTACTGCTTTCAGAACACAAGTGAGTGCTTTGGTTTGAGTAAATTTGGTGACAAATTAGCACATTTAGCTTGGTTGATGTCAAGACTTTGCAATGATAAACTTGGACCAAGCGTAGTATGAAAAGTCATTAGAGCTACCCCAACAAGAAGCACTTATTGCTTTCAGACCACAAGTGAGTGCTTCAGTTTGAGTAAATTTTGTGACAAATTAGCACATTTAGCTTGGTTGAGGTCAAGACTTTGCAATGATAAACTTGGACCAAGCGTAGGATGAAAAGTCACCAAAGCTACCCCAACAAGAAGCACTTATTTCTTTCAGAACACAAATGAGTGGTTTGGTTTGAGTAAATTTGGTGACAAATTAGCACATTTAGCTTGGTTGAGGTCAAGACTTTGCAATGATAAACTTGGACCAAGCGTAGTATGAAAAGTCACCAGAGCTACCCCAACAAGAAGCACTTACTGCTTTCAGAACACAAGTGAGTGCTTTGGTTTGAGTAAATTTGGTGACAAATTAGCACATTTAGCTTGGTTGATGTCAAGACTTTGCAATGATAAACTTGGACCAAGCGTAGTATGAAAAGTCATTAGAGCTACCCCAACAAGAAGCACTTATTGCTTTCAGACCACAAGTGAGTGCTTCAGTTTGAGTAAATTTTGTGACAAATTAGCACATTTAGCTTGGTTGAGGTCAAGACTTTGCAATGATAAACTTGGACCAAGCGTAGGATGAAAAGTCACCAAAGCTACCCCAACAAGAAGCACTTATTTCTTTCAGAACACAAATGAGTGCTTTGGTTTGAGTAAATTTGGTGACAAATTAGCACATTTAGCTTGGTTGAGGTCAAGACTTTGCAATGATAAACTTGAACCAAGCGTAGTATGAAAAGTCACCAGAGCTACCCCAACAAGAAGCACTTATTTCTTTCAGAACACAAGTGAGTGCTTAGGTTAGAGTAAATCTGGTCACAAATTAACACATTTAGCTAGGCTGAGGTCAAACCTTTGCATTGATAAACAACTCAGGACATTTGAAACTTTGGAAAACACAGTTTGTTCATTTAAAATGCAATCAGGAACAACCATATAATGTCACTCTCCACACATATGTTGATTTTGTCTGTCTGACTGCCCCAACAAGTAGCACTTACTATTGTCATATTCAAGCCAGTGAACTTGTTGGGTCAAAGAAACGGACTCTGAGGGAAAGTCATCCTTTTCGTGAGTATTGTCGATTTGGGATTGGATCATTCCTGCCTTGGCAAACTGCCTCCTGCGATCCAGGATGGAGAAGTTGTACAACTTAGAACGATAACCTTTTTAAATAGAGATTTTGGCCATTGAAACTCAACTCCGCCTACATTGAATACAAGTGTCAATGGCTCGTTTGCACATCAGGAATGTATTGTAGTTCGCCCATTCAGTGCATAAACTATAATCATTGTCAATTGAAGTGATCGTTAGCAGTCCGAACAGCTGTCCGTTGAAAACTTCACAGCCGAGACAACCCCAAAAGGAAGCACTTATGAAAAGAAAGAACATTGGTATCTTCTTTTTGAGGTCATCACAATGTGAATTGATGAGCATTTTCCAAATCTGTCACTAATGCAAAAGCAGCCAATGCAATTGGAAAACTCAACAGAGCGACCCCAACAAGAAGCACTTACTGCTTCCAGAACTCAAGTGAGTGCTTAATTTTGAGCAAATTTGGTGAGAAGTTTGCATATTTAGCTTGGTTGTGGTCAAGACTGCGCAATGATAAACCTAGACCAAGCGTAGTATGAAAAGTCACGAGAACTACCCCAACAAGAAGCACTTACTGCTTTCAGAACACAAGTGAGTGCTTTGGTTTGAGTAAATTTGGTGACAAATTAGCACATTTAGCTTGGTTGATGTCAAGACTTTGCAATGATAAACTTAGACCAAAGTGTAGTATAAAAAGTCACCAGAACTACCCCAACAAGAAGCACTTACTGCTTTCAGAACACAAGTGAGTGCTTTGGTTTGAGTAAATTTGGTGACAAATTAGCACATTTAGCTTGGTTGATGTCAAGACTTTGCAATGATAAACTTGGACCAAGCGTAGTATGAAAAGTCATTAGAGCTACCCCAACAAGAAGCACTTACTGCTTTCAGACCACAAGTGAGTGCTTCAGTTTGAGTAAATTTTGTGACAAATTAGCACATTTAGCTTGGTTGAGGTCAAGACTTTGCAATGATAAACTTGGACCAAGCGTAGGATGAAATGTCAAATGTCAAAGAAACGGACTCTGAGGGAAAGTCATCCTTTTTGTGATTATTGTCGATTTGGGAATGGATCATTCCTGCCTTGGCAAACTGCCTCCTGCATTCCAGGGTGGAGAAGTTGTACCACTGAAAATGATAACCAATTTAAATAGAGATTTTGGCCATTGAAACTCAACTCCGCCTACATTGAATAAAAGTGTCAATGGCTCGTTTGGACATCAGGAAAGTATTGTAGTTCGCCCATTCAGTGCATAAACTATAATCATTGTCAATTGAAGTGATCGTTAGCAGTCCGAACAGCTGTCCGTTGAAAACTTCACAGCCGAGACAACCCCAAAAGGAAGCACTTATGAAAAGAAAAAACATTGGTATTTCTTTTTGAGGTCATCACAAAGTGAATTAATGAGCGTTTTTCAAATGTGTCAGTAATGCAAAAGCAGCCAATGCATAAAGACTTTTCAATGATAAACTTAGAACAAAACGTAGTATGAAAAGTCACCAGAACTACCCCAACGAGAAGCCCTTACTGCTTTCAGAACACAAGTGTGTGCTTCAGTTTGAGTAAATTTTTTCACAAATTAGCACATTTAGCTTGGTTGAGGTCAAGACTTTGCAATGATAAACTTGGACCAAGCGTAGTATGAAAAGTCACCAGAGCTACCCCAACAAGAAGCACTTACTGCTTTCAGAACACAAGTGAGTGCTTCAGTTTGAGTAAATTTGGTGACAAATTAGCATATTTAGCTTGGTTGAGGTAAAGACTTTTCAATGATAAACTTAGAACAAAACGCAGTATGAAAAGTCACCAGAACTACCCCAACAAGAAGCACTTATTTCTTTCAGAACACAAGTGAGTGCTTAGGTTAGAGTAAATTTGGTCACAAATTAACACATTTAGCTTGGCTGAGGTCAAACCTTTGCATTGATAAACAACTCAGGACATTTGAAACTTTGGAAAACACAGTTTGTTCATTTAAAATGCAATCAGGAACAACCATATAATGTCACTCTCCACACATATGTTGATTTTGTCTGTCTGACTGCCCCAACAAGTAGCACTTACTATTGTCAAATTCAAGCCAGTGAACTTGTTGGGTCAAAGAAACGGACTCTGAGGGAAAGTCATCCTTTTTGTGAGTATTGTCGATTTGGGATTGGGTCATTCCTGCCTTGGCAAACTGCCTCCTGCGATCCAGGATGGAGAAGTTGTACAACTTAGAACGATAACCTTTTTAAATAGAGATTTTGGCCATTGAAACTCAACTCCGCCTACATTGAATACAAGTGTCAATGGCTCGTTTGCACATCAGGAATGTATTGTAGTTCGCCCATTCAGTGCATAAACTATAATCATTGTCAATTGAAGTGATCGTTAGCAGTCCGAACAGCTGTCCGTTGAAAACTTCACAGCCGAGACAACCCCAAAAGGAAGCACTTATGAAAAGAAAAAACATTGGTATCTTCTTTTTGAGGTCATCACAATGTGAATTGATGAGCATTTTTCAAATCTGTCAGTAATGCAAAAGCAGCCAATAGAATTGGAAAACTCAACAGAGCGACCCCAACAAGAAGCACTTACTGCTTCCAGAACTCAAGTGAGTGCTTAATTTTGAGCAAATTTGGTGAGAAGTTTGCATATTTAGCTTGGTTGTGGTCAAGACTGCGCAATGATAAACCTAGACCAAGCGTAGTATGAAAAGTCACGAGAACTACCCCAACAAGAAGCACTTACTGCTTTCAGAACACAAGTGAGTGCTTTGGTTTGAGTAAATTTGGTGACAAATTAGCACATTTAGCTTGGTTGATGTCAAGACTTTGCAACGATAAACTTAGACCAAAGCGTAGTATAAAAAGTCACCAGAACTACCCCAACAAGAAGCACTTACTGCTTTCAGAACACAAGTGAGTGCTTTGGTTTGAGTAAATTTGGTGACAAATTAGCACATTTAGCTTGGTTGATGTCAAGACTTTGCAATGATAAACTTGGACCAAGCGTAGTATGAAAAGTCATTAGAGCTACCCCAACAAGAAGCACTTACTGCTTTCAGACCACAAGTGAGTGCTTCAGTTTGAGTAAATTTCGTGACAAATTAGCACATTTAGCTTGGTTGAGGTCAAGACTTTGCAATGATAAACTTGGACCAAGCGTAGGATGAAATGTCAAATGTCAAAGAAACGGACTCTGAGGGAAAGTCATCCTTTTTGTGATTATTGTCGATTTGGGAATGGATCATTCCTGCCTTGGCAAACTGCCTCCTGCATTCCAGGGTGGAGAAGTTGTACCACTGAAAATGATAACCAATTTAAATAGAGATTTTGGCCATTGAAACTCAACTCCGCCTACATTGAATAAAAGTGTCAATGGCTCGTTTGGACATCAGGAAAGTATTGTAGTTCGCCCATTCAGTGCATAAACTATAATCATTGTCAATTGAAGTGATCGTTAGCAGTCCGAACAGCTGTCCGTTGAAAACTTCACAGCCGAGACAACCCCAAAAGGAAGCACTTATGAAAAGAAAAAACATTGGTATTTCTTTTTGAGGTCATCACAAAGTGAATTAATGAGCGTTTTTCAAATGTGTCAGTAATGCAAAAGCAGCCAATGCATAAAGACTTTTCAATGATAAACTTAGAACAAAACGTAGTATGAAAAGTCACCAGAACTACCCCAACGAGAAGCCCTTACTGCTTTCAGAACACAAGTGTGTGCTTCAGTTTGAGTAAATTTTTTCACAAATTAGCACATTTAGCTTGGTTGAGGTCAAGACTTTGCAATGATAAACTTGGACCAAGCGTAGTATGAAAAGTCACCAGAGCTACCCCAACAAGAAGCACTTACTGCTTTCAGAACACAAGTGAGTGCTTTGGTTTGAGTAAATTTGGTGACAAATTAGCACATTTAGCTTGGTTGATGTCAAGACTTTGCAACGATAAACTTAGACCAAAGCGTAGTATAAAAAGTCACCAGAACTACCCCAACAAGAAGCACTTACTGCTTTCAGAACACAAGTGAGTGCTTTGGTTTGAGTAAATTTGGTGACAAATTAGCACATTTAGCTTGGTTGATGTCAAGACTTTGCAATGATAAACTTGGACCAAGCGTAGTATGAAAAGTCATTAGAGCTACCCCAACAAGAAGCACTTACTGCTTTCAGACCACAAGTGAGTGCTTCAGTTTGAGTAAATTTCGTGACAAATTAGCACATTTAGCTTGGTTGAGGTCAAGACTTTGCAATGATAAACTTGGATCAAGCGTAGGATGAAATGTCAAATGTCAAAGAAACGGACTCTGAGGGAAAGTCATCCTTTTTGTGATTATTGTCGATTTGGGAATGGATCATTCCTGCCTTGGCAAACTGCCTCCTGCATTCCAGGGTGGAGAAGTTGTACCACTGAAAATGATAACCAATTTAAATAGAGATTTTGGCCATTGAAACTCAACTCCGCCTAAATTGAATACAAGTGTCAATGGCTCGTTTGGACATCAGGAATGTATTGTAGTTCGCCCATTCAGTGCATAAACTATAATCATTGTCAATTGAAGTGATCGTTAGCAGTCCGAACAGCTGTCCGTTGAAAACTTCACAGCCGAGACAACCCCAAAAGGAAGCACTTATGAAAAGAAAAAACATTGGTATTTCTTTTTGAGGTCATCACAATGTGAATTAATGAGCGTTTTTCAAATGTGTCAGTAATGCAAAAGCAGCCAATGCATAAAGACTTTTCAATGATAAACTTAGAACAAAACGTAGTATGAAAAGTCACCAGAACTACCCCAACGAGAAGCCCTTACTGCTTTCAGAACACAAGTGTGTGCTTCAGTTTGAGTAAATTTTGTCACAAATTAGCACATTTAGCTTGGTTGAGGTCAAGACTTTGCAATGATAAACTTGGACCAAGCGTAGGATGAAAAGTCACCAAAGCTACCCCAACAAGAAGCACTTATTTCTTTCAGAATACAAGTGAGTGCTTAGGTTTGAGTAAATTTGGTGACAAGTGAGCACATTTACTTTGGTTGAGGTCAAGACTTTGCAATGATAAACTTAGACCAAAGCGTAGTATAAAAAGTCACCAGAACTACCCCAACAAGAAGCACTTACTGCTTTCAGAACACAAGTGAGTGCTTTGGTTTGAGTAAATTTGGTGACAAATTAGCACATTTAGCTTGGTTGATGTCAAGACTTTGCAATGATAAACTTGGACCAAGCGTAGTATGAAAAGTCATTAGAGCTACCCCAACAAGAAGCACTTATTGCTTTCAGACCACAAGTGAGTGCTTCAGTTTGAGTAAATTTTGTGACAAATTAGCACATTTAGCTTGGTTGAGGTCAAGACTTTGCAATGATAAACTTGGACCAAGCGTAGGATGAAAAGTCACCAAAGCTACCCCAACAAGAAGCACTTATTTCTTTCAGAACACAAATGAGTGGTTTGGTTTGAGTAAATTTGGTGACAAATTAGCACATTTAGCTTGGTTGAGGTCAAGACTTTGCAATGATAAACTTGGACCAAGCGTAGTATGAAAAGTCACCAGAGCTACCCCAACAAGAAGCACTTACTGCTTTCAGAACACAAGTGAGTGCTTTGGTTTGAGTAAATTTGGTGACAAATTAGCACATTTAGCTTGGTTGATGTCAAGACTTTGCAATGATAAACTTGGACCAAGCGTAGTATGAAAAGTCATTAGAGCTACCCCAACAAGAAGCACTTATTGCTTTCAGACCACAAGTGAGTGCTTCAGTTTGAGTAAATTTTGTGACAAATTAGCACATTTAGCTTGGTTGAGGTCAAGACTTTGCAATGATAAACTTGGACCAAGCGTAGGATGAAAAGTCACCAAACTTACCCCAACAAGAAGCACTTATTTCTTTCAGAACACAAATGAGTGCTTTGGTTTGAGTAAATTTGGTGACAAATTAGCACATTTAGCTTGGTTGAGGTCAAGACTTTGCAATGATAAACTTGAACCAAGCGTAGTATGAAAAGTCACCAGAGCTACCCCAACAAGAAGCACTTACTGCTTTCAGAACACAAGTGAGTGCTTCAGTTTGAGTAAATTTGGTGACAAATTAGCATATTTAGCTTGGTTGAGGTAAAGACTTTTCAATGATAAACTTAGAACAAAACGCAGTATGAAAAGTCACCAGAACTACCCCAACAAGAAGCACTTATTTCTTTCAGAATACAAGTGAGTGCTTAGGTTAGAGTAAATTTGGTCACAAATTAACACATTTAGCTTGGCTGAGGTCAAACCTTTGCATTGATAAACAACTCAGGACATTTGAAACTTTGGAAAACACAGTTTGTTCATTTAAAATGCAATCAGGAACAACCATATAATGTCACTCTCCACACATATGTTGATTTTGTCTGTCTGACTGCCCCAACAAGTAGCACTTACTATTGTCAAATTCAAGCCAGTGAACTTGTTGGGTCAAAGAAACGGACTCTGAGGGAAAGTCATCCTTTTCGTGAGTATTGTCGATTTGGGATTGGATCATTCCTGCCTTGGCAAACTGCCTCCTGCGATCCAGGATGGAGAAGTTGTACAACTTAGAACGATAACCTTTTTAAATAGAGATTTTGGCCATTGAAACTCAACTCCGCCTACATTGAATACAAGTGTCAATGGCTCGTTTGCACATCAGGAATGTATTGTAGTTCGCCCATTCAGTGCATAAACTATAATCATTGTCAATTGAAGTGATCGTTAGCAGTCCGAACAGCTGTCCGTTGAAAACTTCACAGCCGAGACAACCCCAAAAGGAAGCACTTATGAAAAGAAAAAACATTGGTATCTTTTTTTTGAGGTCATCACAATGTGAATTGATGAGCATTTTCCAAATCTGTCACTAATGCAAAAGCAGCCAATGCAATTGGAAAACTCAACAGAGCGACCCCAACAAGAAGCACTTACTGCTTCCAGAACTCAAGTGAGTGCTTAATTTTGAGCAAATTTGGTGAGAAGTTTGCATATTTAGCTTGGTTGTGGTCAAGACTGCGCAATGATAAACCTAGACCAAGCGTAGTATGAAAAGTCACGAGAACTACCCCAACAAGAAGCACTTACTGCTTTCAGAACACAAGTGAGTGCTTTGGTTTGAGTAAATTTGGTGACAAATTAGCACATTTAGCTTGGTTGATGTCAAGACTTTGCAATGATAAACTTAGACCAAAGCGTAGTATAAAAAGTCACCAGAACTACCCCAACAAGAAGCACTTACTGCTTTCAGAACACAAGTGAGTGCTTTGGTTTGAGTAAATTTGGTGACAAATTAGCACATTTAGCTTGGTTGATGTCAAGACTTTGCAATGATAAACTTGGACCAAGCGTAGTATGAAAAGTCATTAGAGCTACCCCAACAAGAAGCACTTACTGCTTTCAGACCACAAGTGAGTGCTTCAGTTTGAGTAAATTTCGTGACAAATTAGCACATTTAGCTTGGTTGAGGTCAAGACTTTGCAATGATAAACTTGGACCAAGCGTAGGATGAAATGTCAAATGTCAAAGAAACGGACTCTGAGGGAAAGTCATCCTTTTTGTGATTATTGTCGATTTGGGAATGGATCATTCCTGCCTTGGCAAACTGCCTCCTGCATTCCAGGGTGGAGAAGTTGTACCACTGAAAATGATAACCAATTTAAATAGAGATTTTGGCCATTGAAACTCAACTCCGCCTAAATTGAATACAAGTGTCAATGGCTCGTTTGGACATCAGGAATGTATTGTAGTTCGCCCATTCAGTGCATAAACTATAATCATTGTCAATTGAAGTGATCGTTAGCAGTCCGAACAGCTGTCCGTTGAAAACTTCACAGCCGAGACAACCCCAAAAGGAAGCACTTATGAAAAGAAAAAACATTGGTATCTTCTTTTTGAGGTCATCACAATGTGAATTGATGAGCATTTTCCAAATCTGTCACTAATGCAAAAGCAGCCAATGCAATTGGAAAACTCAACAGAGCGACCCCAACAAGAAGCACTTACTGATTCCAGAACTCAAGTGAGTGCTTAATTTTGAGCAAATTTGGTGAGAAGTTTGCATATTTAGCTTGGTTGTGGTCAAGACTGCGCAATGATAAACCTAGACCAAGCGTAGTATGAAAAGTCACGAGAACTACCCCAACAAGAAGCACTTATTTCTTTCAGAACAAAAATGAGTGCTTTGGTCTGAGTAAATTTGGTGACAAATTAGCACATTTAGCTTGGTTGAGGTCAAGACTTTGCAATGATAAACTTGGACCAAGCGTCGGATGAAAAGTCACCAGAGCTACCCCAACAAGAAGCACTTACTGCTTTCAGAACACAGTGAGTGCTTAGGTTTGAGTAAATTTGGTGACAAGTTAGCACATTTATCTTGGTTGAGGTCAAGACTTTGCAATGATAAACTTAGACCAAAGCGTAGTATAAAAAGTCACCAGAACTACCCCAACAAGAAGCACTTACTGCTTTCAGAACACAAGTGAGTGCTTTGGTTTGAGTAAATTTGGTGACAAATTAGCACATTTAGCTTGGTTGATGTCAAGACTTTGCAATGATAAACTTGGACCAAGCGTAGTATGAAAAGTCATTAGAGCTACCCCAACAAGAAGCACTTATTGCTTTCAGACCACAAGTGAGTGCTTCAGTTTGAGTAAATTTCGTGACAAATTAGCACATTTAGCTTGGTTGAGGTCAAGACTTTGCAATGATAAACTTGGACCAAGCGTAGGATGAAAAGTCACCAAAGCTACCCCAACAAGAAGCACTTATTTCTTTCAGAACACAAATGAGTGGTTTGGTTTGAGTAAATTTGGTGACAAATTAGCACATTTAGCTTGGTTGAGGTCAAGACTTTGCAATGATAAACTTGGACCAAGCGTAGTATGAAAAGTCACCAGAGCTACCCCAACAAGAAGCACTTACTGCTTTCAGAACACAAGTGAGTGCTTTGGTTTGAGTAAATTTGGTGACAAATTAGCACATTTAGCTTGGTTGATGTCAAGACTTTGCAATGATAAACTTGGACCAAGCGTAGTATGAAAAGTCATTAGAGCTACCCCAACAAGAAGCACTTATTGCTTTCAGACCACAAGTGAGTGCTTCAGTTTGAGTAAATTTTGTGACAAATTAGCACATTTAGCTTGGTTGAGGTCAAGACTTTGCAATGATAAACTTGGACCAAGCGTAGGATGAAAAGTCACCAAAGCTACCCCAACAAGAAGCACTTATTTCTTTCAGAACACAAATGAGTGCTGTGGTTTGAGTAAATTTGGTGACAAATTAGCACATTTAGCTTGGTTGAGGTCAAGACTTTGCAATGATAAACTTGGACCAAGCGTAGTATGAAAAGTCACCAGAGCTACCCCAACAAGAAGCACTTATTTCTTTCAGAACACAAGTGAGTGCTTAGGTTAGAGTAAATCTGGTCACAAATTAACACATTTAGCTAGGCTGAGGTCAAACCTTTGCATTGATAAACAACTCAGGACATTTGAAACTTTGGAAAACACAGTTTGTTCATTTAAAATGCAATCAGGAACAACCATATAATGTCACTCTCCACACATATGTTGATTTTGTCTGTCTGACTGCCCCAACAAGTAGCACTTACTATTGTCATATTCAAGCCAGTGAACTTGTTGGGTCAAAGAAACGGACTCTGAGGGAAAGTCATCCTTTTCGTGAGTATTGTCGATTTGGGATTGGATCATTCCTGCCTTGGCAAACTGCCTCCTGCGATCCAGGATGGAGAAGTTGTACAACTTAGAACGATAACCTTTTTAAATAGAGATTTTGGCCATTGAAACTCAACTCCGCCTACATTGAATACAAGTGTCAATGGCTCGTTTGCACATCAGGAATGTATTGTAGTTCGCCCATTCAGTGCATAAACTATAATCATTGTCAATTGAAGTGATCGTTAGCAGTCCGAACAGCTGTCCGTTGAAAACTTCACAGCCGAGACAACCCCAAAAGGAAGCACTTATGAAAAGAAAGAACATTGGTATCTTCTTTTTGAGGTCATCACAATGTGAATTGATGAGCATTTTCCAAATCTGTCACTAATGCAAAAGCAGCCAATGCAATTGGAAAACTCAACAGAGCGACCCCAACAAGAAGCACTTACTGCTTCCAGAACTCAAGTGAGTGCTTAATTTTGAGCAAATTTGGTGAGAAGTTTGCATATTTAGCTTGGTTGTGGTCAAGACTGCGCAATGATAAACCTAGACCAAGCGTAGTATGAAAAGTCACGAGAACTACCCCAACAAGAAGCACTTACTGCTTTCAGAACACAAGTGAGTGCTTTGGTTTGAGTAAATTTGGTGACAAATTAGCACATTTAGCTTGGTTGATGTCAAGACTTTGCAATGATAAACTTAGACCAAAGTGTAGTATAAAAAGTCACCAGAACTACCCCAACAAGAAGCACTTACTGCTTTCAGAACACAAGTGAGTGCTTTGGTTTGAGTAAATTTGGTGACAAATTAGCACATTTAGCTTGGTTGATGTCAAGACTTTGCAATGATAAACTTGGACCAAGCGTAGTATGAAAAGTCATTAGAGCTACCCCAACAAGAAGCACTTACTGCTTTCAGACCACAAGTGAGTGCTTCAGTTTGAGTAAATTTTGTGACAAATTAGCACATTTAGCTTGGTTGAGGTCAAGACTTTGCAATGATAAACTTGGACCAAGCGTAGGATGAAATGTCAAATGTCAAAGAAACGGACTCTGAGGGAAAGTCATCCTTTTTGTGATTATTGTCGATTTGGGAATGGATCATTCCTGCCTTGGCAAACTGCCTCCTGCATTCCAGGGTGGAGAAGTTGTACCACTGAAAATGATAACCAATTTAAATAGAGATTTTGGCCATTGAAACTCAACTCCGCCTACATTGAATAAAAGTGTCAATGGCTCGTTTGGACATCAGGAAAGTATTGTAGTTCGCCCATTCAGTGCATAAACTATAATCATTGTCAATTGAAGTGATCGTTAGCAGTCCGAACAGCTGTCCGTTGAAAACTTCACAGCCGAGACAACCCCAAAAGGAAGCACTTATGAAAAGAAAAAACATTGGTATTTCTTTTTGAGGTCATCACAAAGTGAATTAATGAGCGTTTTTCAAATGTGTCAGTAATGCAAAAGCAGCCAATGCATAAAGACTTTTCAATGATAAACTTAGAACAAAACGTAGTATGAAAAGTCACCAGAACTACCCCAACGAGAAGCCCTTACTGCTTTCAGAACACAAGTGTGTGCTTCAGTTTGAGTAAATTTTTTCACAAATTAGCACATTTAGCTTGGTTGAGGTCAAGACTTTGCAATGATAAACTTGGACCAAGCGTAGTATGAAAAGTCACCAGAGCTACCCCAACAAGAAGCACTTACTGCTTTCAGAACACAAGTGAGTGCTTCAGTTTGAGTAAATTTGGTGACAAATTAGCATATTTAGCTTGGTTGAGGTAAAGACTTTTCAATGATAAACTTAGAACAAAACGCAGTATGAAAAGTCACCAGAACTACCCCAACAAGAAGCACTTATTTCTTTCAGAACACAAGTGAGTGCTTAGGTTAGAGTAAATTTGGTCACAAATTAACACATTTAGCTTGGCTGAGGTCAAACCTTTGCATTGATAAACAACTCAGGACATTTGAAACTTTGGAAAACACAGTTTGTTCATTTAAAATGCAATCAGGAACAACCATATAATGTCACTCTCCACACATATGTTGATTTTGTCTGTCTGACTGCCCCAACAAGTAGCACTTACTATTGTCAAATTCAAGCCAGTGAACTTGTTGGGTCAAAGAAACGGACTCTGAGGGAAAGTCATCCTTTTTGTGAGTATTGTCGATTTGGGATTGGGTCATTCCTGCCTTGGCAAACTGCCTCCTGCGATCCAGGATGGAGAAGTTGTACAACTTAGAACGATAACCTTTTTAAATAGAGATTTTGGCCATTGAAACTCAACTCCGCCTACATTGAATACAAGTGTCAATGGCTCGTTTGCACATCAGGAATGTATTGTAGTTCGCCCATTCAGTGCATAAACTATAATCATTGTCAATTGAAGTGATCGTTAGCAGTCCGAACAGCTGTCCGTTGAAAACTTCACAGCCGAGACAACCCCAAAAGGAAGCACTTATGAAAAGAAAAAACATTGGTATCTTCTTTTTGAGGTCATCACAATGTGAATTGATGAGCATTTTTCAAATCTGTCAGTAATGCAAAAGCAGCCAATAGAATTGGAAAACTCAACAGAGCGACCCCAACAAGAAGCACTTACTGCTTCCAGAACTCAAGTGAGTGCTTAATTTTGAGCAAATTTGGTGAGAAGTTTGCATATTTAGCTTGGTTGTGGTCAAGACTGCGCAATGATAAACCTAGACCAAGCGTAGTATGAAAAGTCACGAGAACTACCCCAACAAGAAGCACTTACTGCTTTCAGAACACAAGTGAGTGCTTTGGTTTGAGTAAATTTGGTGACAAATTAGCACATTTAGCTTGGTTGATGTCAAGACTTTGCAACGATAAACTTAGACCAAAGCGTAGTATAAAAAGTCACCAGAACTACCCCAACAAGAAGCACTTACTGCTTTCAGAACACAAGTGAGTGCTTTGGTTTGAGTAAATTTGGTGACAAATTAGCACATTTAGCTTGGTTGATGTCAAGACTTTGCAATGATAAACTTGGACCAAGCGTAGTATGAAAAGTCATTAGAGCTACCCCAACAAGAAGCACTTACTGCTTTCAGACCACAAGTGAGTGCTTCAGTTTGAGTAAATTTCGTGACAAATTAGCACATTTAGCTTGGTTGAGGTCAAGACTTTGCAATGATAAACTTGGACCAAGCGTAGGATGAAATGTCAAATGTCAAAGAAACGGACTCTGAGGGAAAGTCATCCTTTTTGTGATTATTGTCGATTTGGGAATGGATCATTCCTGCCTTGGCAAACTGCCTCCTGCATTCCAGGGTGGAGAAGTTGTACCACTGAAAATGATAACCAATTTAAATAGAGATTTTGGCCATTGAAACTCAACTCCGCCTACATTGAATACAAGTGTCAATGGCTCGTTTGGACATCAGGAAAGTATTGTAGTTCGCCCATTCAGTGCATAAACTATAATCATTGTCAATTGAAGTGATCGTTAGCAGTCCGAACAGCTGTCCGTTGAAAACTTCACAACCGAGACAACCCCAAAAGGAAGCACTTATGAAAAGAAAAAACATTGGTATTTCTTTTTGAGGTCATCACAAAGTGAATTAATGAGCGTTTTTCAAATGTGTCAGTAATGCAAAAGCAGCCAATGCATAAAGACTTTTCAATGATAAACCTAGACCAAGCGTAGTATGAAAAGTCACGAGAACTACCCCAACAAGAAGCACTTATTTCTTTCAGAACAAAAATGAGTGCTTTGGTCTGAGTAAATTTGGTGACAAATTAACACATTTAGCTTGGTTGAGGTCAAGACTTTGCAATGATAAACTTGGACCAAGCGTAGTATGAAAAGTCATTAGAGCTACCCCAACAAGAAGCACTTACTGCTTTCAGAACACAAGTGAGTGCTTAGGTTAGAGTAAATTTGGTCACAAATTAGCAGATTTAGCTTGGCTGAGGTCAAACCTTTGCATTGATAAACAACTCAGGACATTTGAAGCTTTGGAAAACACAGTTTGTTCATTTAAAATGCTCTCAGGAACAACCATATAATGTCACTCTCCACACATATGTTGATTTTGTCTGTCTGACTGCCCCAACAATAGCACTTACTATTGTCAAATTCAAGCCAGTGAACTTGTTGGGTCAAAGAAACGGACTCTGAAGGAAAGTCATCTTTTTCGTGAGTATTGTCGATTTGGGATTGGATCATTCCTGCCTTGGCAAACTGCCTCCTGCGATCCAGGATGGAGAAGTTGTAGAACTTAGAATGATAACCTTTTTAAATAGAGATTTTGGCCATTGAAACTCAACTCCGCCTACATTGAATACAAGTGTCAATGGCTCGTTTGGACATCAGGAATGTATTGTAGTTCGCCCATTCAGTGCATAAACTATAATCATTGTCAATTGAAGTGATCGTTAGCAGTCCGAACAGCTGTCCGTTGAAAACTTCACAGCCGAGACAACCCCAAAAGGAAGCACTTATGAAAAGAAAAAACATTGGTATCTTCTTTTTGAGGTCATCACAATGTGAATTGATGAGCATTTTTCAAATCTGTCAGTAATGCAAAAGCAGCCAATAGAATTGGAAAACTCAACAGAGCGACCCCAACAAGAAGCACTTACTGCTTCCAGAACTCAAGTGAGTGCTTAATTTTGAGCAAATTTGGTGAGAAGTTTGCATATTTAGCTTGGTTGTGGTCAAGACTGCGCAATGATAAACCTAGACCAAGCGTAGTATGAAAAGTCATGAGAACTACCCCAACAAGAAGCACTTATTTCTTTCAGAACAAAAATGAGTGCTTTGGTCTGAGTAAATTTGGTGACAAATTAGCACATTTAGCTTGGTTGAGGTCAAGACTTTGCAATGATAAACTTGGACCAAGCGTCGGATGAAAAGTCACCAGAGCTACCCCAACAAGAAGCACTTACTGCTTTTAGAACACAAGTGAGTGCTTAGGTTTGAGTAAATTTGGTGACAAGTGAGCACATTTACTTTGTTTGAGGTCAAGACTTTGCAATGATAAACTTAGACCAAAGCATAGTATAAAAAGTCACCAGAACTACCCCAACAAGAAGCACTTATTTCTTACAGAACACAAATGAGTGCTTTGGTTTGAGTAAATTTGGTGACAAACTAGCACATTTAGCTTGGTTAAGGTCAAGACTTTGCAATGATCAAATTGGACCAAGCGAAGTATGAAAAGTCACCAGAGCTACCCCAACAAGAAGCACTTATTTCTTCCAGAACACAAGTGAGTGCTTAGGTTAGAGTAAATTTGGTCACAAATTAGCAGATTTAGCTTGGCTGAGGTCAAACCTTTGCATTGATAAACAACTCAGGACATTTGAAGCTTTGGAAAACACAGTTTGTTCATTTAAAATGCTCTCAGGAACAACCATATAATGTCACTCTCCACACATATGTTGATTTTGTCTGTCTGACTGCCCCAACAAGTAGCACTTACTATTGTCAAATTCAAGCCAGTGAACTTGTTGGGTCAAAGAAACGGACTCTGAAGGAAAGTCATCTTTTTCGTGAGTATTGTCGATTTGGGATTGGATCATTCCTGCCTTGGCAAACTGCCTCCTGCGATCCGGGATGGAGAAGTTGTACAACTTAGAATGATAACCTTTTTAAATAGAGATTTTGGCCATTGAAACTCAACTCCGCCTACATTGAATACAAGTGTCAATGGCTCGTTTGCACATCAGGAATGTATTGTAGTTCGCCCATTCAGTGCATAAACTATAATCATTGTCAATTGAAGTGATCGTTAGCAGTCCGAACAGCTGTCCGTTGAAAACTTCACAGCCGAGACAACACCAAAAGGAAGCACTTATGAAAAGAAAAAACATTGGTATCTTCTTTTTGAGGTCATCACAATGTGAATTGATGAGCATTTTTCAAATCTGTCAGTAATGCAAAAGCAGCCAATAGAATTGGAAAACACAACAGAGCGACCCCAACAAGAAGCACTTACTGCTTCCAGAACTCAAGTGAGTGCTTAATTTTGAGCAAATTTGGTGAGAAGTTTGCATATTTAGCTTGGTTGTGGTCAAGACTGCGCAATGATAAACCTAGACCAAGCGTAGTATGAAAAGTCGCGAGAACTACCCCAACAAGAAGCACTTATTTCTTTCAGAACAAAAATGAGTGCTTTGGTCTGAGTAAATTTGGTGACAAATTAGCACATTTAGCTTGGTTGAGGTCAAGACTTTGCAATGATAAACTTGGACCAAGCGTCGGATGAAAAGTCACCAGAGCTACCCCAACAAGAAGCACTTACTGCTTTCAGAACACAGTGAGTGCTTAGGTTTGAGTAAATTTGGTGACAAGTTAGCACATTTATCTTGGTTGAGGTCAAGACTTTGCAATGATAAACTTAGACCAAAGCGTAGTATAAAAAGTCACCAGAACTACCCCAACAAGAAGCACTTACTGCTTTCAGAACACAAGTGAGTGCTTTGGTTTGAGTAAATTTGGTGACAAATTAGCACATTTAGCTTGGTTGAGGTCAAGACTTTGCAATGATAAACTTGGACCAAGCGTAGAATGAAAAGTCACCAGAGCTACCCCAACAAGAAGCACTTACTGCTTTCAGAACACAAGTGAGTGCTTAGGTTTGAGTAAATTTGGTGACAAGTGAGCACATTTACTTTGGTTGAGGTCAAGACTTTGCAATGATAAACTTAGACCAAAGCGTAGTATAAAAAGTCACCAGAACTACCCCAACAAGAAGCACTTATTTCTTACAAAACACAAATGAGTGCTTTGGTTTGAGTAAATTTGGTGACAAACTAGCACATTTAGCTTGGTTAAGGTCAAGACTTTGCAATGATCAAATTGGACCAAGCGAAGTATGAAAAGTCACCAGAGCTACCCCAACAAGAAGCACTTACTGTTTTCAGAACACAAGTGAGTGCTTAGGTTTGAGTAAATTTGGTGACAAGTTAGCACATTTATCTTGGTTGAGGTCAAGACTTTGCAATGATAAACTTAGACCAAAGCATAGTATAAAAAGTCACCAGAACTACCCCAACAAGAAGCACTTACTGCTTTCAGAACACAAGTGAGTGCTTTGGTTTGAGTAAATTTGGTGACAAATTAGCACATTTAGCTTGGTTGATGTCAAGACTTTGCAATGATAAACTTGGACCAAGCGTAGTATGAAAAGTCATTAGAGCTACCCCAACAAGAAGCACTTACTGCTTTCAGACCACAAGTGAGTGCTTCAGTTTGAGTAAATTTTGTGACAAATTAGCACATTTAGCTTGGTTGAGGTCAAGACTTTGCAATGATCAAATTGGACCAAGCGAAGTATGAAAAGTCACCAGAGCTACCCCAACAAGAAGCACTTACTGCTTTCAGACCACAAGTGAGTGCTTCAGTTTGAGTAAATTTTGTGACAAATTAGCACATTTAGCTTGGTTGAGGTCAAGACTTTGCAATGATAAACTTGGACCAAGCGTAGGATGAAATGTCAAATGTCAAAGAAACGGACTCTGAGGGAAAGTCATCCTTTTTGTGATTATTGTCGATTTGGGAATGGATCATTCCTGCCTTGGCAAACTGCCTCCTGCATTCCAGGGTGGAGAAGTTGTACCACTGAAAATGATAACCAATTTAAATAGAGATTTTGGCCATTGAAACTCAACTCCGCCTAAATTGAATACAAGTGTCAATGGCTCGTTTGGACATCAGGAATGTATTGTATTTCGCCCATTCAGTGCATAAACTATAATCATTGTCAATTGAAGTGATCGTTAGCAGTCCGAACAGCTGTCCGTTGAAAACTTCACAGCCGAGACAACCCCAAAAGGAAGCACTTATGAAAAGAAAAAACATTGGTATTTCTTTTTGAGGTCATCACAAAGTGAATTAATGAGCGTTTTTCAAATGTGTCAGTAATGCAAAAGCAGCCAATGCATAAAGACTTTTCAATGATAAACTTAGAACAAAACGTAGTATGAAAAGTCACCAGAACTACCCCAACGAGAAGCCCTTACTGCTTTCAGAACACAAGTGTGTGCTTCAGTTTGAGTAAATTTTTTCACAAATTAGCACATTTAGCTTGGTTGAGGTCAAGACTTTGCAATGATAAACTTGGACCAAGCGTAGGATGAAAAGTCACCAAAGCTACCCCAACAAGAAGCACTTATTTCTTTCAGAACACAAATGAGTGCTTTGGTTTGAGTAAATTTGGTGACAAATTAGCACATTTAGCTTGGTTGAGGTCAAGACTTTGCAATGATAAACTTGGACCAAGCGTAGTATGAAAAGTCACCAGAGCTACCCCAACAAGAAGCACTTACTGCTTTCAGAACACAAGTGAGTGCTTCAGTTTGAGTAAATTTGGTGACAAATTAGCATATTTAGCTTGGTTGAGGTAAAGACTTTTCAATGATAAACTTAGAACAAAACGCAGTATGAAAAGTCACCAGAACTACCCCAACAAGAAGCACTTATTTCTTTCAGAATACAAGTGAGTGCTTAGGTTAGAGTAAATTTGGTCACAAATTAACACATTTAGCTTGGCTGAGGTCAAACCTTTGCATTGATAAACAACTCAGGACATTTGAAACTTTGGAAAACACAGTTTGTTCATTTAAAATGCAATCAGGAACAACCATATAATGTCACTCTCCACACATATGTTGATTTTGTCTGTCTGACTGCCCCAACAAGTAGCACTTACTATTGTCAAATTCAAGCCAGTGAACTTGTTGGGTCAAAGAAACGGACTCTGAGGGAAAGTCATCCTTTTCGTGAGTATTGTCGATTTGGGATTGGATCATTCCTGCCTTGGCAAACTGCCTCCTGCGATCCGGGATGGAGAAGTTGTACAACTTAGAATGATAACCTTTTTAAATAGAGATTTTGGCCATTGAAACTCAACTCCGCCTACATTGAATACAAGTGTCAATGGCTCGTTTGCACATCAGGAATGTATTGTAGTTCGCCCATTCAGTGCATAAACTATAATCATTGTCAATTGAAGTGATCGTTAGCAGTCCGAACAGCTGTCCGTTGAAAACTTCACAGCCGAGACAACCCCAAAAGGAAGCACTTATGAAAAGAAAAAACATTGGTATCTTCTTTTTGAGGTCATCACAATGTGAATTGATGAGCATTTTCCAAATCTGTCACTAATGCAAAAGCAGCCAATGCAATTGGAAAACTCAACAGAGCGACCCCAACAAGAAGCACTTACTGCTTCCAGAACTCAAGTGAGTGCTTAATTTTGAGCAAATTTGGTGAGAAGTTTGCATATTTAGCTTGGTTGTGGTTAAGACTGCGCAATGATAAACCTAGACCAAGCGTAGTATGAAAAGTCGCGAGAACTACCCCAACAAGAAGCACTTATTTCTTTCAGAACAAAAATGAGTGCTTTGGTCTGAGTAAATTTGGTGACAAATTAGCACATTTAGCTTGGTTGAGGTCAAGACTTTGCAATGATAAACTTGGACCAAGCGTCGGATGAAAAGTCACCAGAGCTACCCCAACAAGAAGCACTTACTGCTTTCAGAACACAAGTGAGTGCTTAGGTTTGAGTAAATTTGGTGACAAGTGAGCACATTTACTTTGGTTGAGGTCAAGACTTTGCAATGATAAACTTAGACCAAAGCGTAGTATAAAAAGTCACCAGAACTACCCCAACAAGAAGCACTTATTTCTTACAGAACACAAATGAGTGCTTTGGTTTGATTAAATTTGGTGACAAACTAGCACATTTAGCTTGGTTAAGGTCAAGACTTTGCAATGATAAACTTAGACCAAGCGTAGTATAAAAAGTCACCAGAGCTACCCCAACAAGAAGCACTTACTGCTTTCAGAACACAAGTGAGTGCTTTGGTTTGAGTAAATTTGGTGACAAATTAGCACATTTAGCTTGGTTGATGTCAAGACTTTGCAACGATAAACTTAGACCAAAGCGTAGTATAAAAAGTCACCAGAACTACCCCAACAAGAAGCACTTACTGCTTTCAGAACACAAGTGAGTGCTTTGGTTTGAGTAAATTTGGTGACAAATTAGCACATTTAGCTTGGTTGATGTCAAGACTTTGCAATGATAAACTTGGACCAAGCGTCGTATGAAAAGTCATTAGAGCTACCCCAACAAGAAGCACTTACTGCTTTCAGACCACAAGTGAGTGCTTCAGTTTGAGTAAATTTCGTGACAAATTAGCACATTTAGCTTGGTTGAGGTCAAGACTTTGCAATGATAAACTTGGATCAAGCGTAGGATGAAATGTCAAATGTCAAAGAAACGGACTCTGAGGGAAAGTCATCCTTTTTGTGATTATTGTCGATTTGGGAATGGATCATTCCTGCCTTGGCAAACTGCCTCCTGCATTCCAGGGTGGAGAAGTTGTACCACTGAAAATGATAACCAATTTAAATAGAGATTTTGGCCATTGAAACTCAACTCCGCCTAAATTGAATACAAGTGTCAATGGCTCGTTTGGACATCAGGAATGTATTGTAGTTCGCCCATTCAGTGCATAAACTATAATCATTGTCAATTGAAGTGATCGTTAGCAGTCCGAACAGCTGTCCGTTGAAAACTTCACAGCCGAGACAACCCCAAAAGGAAGCACTTATGAAAAGAAAAAACATTGGTATTTCTTTTTGAGGTCATCACAATGTGAATTAATGAGCGTTTTTCAAATGTGTCAGTAATGCAAAAGCAGCCAATGCATAAAGACTTTTCAATGATAAACTTAGAACAAAACGTAGTATGAAAAGTCACCAGAACTACCCCAACGAGAAGCCCTTACTGCTTTCAGAACACAAGTGTGTGCTTCAGTTTGAGTAAATTTTGTCACAAATTAGCACATTTAGCTTGGTTGAGGTCAAGACTTTGCAATGATAAACTTGGACCAAGCGTAGGATGAAAAGTCACCAAAGCTACCCCAACAAGAAGCACTTATTTCTTTCAGAATACAAATGAGTGCTTTGGTTTGAGTAAATTTGGTGACAAATTAGCACATTTAGCTTGGTTGAGGTCAAGACTTTTCAATGATAAACTTAGAACAAAACGCAGTATGAAAAGTCACCAGAACTACCCCAACAAGAAGCACTTATTTCTTTCAGAACACAAGTGAGTGCTTAGGTTAGAGTAAATTTGGTCACAAATTAACACATTTAGCTTGGCTGAGGTCAAACCTTTGCATTGATAAACAACTCAGGACATTTGAAGCTTTGGAAAACACAGTTTGTTCATTTAAAATGCAATCAGGAACAACCATATAATGTCACTCTCCACACATATGTTGATTTTGTCTGTCTGACTGCCCCAACAAGTAGCACTTACTATTGTCAAATTCAAGCCAGTGAACTTGTTGGGTCAAAGAAACGGACTCTGAGGGAAAGTCATCCTTTTCGTGAGTATTGTCGATTTGGGATTGGATCATTCCTGCCTTGGCAAACTGCCTCCTGCGATCCAGGATGGAGAAGTTGTACAACTTAGAATGATAACCTTTTTAAATAGAGATTTTGGCCATTGAAACTCAACTCCGCCTACATTGAATACAAGTGTCAATGGCTCGTTTGCACATCAGGAATGTATTGTAGTTCGCCCATTCAGTGCATAAACTATAATCATTGTCAATTGAAGTGATCGTTAGCAGTCCGAACAGCTGTCCGTTGAAAACTTCACAGCCGAGACAACCCCAAAAGGAAGCACTTATGAAAAGAAAAAACATTGGTATCTTCTTTTTGAGGTCATCACAATGTGAATTGATGAGCATTTTTCAAATCTGTCAGTAATGCAAAAGCAGCCAATAGAATTGGAAAACTCAACAGAGCGACCCCAACAAGAAGCACTTACTGCTTCCAGAACTCAAGTGAGTGCTTAATTTTGAGTAAATTTGGTGAGAAGTTTGCATATTTAGCTTGGTTGTGGTTAAGACTGCGCAATGATAAACCTAGACCAAGCGTAGTATGAAAAGTCGCGAGAACTACCCCAACAAGAAGCACTTATTTCTTTCAGAACAAAAATGAGTGCTTTGGTCTGAGTAAATTTGGTGACAAATTAGCACATTTAGCTTGGTTGAGGTCAAGACTTTGCAATGATAAACTTGGACCAAGCGTCGGATGAAAAGTCACCAGAGCTACCCCAACAAGAAGCACGTACTGCTTTCAGAACACAAGTGAGTGCTTTGGTTTGAGTAAATTTGGTGACAAATTAGCACATTTAGCTTGGTTGATGTCAAGACTTTGCAATGATAAACTTGGACCAAGCGTAGTATGAAAAGTCATTAGAGCTACCCCAACAAGAAGCACTTATTGCTTTCAGACCACAAGTGAGTGCTTCAGTTTGAGTAAATTTTGTGACAAATTAGCACATTTAGCTTGGTTGAGGTCAAGACTTTGCAATGATAAACTTGGACCAAGCGTAGGATGAAAAGTCACTAAAGCTACCCCAACAAGAAGCACTTATTTCTTTCAGAACACAAATGAGTGCTTTGGTTTGAGTAAATTTGGTGACAAATTAGCACATTTAGCTTGGTTGAGGTCAAGACTTTGCAATGATAAACTTGGACCAAGCGTAGGATGAAATGTCAAATGTCAAAGAAACGGACTCTGAGGGAAAGTCATCCTTTTTGTGATTATTGTCGATTTGGGAATGGATCATTCCTGCCTTGGCAAACTGCCTCCTGCATTCCAGGGTGGAGAAGTTGTACCACTGAAAATGATAACCAATTTAAATAGAGATTTTGGCCATTGAAACTCAACTCCGCCTACATTGAATACAAGTGTCAATGGCTCGTTTGGACATCAGGAATGTATTGTAGTTCGCCCATTCAGTGCATAAACTATAATCATTGTCAATTGAAGTGATCGTTAGCAGTCCGAACAGCTGTCCGTTGAAAACTTCACAGCCGAGACAACCCCAAAAGGAAGCACTTATGAAAAGAAAAAACATTGGTATTTCTTTTTGAGGTCATCACAAAGTGAATTAATGAGCGTTTTTCAAATGTGTCAGTAATGCAAAAGCAGCCAATGCATAAAGACTTTTCAATGATAAACTTAGAACAAAACGTAGTATGAAAAGTCACCAGAACTACCCCAACGAGAAGCCCTTACTGCTTTCAGAACACAAGTGTGTGCTTCAGTTTGAGTAAATTTTTTCACAAATTAGCACATTTAGCTTGGTTGAGGTCAAGACTTTGCAATGATAAACTTGGACCAAGCGTAGTATGAAAAGTCACCAGAGCTACCCCAACAAGAAGCACTTACTGCTTTCAGAACACAAGTGAGTGCTTCAGTTTGAGTAAATTTGGTGACAAATTAGCATATTTAGCTTGGTTGAGGTAAAGACTTTTCAATGATAAACTTAGAACAAAACGCAGTATGAAAAGTCACCAGAACTACCCCAACAAGAAGCACTTATTTCTTTCAGAACACAAGTGAGTGCTTAGGTTAGAGTAAATTTGGTCACAAATTAACACATTTAGCTTGGCTGAGGTCAAACCTTTGCATTGATAAACAACTCAGGACATTTGAAACTTTGGAAAACACAGTTTGTTCATTTAAAATGCAATCAGGAACAACCATATAATGTCACTCTCCACACATATGTTGATTTTGTCTGTCTGACTGCCCCAACAAGTAGCACTTACTATTGTCAAATTCAAGCCAGTGAACTTGTTGGGTCAAAGAAACGGACTCTGAGGGAAAGTCATCCTTTTTGTGAGTATTGTCGATTTGGGATTGGGTCATTCCTGCCTTGGCAAACTGCCTCCTGCGATCCAGGATGGAGAAGTTGTACAACTTAGAACGATAACCTTTTTAAATAGAGATTTTGGCCATTGAAACTCAACTCCGCCTACATTGAATACAAGTGTCAATGGCTCGTTTGCACATCAGGAATGTATTGTAGTTCGCCCATTCAGTGCATAAACTATAATCATTGTCAATTGAAGTGATCGTTAGCAGTCCGAACAGCTGTCCGTTGAAAACTTCACAGCCGAGACAACCCCAAAAGGAAGCACTTATGAAAAGAAAAAACATTGGTATCTTCTTTTTGAGGTCATCACAATGTGAATTGATGAGCATTTTCCAAATCTGTCACTAATGCAAAAGCAGCCAATGCAATTGGAAAACTCAACAGAGCGACCCCAACAAGAAGCACTTACTGCTTCCAGAACTCAAGTGAGTGCTTAATTTTGAGCAAATTTGGTGAGAAGTTTGCATATTTAGCTTGGTTGTGGTCAAGACTGCGCAATGATAAACCTAGACCAAGCGTAGTATGAAAAGTCACGAGAACTACCCCAACAAGAAGCACTTATTTCTTTCAGAACAAAAATGAGTGCTTTCGTCTGGGTAAATTTGGTGACAAATTAGCACATTTAGCTTGGTTGAGGTCAAGACTTTGCAATGATAAACTTGGACCAAGCGTAGGATGAAAAGTCACCAGAGCTACCCCAACAAGAAGCACTTACTGCTTTCAGAACACAAGTGAGTGCTTAGGTTTGAGTAAATTTGGTGACAAGTGAGCACATTTACTTTGGTTGAGGTCAAGACTTTGCAATGATAAACTTAGACCAAAGCGTAGTATAAAAAGTCACCAGAACTACCCCAACAAGAAGCACTTATTTCTTACAGAACACAAATGAGTGCTTTGGTTTGAGTAAATTTGGTGACAAACTAGCACATTTAGCTTGGTTAAGGTCAAGACTTTGCAATGATAAACTTAGACCAAGCGTAGTATAAAAAGTCACCAGAGCTACCCCAACAAGAAGCACTTACTGCTTTCAGAACACAAGTGAGTGCTTTGGTTTGAGTAAATTTGGTGACAAATTAGCACATTTAGCTTGGTTGATGTCAAGACTTTGCAACGATAAACTTAGACCAAAGCGTAGTATAAAAAGTCACCAGAACTACCCCAACAAGAAGCACTTACTGCTTTCAGAACACAAGTGAGTGCTTTGGTTTGAGTAAATTTGGTGACAAATTAGCACATTTAGCTTGGTTGATGTCAAGACTTTGCAATGATAAACTTGGACCAAGCGTCGTATGAAAAGTCATTAGAGCTACCCCAACAAGAAGCACTTACTGCTTTCAGACCACAAGTGAGTGCTTCAGTTTGAGTAAATTTCGTGACAAATTAGCACATTTAGCTTGGTTGAGGTCAAGACTTTGCAATGATAAACTTGGATCAAGCGTAGGATGAAATGTCAAATGTCAAAGAAACGGACTCTGAGGGAAAGTCATCCTTTTTGTGATTATTGTCGATTTGGGAATGGATCATTCCTGCCTTGGCAAACTGCCTCCTGCATTCCAGGGTGGAGAAGTTGTACCACTGAAAATGATAACCAATTTAAATAGAGATTTTGGCCATTGAAACTCAACTCCGCCTAAATTGAATACAAGTGTCAATGGCTCGTTTGGACATCAGGAATGTATTGTAGTTCGCCCATTCAGTGCATAAACTATAATCATTGTCAATTGAAGTGATCGTTAGCAGTCCGAACAGCTGTCCGTTGAAAACTTCACAGCCGAGACAACCCCAAAAGGAAGCACTTATGAAAAGAAAAAACATTGGTATTTCTTTTTGAGGTCATCACAATGTGAATTAATGAGCGTTTTTCAAATGTGTCAGTAATGCAAAAGCAGCCAATGCATAAAGACTTTTCAATGATAAACTTAGAACAAAACGTAGTATGAAAAGTCACCAGAACTACCCCAACGAGAAGCCCTTACTGCTTTCAGAACACAAGTGTGTGCTTCAGTTTGAGTAAATTTTGTCACAAATTAGCACATTTAGCTTGGTTGAGGTCAAGACTTTGCAATGATAAACTTGGACCAAGCGTAGGATGAAAAGTCACCAAAGCTACCCCAACAAGAAGCACTTATTTCTTTCAGAATACAAATGAGTGCTTTGGTTTGAGTAAATTTGGTGACAAATTAGCACATTTAGCTTGGTTGAGGTCAAGACTTTTCAATGATAAACTTAGAACAAAACGCAGTATGAAAAGTCACCAGAACTACCCCAACAAGAAGCACTTATTTCTTTCAGAACACAAGTGAGTGCTTAGGTTAGAGTAAATTTGGTCACAAATTAACACATTTAGCTTGGCTGAGGTCAAACCTTTGCATTGATAAACAACTCAGGACATTTGAAGCTTTGGAAAACACAGTTTGTTCATTTAAAATGCCATCAGGAACAACCATATAATGTCACTCTCCACACATATGTTGATTTTGTCTGTCTGACTGCCCCAACAAGTAGCACTTACTATTGTCAAATTCAAGCCAGTGAACTTGTTGGGTCAAAGAAACGGACTCTGAGGGAAAGTCATCCTTTTCGTGAGTATTGTCGATTTGGGATTGGATCATTCCAGCCTTGGCAAACTGCCTCCTGCGATCCAGGATGGAGAAGTTGTACAACTTAGAATGATAACCTTTTTAAATAGAGATTTTGGCCATTGAAACTCAACTCCGCCTACATTGAATACAAGTGTCAATGGCTCGTTTGCACATCAGGAATGTATTGTAGTTCGCCCATTCAGTGCATAAACTATAATCATTGTCAATTGAAGTGATCGTTAGCAGTCCGAACAGCTGTCCGTTGAAAACTTCACAGCCGAGACAACCCCAAAAGGAAGCACTTATGAAAAGAAAAAACATTGGTATCTTCTTTTTGAGGTCATCACAATGTGAATTGATGAGCATTTTTCAAATCTGTCAGTAATGCAAAAGCAGCCAATAGAATTGGAAAACTCAACAGAGCGACCCCAACAAGAAGCACTTACTGCTTCCAGAACTCAAGTGAGTGCTTAATTTTGAGCAAATTTGGTGAGAAGTTTGCATATTTAGCTTGGTTGTGGTCAAGACTGCGCAATGATAAACCTAGACCAAGCGTAGTATGAAAAGTCACGAGAACTACCCCAACAAGAAGCACTTATTTCTTTCAGAACAAAAATGAGTGCTTTGGTCTGAGTAAATTTGGTGACAAATTAGCACATTTAGCTTGGTTGAGGTCAAGACTTTGCAATGATAAACTTGGACCAAGCGTCGGATGAAAAGTCACCAGAGCTACCCCAACAAGAAGCACTTACTGCTTTCAGAACACAGTGAGTGCTTAGGTTTGAGTAAATTTGGTGACAAGTTAGCACATTTATCTTGGTTGAGGTCAAGACTTTGCAATGATAAACTTAGACCAAAGCGTAGTATAAAAAGTCACCAGAACTACCCCAACAAGAAGCACTTACTGCTTTCAGAACACAAGTGAGTGCTTTGGTTTGAGTAAATTTGGTGACAAATTAGCACATTTAGCTTGGTTGATGTCAAGACTTTGCAATGATAAACTTGGACCAAGCGTAGTATGAAAAGTCATTAGAGCTACCCCAACAAGAAGCACTTATTGCTTTCAGACCACAAGTGAGTGCTTCAGTTTGAGTAAATTTTGTGACAAATTAGCACATTTAGCTTGGTTGAGGTCAAGACTTTGCAATGATAAACTTGGACCAAGCGTAGGATGAAAAGTCACCAAAGCTACCCCAACAAGAAGCACTTATTTCTTTCAGAACACAAATGAGTGGTTTGGTTTGAGTAAATTTGGTGACAAATTAGCACATTTAGCTTGGTTGAGGTCAAGACTTTGCAATGATAAACTTGGACCAAGCGTAGTATGAAAAGTCACCAGAGCTACCCCAACAAGAAGCACTTACTGCTTTCAGAACACAAGTGAGTGCTTTGGTTTGAGTAAATTTGGTGACAAATTAGCACATTTAGCTTGGTTGATGTCAAGACTTTGCAATGATAAACTTGGACCAAGCGTAGTATGAAAAGTCATTAGAGCTACCCCAACAAGAAGCACTTATTGCTTTCAGACCACAAGTGAGTGCTTCAGTTTGAGTAAATTTTGTGACAAATTAGCACATTTAGCTTGGTTGAGGTCAAGACTTTGCAATGATAAACTTGGACCAAGCGTAGGATGAAAAGTCACCAAAGCTACCCCAACAAGAAGCACTTATTTCTTTCAGAACACAAATGAGTGCTTTGGTTTGAGTAAATTTGGTGACAAATTAGCACATTTAGCTTGGTTGAGGTCAAGACTTTGCAATGATAAACTTGAACCAAGCGTAGTATGAAAAGTCACCAGAGCTACCCCAACAAGAAGCACTTACTGCTTTCAGAACACAAGTGAGTGCTTCAGTTTGAGTAAATTTGGTGACAAATTAGCATATTTAGCTTGGTTGAGGTAAAGACTTTTCAATGATAAACTTAGAACAAAACGCAGTATGAAAAGTCACCAGAACTACCCCAACAAGAAGCACTTATTTCTTTCAGAACACAAGTGAGTGCTTAGGTTAGAGTAAATTTGGTCACAAATTAACACATTTAGCTAGGCTGAGGTCAAACCTTTGCATTGATAAACAACTCAGGACATTTGAAACTTTGGAAAACACAGTTTGTTCATTTAAAATGCAATCAGGAACAACCATATAATGTCACTCTCCACACATATGTTGATTTTGTCTGTCTGACTGCCCCAACAAGTAGCACTTACTATTGTCATATTCAAGCCAGTGAACTTGTTGGGTCAAAGAAACGGACTCTGAGGGAAAGTCATCCTTTTCGTGAGTATTGTCGATTTGGGATTGGATCATTCCTGCCTTGGCAAACTGCCTCCTGCGATCCAGGATGGAGAAGTTGTACAACTTAGAACGATAACCTTTTTAAATAGAGATTTTGGCCATTGAAACTCAACTCCGCCTACATTGAATACAAGTGTCAATGGCTCGTTTGCACATCAGGAATGTATTGTAGTTCGCCCATTCAGTGCATAAACTATAATCATTGTCAATTGAAGTGATCGTTAGCAGTCCGAACAGCTGTCCGTTGAAAACTTCACAGCCGAGACAACCCCAAAAGGAAGCACTTATGAAAAGAAAGAACATTGGTATCTTCTTTTTGAGGTCATCACAATGTGAATTGATGAGCATTTTCCAAATCTGTCACTAATGCAAAAGCAGCCAATGCAATTGGAAAACTCAACAGAGCGACCCCAACAAGAAGCACTTACTGCTTCCAGAACTCAAGTGAGTGCTTAATTTTGAGCAAATTTGGTGAGAAGTTTGCATATTTAGCTTGGTTGTGGTCAAGACTGCGCAATGATAAACCTAGACCAAGCGTAGTATGAAAAGTCACGAGAACTACCCCAACAAGAAGCACTTACTGCTTTCAGAACACAAGTGAGTGCTTTGGTTTGAGTAAATTTGGTGACAAATTAGCACATTTAGCTTGGTTGATGTCAAGACTTTGCAATGATAAACTTAGACCAAAGTGTAGTATAAAAAGTCACCAGAACTACCCCAACAAGAAGCACTTACTGCTTTCAGAACACAAGTGAGTGCTTTGGTTTGAGTAAATTTGGTGACAAATTAGCACATTTAGCTTGGTTGATGTCAAGACTTTGCAATGATAAACTTGGACCAAGCGTAGTATGAAAAGTCATTAGAGCTACCCCAACAAGAAGCACTTACTGCTTTCAGACCACAAGTGAGTGCTTCAGTTTGAGTAAATTTCGTGACAAATTAGCACATTTAGCTTGGTTGAGGTCAAGACTTTGCAATGATAAACTTGGACCAAGCGTAGGATGAAATGTCAAATGTCAAAGAAACGGACTCTGAGGGAAAGTCATCCTTTTTGTGATTATTGTCGATTTGGGAATGGATCATTCCTGCCTTGGCAAACTGCCTCCTGCATTCCAGGGTGGAGAAGTTGTACCACTGAAAATGATAACCAATTTAAATAGAGATTTTGGCCATTGAAACTCAACTCCGCCTAAATTGAATACAAGTGTCAATGGCTCGTTTGGACATCAGGAATGTATTGTAGTTCGCCCATTCAGTGCATAAACTATAATCATTGTCAATTGAAGTGATCGTTAGCAGTCCGAACAGCTGTCCGTTGAAAACTTCACAGCCGAGACAACCCCAAAAGGAAGCACTTATGAAAAGAAAAAACATTGGTATCTTCTTTTTGAGGTCATCACAATGTGAATTGATGAGCATTTTCCAAATCTGTCACTAATGCAAAAGCAGCCAATGCAATTGGAAAACTCAACAGAGCGACCCCAACAAGAAGCACTTACTGCTTCCAGAACTCAAGTGAGTGCTTAATTTTGAGCAAATTTGGTGAGAAGTTTGCATATTTAGCTTGGTTGTGGTCAAGACTGCGCAATGATAAACCTAGACCAAGCGTAGTATGAAAAGTCACGAGAACTACCCCAACAAGAAGCACTTATTTCTTTCAGAACAAAAATGAGTGCTTTGGTCTGAGTAAATTTGGTGACAAATTAGCACATTTAGCTTGGTTGAGGTCAAGACTTTGCAATGATAAACTTGGACCAAGCGTCGGATGAAAAGTCACCAGAGCTACCCCAACAAGAAGCACTTACTGCTTTCAGAACACAGTGAGTGCTTAGGTTTGAGTAAATTTGGTGACAAGTTAGCACATTTATCTTGGTTGAGGTCAAGACTTTGCAATGATAAACTTAGACCAAAGTGTAGTATGAAAAGTCACCAGAGCTACCCCAACAAGAAGCACTTACTGCTTTCAGAACACAAGTGAGTGCTTTGGTTTGAGTAAATTTGGTGACAAATTAGCACATTTAGCTTGGTTGATGTCAAGACTTTGCAATGATAAACTTGGACCAAGCGTAGTATGAAAAGTCATTAGAGCTACCCCAACAAGAAGCACTTATTGCTTTCAGACCACAAGTGAGTGCTTCAGTTTGAGTAAATTTTGTGACAAATTAGCACATTTAGCTTGGTTGAGGTCAAGACTTTGCAATGATAAACTTGGACCAAGCGTAGGATGAAAAGTCACCAAAGCTACCCCAACAAGAAGCACTTATTTCTTTCAGAACACAAATGAGTGCTTTGGTTTGAGTAAATTTGGTGACAAATTAGCACATTTAGCTTGGTTGAGGTCAAGACTTTGCAATGATAAACTTGAACCAAGCGTAGTATGAAAAGTCACCAGAGCTACCCCAACAAGAAGCACTTATTTCTTTCAGAACACAAGTGAGTGCTTAGGTTAGAGTAAATTTGGTCACAAATTAACACATTTAGCTAGGCTGAGGTCAAACCTTTGCATTGATAAACAACTCAGGACATTTGAAACTTTGGAAAACACAGTTTGTTCATTTAAAATGCAATCAGGAACAACCATATAATGTCACTCTCCACACATATGTTGATTTTGTCTGTCTGACTGCCCCAACAAGTAGCACTTACTATTGTCATATTCAAGCCAGTGAACTTGTTGGGTCAAAGAAACGGACTCTGAGGGAAAGTCATCCTTTTCGTGAGTATTGTCGATTTGGGATTGGATCATTCCTGCCTTGGCAAACTGCCTCCTGCGATCCAGGATGGAGAAGTTGTACAACTTAGAACGATAACCTTTTTAAATAGAGATTTTGGCCATTGAAACTCAACTCCGCCTACATTGAATACAAGTGTCAATGGCTCGTTTGCACATCAGGAATGTATTGTAGTTCGCCCATTCAGTGCATAAACTATAATCATTGTCAATTGAAGTGATCGTTAGCAGTCCGAACAGCTGTCCGTTGAAAACTTCACAGCCGAGACAACCCCAAAAGGAAGCACTTATGAAAAGAAAGAACATTGGTATCTTCTTTTTGAGGTCATCACAATGTGAATTGATGAGCATTTTCCAAATCTGTCACTAATGCAAAAGCAGCCAATGCAATTGGAAAACTCAACAGAGCGACCCCAACAAGAAGCACTTACTGCTTCCAGAACTCAAGTGAGTGCTTAATTTTGAGCAAATTTGGTGAGAAGTTTGCATATTTAGCTTGGTTGTGGTCAAGACTGCGCAATGATAAACCTAGACCAAGCGTAGTATGAAAAGTCACGAGAACTACCCCAACAAGAAGCACTTACTGCTTTCAGAACACAAGTGAGTGCTTTGGTTTGAGTAAATTTGGTGACAAATTAGCACATTTAGCTTGGTTGATGTCAAGACTTTGCAATGATAAACTTAGACCAAAGTGTAGTATAAAAAGTCACCAGAACTACCCCAACAAGAAGCACTTACTGCTTTCAGAACACAAGTGAGTGCTTTGGTTTGAGTAAATTTGGTGACAAATTAGCACATTTAGCTTGGTTGATGTCAAGACTTTGCAATGATAAACTTGGACCAAGCGTAGTATGAAAAGTCATTAGAGCTACCCCAACAAGAAGCACTTACTGCTTTCAGACCACAAGTGAGTGCTTCAGTTTGTGTAAATTTTGTGACAAATTAGCACATTTAGCTTGGTTGAGGTCAAGACTTTGCAATGATAAACTTGGACCAAGCGTAGGATGAAATGTCAAATGTCAAAGAAACGGACTCTGAGGGAAAGTCATCCTTTTTGTGATTATTGTCGATTTGGGAATGGATCATTCCTGCCTTGGCAAACTGCCTCCTGCATTCCAGGGTGGAGAAGTTGTACCACTGAAAATGATAACCAATTTAAATAGAGATTTTGGCCATTGAAACTCAACTCCGCCTACATTGAATAAAAGTGTCAATGGCTCGTTTGGACATCAGGAAAGTATTGTAGTTCGCCCATTCAGTGCATAAACTATAATCATTGTCAATTGAAGTGATCGTTAGCAGTCCGAACAGCTGTCCGTTGAAAACTTCACAGCCGAGACAACCCCAAAAGGAAGCACTTATGAAAAAAAAAAACATTGGTATTTCTTTTTGAGGTCATCACAAAGTGAATTAATGAGCGTTTTTCAAATGTGTCAGTAATGCAAAAGCAGCCAATGCATAAAGACTTTTCAATGATAAACTTAGAACAAAACGTAGTATGAAAAGTCACCAGAACTACCCCAACGAGAAGCCCTTACTGCTTTCAGAACACAAGTGTGTGCTTCAGTTTGAGTAAATTTTTTCACAAATTAGCACATTTAGCTTGGTTGAGGTCAAGACTTTGCAATGATAAACTTGGACCAAGCGTAGTATGAAAAGTCACCAGAGCTACCCCAACAAGAAGCACTTACTGCTTTCAGAACACAAGTGAGTGCTTCAGTTTGAGTAAATTTGGTGACAAATTAGCATATTTAGCTTGGTTGAGGTAAAGACTTTTCAATGATAAACTTAGAACAAAACGCAGTATGAAAAGTCACCAGAACTACCCCAACAAGAAGCACTTATTTCTTTCAGAACACAAGTGAGTGCTTAGGTTAGAGTAAATTTGGTCACAAATTAACACATTTAGCTTGGCTGAGGTCAAACCTTTGCATTGATAAACAACTCAGGACATTTGAAACTTTGGAAAACACAGTTTGTTCATTTAAAATGCAATCAGGAACAACCATATAATGTCACTCTCCACACATATGTTGATTTTGTCTGTCTGACTGCCCCAACAAGTAGCACTTACTATTGTCAAATTCAAGCCAGTGAACTTGTTGGGTCAAAGAAACGGACTCTGAGGGAAAGTCATCCTTTTTGTGAGTATTGTCGATTTGGGATTGGGTCATTCCTGCCTTGGCAAACTGCCTCCTGCGATCCAGGATGGAGAAGTTGTACAACTTAGAACGATAACCTTTTTAAATAGAGATTTTGGCCATTGAAACTCAACTCCGCCTACATTGAATACAAGTGTCAATGGCTCGTTTGCACATCAGGAATGTATTGTAGTTCGCCCATTCAGTGCATAAACTATAATCATTGTCAATTGAAGTGATCGTTAGCAGTCCGAACAGCTGTCCGTTGAAAACTTCACAGCCGAGACAACCCCAAAAGGAAGCACTTATGAAAAGAAAAAACATTGGTATCTTCTTTTTGAGGTCATCACAATGTGAATTGATGAGCATTTTCCAAATCTGTCACTAATGCAAAAGCAGCCAATGCAATTGGAAAACTCAACAGAGCGACCCCAACAAGAAGCACTTACTGCTTCCAGAACTCAAGTGAGTGCTTAATTTTGAGCAAATTTGGTGAGAAGTTTGCATATTTAGCTTGGTTGTGGTCAAGACTGCGCAATGATAAACCTAGACCAAGCGTAGTATGAAAAGTCACGAGAACTACCCCAACAAGAAGCACTTATTTCTTTCAGAACAAAAATGAGTGCTTTCGTCTGGGTAAATTTGGTGACAAATTAGCACATTTAGCTTGGTTGAGGTCAAGACTTTGCAATGATAAACTTGGACCAAGCGTAGGATGAAAAGTCACCAGAGCTACCCCAACAAGAAGCACTTACTGCTTTCAGAACACAAGTGAGTGCTTAGGTTTGAGTAAATTTGGTGACAAGTGAGCACATTTACTTTGGTTGAGGTCAAGACTTTGCAATGATAAACTTAGACCAAGCGTAGTATAAAAAGTCACCAGAGCTACCCCAACAAGAAGCACTTACTGCTTTCAGAACACAAGTGAGTGCTTTGGTTTGAGTAAATTTGGTGACAAATTAGCACATTTAGCTTGGTTGATGTCAAGACTTTGCAACGATAAACTTAGACCAAAGCGTAGTATAAAAAGTCACCAGAACTACCCCAACAAGAAGCACTTACTGCTTTCAGAACACAAGTGAGTGCTTTGGTTTGAGTAAATTTGGTGACAAATTAGCACATTTAGCTTGGTTGATGTCAAGACTTTGCAACGATAAACTTAGACCAAAGCGTAGTATAAAAAGTCACCAGAACTACCCCAACAAGAAGCACTTACTGCTTTCAGAACACAAGTGAGTGCTTTGGTTTGAGTAAATTTGGTGACAAATTAGCACATTTAGCTTGGTTGATGTCAAGACTTTGCAATGATAAACTTGGACCAAGCGTAGTATGAAAAGTCATTAGAGCTACCCCAACAAGAAGCACTTACTGCTTTCAGACCACAAGTGAGTGCTTCAGTTTGAGTAAATTTCGTGACAAATTAGCACATTTAGCTTGGTTGAGGTCAAGACTTTGCAATGATAAACTTGGACCAAGCGTAGGATGAAATGTCAAATGTCAAAGAAACGGACTCTGAGGGAAAGTCATCCTTTTTGTGATTATTGTCGATTTGGGAATGGATCATTCCTGCCTTGGCAAACTGCCTCCTGCATTCCAGGGTGGAGAAGTTGTACCACTGAAAATGATAACCAATTTAAATAGAGATTTTGGCCATTGAAACTCAACTCCGCCTAAATTGAATACAAGTGTCAATGGCTCGTTTGGACATCAGGAATGTATTGTAGTTCGCCCATTCAGTGCATAAACTATAATCATTGTCAATTGAAGTGATCGTTAGCAGTCCGAACAGCTGTCCGTTGAAAACTTCACAGCCGAGACAACCCCAAAAGGAAGCACTTATGAAAAGAAAAAACATTGGTATTTCTTTTTGAGGTCATCACAAAGTGAATTAATGAGCGTTTTTCAAATGTGTCAGTAATGCAAAAGCAGCCAATGCATAAAGACTTTTCAATGATAAACTTAGAACAAAACGTAGTATGAAAAGTCACCAGAACTACCCCAACGAGAAGCCCTTACTGCTTTCAGAACACAAGTGTGTGCTTCAGTTTGAGTAAATTTTGTCACAAATTAGCACATTTAGCTTGGTTGAGGTCAAGACTTTGCAATGATAAACTTGGACCAAGCGTAGGATGAAAAGTCACCAAAGCTACCCCAACAAGAAGCACTTATTTCTTTCAGAATACAAATGAGTGCTTTGGTTTGAGTAAATTTGGTGACAAATTAGCACATTTAGCTTGGTTGAGGTCAAGACTTTTCAATGATAAACTTAGAACAAAACGCAGTATGAAAAGTCACCAGAACTACCCCAACAAGAAGCACTTATTTCTTTCAGAACACAAGTGAGTGCTTAGGTTAGAGTAAATTTGGTCACAAATTAACACATTTAGCTTGGCTGAGGTCAAACCTTTGCATTGATAAACAACTCAGGACATTTGAAGCTTTGGAAAACACAGTTTGTTCATTTAAAATGCAATCAGGAACAACCATATAATGTCACTCTCCACACATATGTTGATTTTGTCTGTCTGACTGCCCCAACAAGTAGCACTTACTATTGTCAAATTCAAGCCAGTGAACTTATTGGGTCAAAGAAACGGACTCTGAGGGAAAGTCATCCTTTTCGTGAGTATTGTCGATTTGGGATTGGATCATTCCTGCCTTGGCAAACTGCCTCCTGCGATCCAGGATGGAGAAGTTGTACAACTTAGAATGATAACCTTTTTAAATAGAGATTTTGGCCATTGAAACTCAACTCCGCCTACATTGAATACAAGTGTCAATGGCTCGTTTGCACATCAGGAATGTATTGTAGTTCGCCCATTCAGTGCATAAACTATAATCATTGTCAATTGAAGTGATCGTTAGCAGTCCGAACAGCTGTCCGTTGAAAACTTCACAGCCGAGACAACCCCAAAAGGAAGCACTTATGAAAAGAAAAAACATTGGTATCTTCTTTTTGAGGTCATCACAATGTGAATTGATGAGCATTTTTCAAATCTGTCAGTAATGCAAAAGCAGCCAATAGAATTGGAAAACTCAACAGAGCGACCCCAACAAGAAGCACTTACTGCTTCCAGAACTCAAGTGAGTGCTTAATTTTGAGCAAATTTGGTGAGAAGTTTGCATATTTAGCTTGGTTGTGGTCAAGACTGCGCAATGATAAACCTAGACCAAGCGTAGTATGAAAAGTCACGAGAACTACCCCAACAAGAAGCACTTATTTCTTTCAGAACAAAAATGAGTGCTTTGGTCTGAGTAAATTTGGTGACAAATTAGCACATTTAGCTTGGTTGAGGTCAAGACTTTGCAATGATAAACTTGGACCAAGCGTCGGATGAAAAGTCGCCAGAGCTACCCCAACAAGAAGCACTTACTGCTTTCAGAACACAGTGAGTGCTTAGGTTTGAGTAAATTTGGTGACAAGTTAGCACATTTATCTTGGTTGAGGTCAAGACTTTGCAATGATAAACTTAGACCAAAGCGTAGTATAAAAAGTCACCAGAACTACCCCAACAAGAAGCACTTACTGCTTTCAGAACACAAGTGAGTGCTTTGGTTTGAGTAAATTTGGTGACAAATTAGCACATTTAGCTTGGTTGATGTCAAGACTTTGCAATGATAAACTTGGACCAAGCGTAGTATGAAAAGTCATTAGAGCTACCCCAACAAGAAGCACTTATTGCTTTCAGACCACAAGTGAGTGCTTCAGTTTGAGTAAATTTTGTGACAAATTAGCACATTTAGCTTGGTTGAGGTCAAGACTTTGCAATGATAAACTTGGACCAAGCGTAGGATGAAAAGTCACCAAAGCTACCCCAACAAGAAGCACTTATTTCTTTCAGAACACAAATGAGTGGTTTGGTTTGAGTAAATTTGGTGACAAATTAGCACATTTAGCTTGGTTGAGGTCAAGACTTTGCAATGATAAACTTGGACCAAGCGTAGTATGAAAAGTCACCAGAGCTACCCCAACAAGAAGCACTTACTGCTTTCAGAACACAAGTGAGTGCTTTGGTTTGAGTAAATTTGGTGACAAATTAGCACATTTAGCTTGGTTGATGTCAAGACTTTGCAATGATAAACTTGGACCAAGCGTAGTATGAAAAGTCATTAGAGCTACCCCAACAAGAAGCACTTATTGCTTTCAGACCACAAGTGAGTGCTTCAGTTTGAGTAAATTTTGTGACAAATTAGCACATTTAGCTTGGTTGAGGTCAAGACTTTGCAATGATAAACTTGGACCAAGCGTAGGATGAAAAGTCACCAAAGCTACCCCAACAAGAAGCACTTATTTCTTTCAGAACACAAATGAGTGCTTTGGTTTGAGTAAATTTGGTGACAAATTAGCACATTTAGCTTGGTTGAGGTCAAGACTTTGCAATGATAAACTTGAACCAAGCGTAGTATGAAAAGTCACCAGAGCTACCCCAACAAGAAGCACTTACTGCTTTCAGAACACAAGTGAGTGCTTCAGTTTGAGTAAATTTGGTGACAAATTAGCATATTTAGCTTGGTTGAGGTAAAGACTTTTCAATGATAAACTTAGAACAAAACGCAGTATGAAAAGTCACCAGAACTACCCCAACAAGAAGCACTTATTTCTTTCAGAATACAAGTGAGTGCTTAGGTTAGAGTAAATTTGGTCACAAATTAACACATTTAGCTTGGCTGAGGTCAAACCTTTGCATTGATAAACAACTCAGGACATTTGAAACTTTGGAAAACACAGTTTGTTCATTTAAAATGCAATCAGGAACAACCATATAATGTCACTCTCCACACATATGTTGATTTTGTCTGTCTGACTGCCCCAACAAGTAGCACTTACTATTGTCAAATTCAAGCCAGTGAACTTGTTGGGTCAAAGAAACGGACTCTGAGGGAAAGTCATCCTTTTCGTGAGTATTGTCGATTTGGGATTGGATCATTCCTGCCTTGGCAAACTGCCTCCTGCGATCCAGGATGGAGAAGTTGTACAACTTAGAACGATAACCTTTTTAAATAGAGATTTTGGCCATTGAAACTCAACTCCGCCTACATTGAATACAAGTGTCAATGGCTCGTTTGCACATCAGGAATGTATTGTAGTTCGCCCATTCAGTGCATAAACTATAATCATTGTCAATTGAAGTGATCGTTAGCAGTCCGAACAGCTGTCCGTTGAAAACTTCACAGCCGAGACAACCCCAAAAGGAAGCACTTATGAAAAGAAAAAACATTGGTATCTTCTTTTTGAGGTCATCACAATGTGAATTGATGAGCATTTTCCAAATCTGTCACTAATGCAAAAGCAGCCAATGCAATTGGAAAACTCAACAGAGCGACCCCAACAAGAAGCACTTACTGCTTCCAGAACTCAAGTGAGTGCTTAATTTTGAGTAAATTTGGTGAGAAGTTTGCATATTTAGCTTGGTTGTGGTCAAGACTGCGCAATGATAAACCTAGACCAAGCGTAGTATGAAAAGTCACGAGAACTACCCCAACAAGAAGCACTTACTGCTTTCAGAACACAAGTGAGTGCTTTGGTTTGAGTAAATTTGGTGACAAATTAGCACATTTAGCTTGGTTGATGTCAAGACTTTGCAATGATAAACTTAGACCAAAGCGTAGTATAAAAAGTCACCAGAACTACCCCAACAAGAAGCACTTACTGCTTTCAGAACACAAGTGAGTGCTTTGGTTTGAGTAAATTTGGTGACAAATTAGCACATTTAGCTTGGTTGATGTCAAGACTTTGCAATGATAAACTTGGACCAAGCGTAGTATGAAAAGTCATTAGAGCTACCCCAACAAGAAGCACTTACTGCTTTCAGACCACAAGTGAGTGCTTCAGTTTGAGTAAATTTCGTGACAAATTAGCACATTTAGCTTGGTTGAGGTCAAGACTTTGCAATGATAAACTTGGACCAAGCGTAGGATGAAATGTCAAATGTCAAAGAAACGGACTCTGAGGGAAAGTCATCCTTTTTGTGATTATTGTCGATTTGGGAATGGATCATTCCTGCCTTGGCAAACTGCCTCCTGCATTCCAGGGTGGAGAAGTTGTACCACTGAAAATGATAACCAATTTAAATAGAGATTTTGGCCATTGAAACTCAACTCCGCCTAAATTGAATACAAGTGTCAATGGCTCGTTTGGACATCAGGAATGTATTGTAGTTCGCCCATTCAGTGCATAAACTATAATCATTGTCAATTGAAGTGATCGTTAGCAGTCCGAACAGCTGTCCGTTGAAAACTTCACAGCCGAGACAACCCCAAAAGGAAGCACTTATGAAAAGAAAAAACATTGGTATCTTCTTTTTGAGGTCATCACAATGTGAATTGATGAGCATTTTCCAAATCTGTCACTAATGCAAAAGCAGCCAATGCAATTGGAAAACTCAACAGAGCGACCCCAACAAGAAGCACTTAATGATTCCAGAACTCAAGTGAGTGCTTAATTTTGAGCAAATTTGGTGAGAAGTTTGCATATTTAGCTTGGTTGTGGTCAAGACTGCGCAATGATAAACCTAGACCAAGCGTAGTATGAAAAGTCACGAGAACTACCCCAACAAGAAGCACTTATTTCTTTCAGAACAAAAATGAGTGCTTTGGTCTGAGTAAATTTGGTGACAAATTAGCACATTTAGCTTGGTTGAGGTCAAGACTTTGCAATGATAAACTTGGACCAAGCGTCGGATGAAAAGTCACCAGAGCTACCCCAACAAGAAGCACTTACTGCTTTCAGAACACAGTGAGTGCTTAGGTTTGAGTAAATTTGGTGACAAGTTAGCACATTTATCTTGGTTGAGGTCAAGACTTTGCAATGATAAACTTAGACCAAAGCGTAGTATAAAAAGTCACCAGAACTACCCCAACAAGAAGCACTTACTGCTTTCAGAACACAAGTGAGTGCTTTGGTTTGAGTAAATTTGGTGACAAATTAGCACATTTAGCTTGGTTGATGTCAAGACTTTGCAATGATAAACTTGGACCAAGCGTAGTATGAAAAGTCATTAGAGCTACCCCAACAAGAAGCACTTATTGCTTTCAGACCACAAGTGAGTGCTTCAGTTTGAGTAAATTTTGTGACAAATTAGCACATTTAGCTTGGTTGAGGTCAAGACTTTGCAATGATAAACTTGGACCAAGCGTAGGATGAAAAGTCACCAAAGCTACCCCAACAAGAAGCACTTATTTCTTTCAGAACACAAATGAGTGCTTTGGTTTGAGTAAATTTGGTGACAAATTAGCACATTTAGCTTGGTTGAGGTCAAGACTTTGCAATGATAAACTTGAACCAAGCGTAGTATGAAAAGTCACCAGAGCTACCCCAACAAGAAGCACTTATTTCTTTCAGAACACAAGTGAGTGCTTAGGTTAGAGTAAATCTGGTCACAAATTAACACATTTAGCTAGGCTGAGGTCAAACCTTTGCATTGATAAACAACTCAGGACATTTGAAACTTTGGAAAACACAGTTTGTTCATTTAAAATGCAATCAGGAACAACCATATAATGTCACTCTCCACACATATGTTGATTTTGTCTGTCTGACTGCCCCAACAAGTAGCACTTACTATTGTCATATTCAAGCCAGTGAACTTGTTGGGTCAAAGAAACGGACTCTGAGGGAAAGTCATCCTTTTCGTGAGTATTGTCGATTTGGGATTGGATCATTCCTGCCTTGGCAAACTGCCTCCTGCGATCCAGGATGGAGAAGTTGTACAACTTAGAACGATAACCTTTTTAAATAGAGATTTTGGCCATTGAAACTCAACTCCGCCTACATTGAATACAAGTGTCAATGGCTCGTTTGCACATCAGGAATGTATTGTAGTTCGCCCATTCAGTGCATAAACTATAATCATTGTCAATTGAAGTGATCGTTAGCAGTCCGAACAGCTGTCCGTTGAAAACTTCACAGCCGAGACAACCCCAAAAGGAAGCACTTATGAAAAGAAAGAACATTGGTATCTTCTTTTTGAGGTCATCACAATGTGAATTGATGAGCATTTTCCAAATCTGTCACTAATGCAAAAGCAGCCAATGCAATTGGAAAACTCAACAGAGCGACCCCAACAAGAAGCACTTACTGCTTCCAGAACTCAAGTGAGTGCTTAATTTTGAGCAAATTTGGTGAGAAGTTTGCATATTTAGCTTGGTTGTGGTCAAGACTGCGCAATGATAAACCTAGACCAAGCGTAGTATGAAAAGTCACGAGAACTACCCCAACAAGAAGCACTTACTGCTTTCAGAACACAAGTGAGTGCTTTGGTTTGAGTAAATTTGGTGACAAATTAGCACATTTAGCTTGGTTGATGTCAAGACTTTGCAATGATAAACTTAGACCAAAGTGTAGTATAAAAAGTCACCAGAACTACCCCAACAAGAAGCACTTACTGCTTTCAGAACACAAGTGAGTGCTTTGGTTTGAGTAAATTTGGTGACAAATTAGCACATTTAGCTTGGTTGATGTCAAGACTTTGCAATGATAAACTTGGACCAAGCGTAGTATGAAAAGTCATTAGAGCTACCCCAACAAGAAGCACTTACTGCTTTCAGACCACAAGTGAGTGCTTCAGTTTGAGTAAATTTTGTGACAAATTAGCACATTTAGCTTGGTTGAGGTCAAGACTTTGCAATGATAAACTTGGACCAAGCGTAGGATGAAATGTCAAATGTCAAAGAAACGGACTCTGAGGGAAAGTCATCCTTTTTGTGATTATTGTCGATTTGGGAATGGATCATTCCTGCCTTGGCAAACTGCCTCCTGCATTCCAGGGTGGAGAAGTTGTACCACTGAAAATGATAACCAATTTAAATAGAGATTTTGGCCATTGAAACTCAACTCCGCCTACATTGAATAAAAGTGTCAATGGCTCGTTTGGACATCAGGAAAGTATTGTAGTTCGCCCATTCAGTGCATAAACTATAATCATTGTCAATTGAAGTGATCGTTAGCAGTCCGAACAGCTGTCCGTTGAAAACTTCACAGCCGAGACAACCCCAAAAGGAAGCACTTATGAAAAGAAAAAACATTGGTATTTCTTTTTGAGGTCATCACAAAGTGAATTAATGAGCGTTTTTCAAATGTGTCAGTAATGCAAAAGCAGCCAATGCATAAAGACTTTTCAATGATAAACTTAGAACAAAACGTAGTATGAAAAGTCACCAGAACTACCCCAACGAGAAGCCCTTACTGCTTTCAGAACACAAGTGTGTGCTTCAGTTTGAGTAAATTTTTTCACAAATTAGCACATTTAGCTTGGTTGAGGTCAAGACTTTGCAATGATAAACTTGGACCAAGCGTAGTATGAAAAGTCACCAGAGCTACCCCAACAAGAAGCACTTACTGCTTTCAGAACACAAGTGAGTGCTTCAGTTTGAGTAAATTTGGTGACAAATTAGCATATTTAGCTTGGTTGAGGTAAAGACTTTTCAATGATAAACTTAGAACAAAACGCAGTATGAAAAGTCACCAGAACTACCCCAACAAGAAGCACTTATTTCTTTCAGAACACAAGTGAGTGCTTAGGTTAGAGTAAATTTGGTCACAAATTAACACATTTAGCTTGGCTGAGGTCAAACCTTTGCATTGATAAACAACTCAGGACATTTGAAACTTTGGAAAACACAGTTTGTTCATTTAAAATGCAATCAGGAACAACCATATAATGTCACTCTCCACACATATGTTGATTTTGTCTGTCTGACTGCCCCAACAAGTAGCACTTACTATTGTCAAATTCAAGCCAGTGAACTTGTTGGGTCAAAGAAACGGACTCTGAGGGAAAGTCATCCTTTTTGTGAGTATTGTCGATTTGGGATTGGGTCATTCCTGCCTTGGCAAACTGCCTCCTGCGATCCAGGATGGAGAAGTTGTACAACTTAGAACGATAACCTTTTTAAATAGAGATTTTGGCCATTGAAACTCAACTCCGCCTACATTGAATACAAGTGTCAATGGCTCGTTTGCACATCAGGAATGTATTGTAGTTCGCCCATTCAGTGCATAAACTATAATCATTGTCAATTGAAGTGATCGTTAGCAGTCCGAACAGCTGTCCGTTGAAAACTTCACAGCCGAGACAACCCCAAAAGGAAGCACTTATGAAAAGAAAAAACATTGGTATCTTCTTTTTGAGGTCATCACAATGGGAATTGATGAGCATTTTTCAAATCTGTCAGTAATGCAAAAGCAGCCAATAGAATTGGAAAACTCAACAGAGCGACCCCAACAAGAAGCACTTACTGCTTCCAGAACTCAAGTGAGTGCTTAATTTTGAGCAAATTTGGTGAGAAGTTTGCATATTTAGCTTGGTTGTGGTCAAGACTGCGCAATGATAAACCTAGACCAAGCGTAGTATGAAAAGTCACGAGAACTACCCCAACAAGAAGCACTTACTGCTTTCAGAACACAAGTGAGTGCTTTGGTTTGAGTAAATTTGGTGACAAATTAGCACATTTAGCTTGGTTGATGTCAAGACTTTGCAACGATAAACTTAGACCAAAGCGTAGTATAAAAAGTCACCAGAACTACCCCAACATGAAGCACTTACTGCTTTCAGAACACAAGTGAGTGCTTTGGTTTGAGTAAATTTGGTGACAAATTAGCACATTTAGCTTGGTTGATGTCAAGACTTTGCAATGATAAACTTGGACCAAGCGTAGTATGAAAAGTCATTAGAGCTACCCCAACAAGAAGCACTTACTGCTTTCAGACCACAAGTGAGTGCTTCAGTTTGAGTAAATTTCGTGACAAATTAGCACATTTAGCTTGGTTGAGGTCAAGACTTTGCAATGATAAACTTGGACCAAGCGTAGGATGAAATGTCAAATGTCAAAGAAACGGACTCTGAGGGAAAGTCATCCTTTTTGTGATTATTGTCGATTTGGGAATGGATCATTCCTGCCTTGGCAAACTGCCTCCTGCATTCCAGGGTGGAGAAGTTGTACCACTGAAAATGATAACCAATTTAAATAGAGATTTTGGCCATTGAAACTCAACTCCGCCTAAATTGAATACAAGTGTCAATGGCTCGTTTGGACATCAGGAATGTATTGTAGTTCGCCCATTCAGTGCATAAACTATAATCATTGTCAATTGAAGTGATCGTTAGCAGTCCGAACAGCTGTCCGTTGAAAACTTCACAGCCGAGACAACCCCAAAAGGAAGCACTTATGAAAAGAAAAAACATTGGTATTTCTTTTTGAGGTCATCACAAAGTGAATTAATGAGCGTTTTTCAAATGTGTCAGTAATGCAAAAGCAGCCAATGCATAAAGACTTTTCAATGATAAACTTAGAACAAAACGTAGTATGAAAAGTCACCAGAACTACCCCAACGAGAAGCCCTTACTGCTTTCAGAACACAAGTGTGTGCTTCAGTTTGAGTAAATTTTGTCACAAATTAGCACATTTAGCTTGGTTGAGGTCAAGACTTTGCAATGATAAACTTGGACCAAGCGTAGGATGAAAAGTAACCAAAGCTACCCCAACAAGAAGCACTTATTTCTTTCAGAATACAAATGAGTGCTTTGGTTTGAGTAAATTTGGTGACAAATTAGCACATTTAGCTTGGTTGAGGTCAAGACTTTTCAATGATAAACTTAGAACAAAACGCAGTATGAAAAGTCACCAGAACTACCCCAACAAGAAGCACTTATTTCTTTCAGAACACAAGTGAGTGCTTAGGTTAGAGTAAATTTGGTCACAAATTAACACATTTAGCTTGGCTGAGGTCAAACCTTTGCATTGATAAACAACTCAGGACATTTGAAGCTTTGGAAAACACAGTTTGTTCATTTAAAATGCAATCAGGAACAACCATATAATGTCACTCTCCACACATATGTTGATTTTGTCTGTCTGACTGCCCCAACAAGTAGCACTTACTATTGTCAAATTCAAGCCAGTGAACTTATTGGGTCAAAGAAACGGACTCTGAGGGAAAGTCATCCTTTTCGTGAGTATTGTCGATTTGGGATTGGATCATTCCTGCCTTGGCAAACTGCCTCCTGCGATCCAGGATGGAGAAGTTGTACAACTTAGAATGATAACCTTTTTAAATAGAGATTTTGGCCATTGAAACTCAACTCCGCCTACATTGAATACAAGTGTCAATGGCTCGTTTGCACATCAGGAATGTATTGTAGTTCGCCCATTCAGTGCATAAACTATAATCATTGTCAATTGAAGTGATCGTTAGCAGTCCGAACAGCTGTCCGTTGAAAACTTCACAGCCGAGACAACCCCAAAAGGAAGCACTTATGAAAAGAAAAAACATTGGTATCTTCTTTTTGAGGTCATCACAATGTGAATTGATGAGCATTTTTCAAATCTGTCAGTAATGCAAAAGCAGCCAATAGAATTGGAAAACTCAACAGAGCGACCCCAACAAGAAGCACTTACTGCTTCCAGAACTCAAGTGAGTGCTTAATTTTGAGCAAATTTGGTGAGAAGTTTGCATATTTAGCTTGGTTGTGGTCAAGACTGCGCAATGATAAACCTAGACCAAGCGTAGTATGAAAAGTCACGAGAACTACCCCAACAAGAAGCACTTATTTCTTTCAGAACAAAAATGAGTGCTTTGGTCTGAGTAAATTTGGTGACAAATTAGCACATTTAGCTTGGTTGAGGTCAAGACTTTGCAATGATAAACTTGGACCAAGCGTCGGATGAAAAGTCGCCAGAGCTACCCCAACAAGAAGCACTTACTGCTTTCAGAACACAGTGAGTGCTTAGGTTTGAGTAAATTTGGTGACAAGTTAGCACATTTATCTTGGTTGAGGTCAAGACTTTGCAATGATAAACTTAGACCAAAGCGTAGTATAAAAAGTCACCAGAACTACCCCAACAAGAAGCACTTACTGCTTTCAGAACACAAGTGAGTGCTTTGGTTTGAGTAAATTTGGTGACAAATTAGCACATTTAGCTTGGTTGATGTCAAGACTTTGCAATGATAAACTTGGACCAAGCGTAGTATGAAAAGTCATTAGAGCTACCCCAACAAGAAGCACTTATTGCTTTTAGACCACAAGTGAGTGCTTCAGTTTGAGTAAATTTTGTGACAAATTAGCACATTTAGCTTGGTTGAGGTCAAGACTTTGCAATGATAAACTTGGACCAAGCGTAGGATGAAAAGTCACCAAGGCTACCCCAACAAGAAGCACTTATTTCTTTCAGAACACAAATGAGTGCTTTGGTTTGAGTAAATTTGGTGACAAATTAGCACATTTAGCTTGGTTGAGGTCAAGACTTTGCAATGATAAACTTGAACCAAGCGTAGTATGAAAAGTCACCAGAGCTACCCCAACAAGAAGCACTTACTGCTTTCAGAACACAAGTGAGTGCTTTGGTTTGAGTAAATTTGGTGACAAATTAGCACATTTAGCTTGGTTGATGTCAAGACTTTGCAATGATAAACTTGGACCAAGCGTAGTATGAAAAGTCATTAGAGCTACCCCAACAAGAAGCACTTATTGCTTTCAGACCACAAGTGAGTGCTTCAGTTTGAGTAAATTTTGTGACAAATTAGCACATTTAGCTTGGTTGAGGTCAAGACTTTGCAATGATAAACTTGGACCAAGCGTAGGATGAAAAGTCACCAAAGCTACCCCAACAAGAAGCACTTATTTCTTTCAGAACACAAATGAGTGCTTTGGTTTGAGTAAATTTGGTGACAAATTAGCACATTTAGCTTGGTTGAGGTCAAGACTTTGCAATGATAAACTTGGACCAAGCGTAGTATGAAAACTCACCAGAGCTACCCCAACAAGAAGCACTTACTGCTTTCAGAACACAAGTGAGTGCTTCAGTTTGAGTAAATTTGGTGACAAATTAGCATATTTAGCTTGGTTGAGGTAAAGACTTTTCAATGATAAACTTAGAACAAAACGCAGTATGAAAAGTCACCAGAACTACCCCAACAAGAAGCACTTATTTCTTTCAGAATACAAGTGAGTGCTTAGGTTAGAGTAAATTTGGTCACAAATTAACACATTTAGCTTGGCTGAGGTCAAACCATTGCATTGATAAACAACTCAGGACATTTGAAACTTTGGAAAACACAGTTTGTTCATTTAAAATGCAATCAGGAACAACCATATAATGTCACTCTCCACACATATGTTGATTTTGTCTGTCTGACTGCCCCAACAAGTAGCACTTACTATTGTCAAATTCAAGCCAGTGAACTTGTTGGGTCAAAGAAACGGACTCTGAGGGAAAGTCATCCTTTTCGTGAGTATTGTCGATTTGGGATTGGATCATTCCTGCCTTGGCAAACTGCCTCCTGCGATCCAGGATGGAGAAGTTGTACAACTTAGAACGATAACCTTTTTAAATAGAGATTTTGGCCATTGAAACTCAACTCCGCCTACATTGAATACAAGTGTCAATGGCTCGTTTGCACATCAGGAATGTATTGTAGTTCGCCCATTCAGTGCATAAACTATAATCATTGTCAATTGAAGTGATCGTTAGCAGTCCGAACAGCTGTCCGTTGAAAACTTCACAGCCGAGACAACCCCAAAAGGAAGCACTTATGAAAAGAAAAAACATTGGTATCTTCTTTTTGAGGTCATCACAATGTGAATTGATGAGCATTTTCCAAATCTGTCACTAATGCAAAAGCAGCCAATGCAATTGGAAAACTCAACAGAGCGACCCCAACAAGAAGCACTTACTGCTTCCAGAACTCAAGTGAGTGCTTAATTTTGAGCAAATTTGGTGAGAAGTTTGCATATTTAGCTTGGTTGTGGTCAAGACTGCGCAATGATAAACCTAGACCAAGCGTAGTATGAAAAGTCACGAGAACTACCCCAACAAGAAGCACTTACTGCTTTCAGAACACAAGTGAGTGCTTTGGTTTGAGTAAATTTGGTGACAAATTAGCACATTTAGCTTGGTTGATGTCAAGACTTTGCAATGATAAACTTAGACCAAAGCGTAGTATAAAAAGTCACCAGAACTACCCCAACAAGAAGCACTTACTGCTTTCAGAACACAAGTGAGTGCTTTGGTTTGAGTAAATTTGGTGACAAATTAGCACATTTAGCTTGGTTGATGTCAAGACTTTGCAATGATAAACTTGGACCAAGCGTAGTATGAAAAGTCATTAGAGCTACCCCAACAAGAAGCACTTACTGCTTTCAGACCACAAGTGAGTGCTTCAGTTTGAGTAAATTTTGTGACAAATTAGCACATTTAGCTTGGTTGAGGTCAAGACTTTGCAATGATAAACTTGGACCAAGCGTAGGATGAAATGTCAAATGTCAAAGAAACGGACTCTGAGGGAAAGTCATCCTTTTTGTGATTATTGTCGATTTGGGAATGGATCATTCCTGCCTTGGCAAACTGCCTCCTGCATTCCAGGGTGGAGAAGTTGTACCACTGAAAATGATAACCAATTTAAATAGAGATTTTGGCCATTGAAACTCAACTCCGCCTACATTGAATAAAAGTGTCAATGGCTCGTTTGGACATCAGGAAAGTATTGTAGTTCGCCCATTCAGTGCATAAACTATAATCATTGTCAATTGAAGTGATCGTTAGCAGTCCGAACAGCTGTCCGTTGAAAACTTCACAGCCGAGACAACCCCAAAAGGAAGCACTTATGAAAAGAAAAAACATTGGTATTTCTTTTTGAGGTCATCACAAAGTGAATTAATGAGTGTTTTTCAAATGTGTCAGTAATGCAAAAGCAGCCAATGCATAAAGACTTTTCAATGATAAACCTAGACCAAGCGTAGTATGAAAAGTCACGAGAACTACCCCAACAAGAAGCACTTATTTCTTTCAGAACAAAAATGAGTGCTTTGGTCTGAGTAAATTTGGTGACAAATTAGCACATTTAGCTTGGTTGAGGTCAAGACTTTGCAATGATAAACTTGGACCAAGCGTAGGATGAAAAGTCACCAGAGCTACCCCAACAAGAAGCACTTACTGCTTTCAGAACACAAGTGAGTGCTTAGGTTTGAGTAAATTTGGTGACAAGTGAGCACATTTACTTTGGTTGAGGTCAAGACTTTGCAATGGTAAACTTAGACCAAAGCGTAGTATAAAAAGTCACCAGAGCTACCCCAACAAGAAGCACTTATTTCTTACAGAACACAAATGAGTGCTTTGGTTTGAGTAAATTTGGTGACAAACTAGCACATTTAGCTTGGTTAAGGTCAAGACTTTGCAATGATCAAATTGGACCAAGCGAAGTATGAAAAGTCACCAGAGCTACCCCAACAAGAAGCACTTATTTCTTCCAGAACACAAGTGAGTGCTTAGGTTAGAGTAAATTTGGTCACAAATTAGCAGATTTAGCTTGGCTGAGGTCAAACCTTTGCATTGATAAACAACTCAGGAAATTTGAGGCTTTGGAAAACACAGTTTGTTCATTTAAAATGCTCTCAGGAACAACCATATAATGTCACTCTCCACACATATGTTGATTTTGTCTGTCTGACTGCCCCAACAAGTAGCACTTACTATTGTCAAATTCAAGCCAGTGAACTTGTTGGGTCAAAGAAACGGACTCTGAAGGAAAGTCATCTTTTTCGTGAGTATTGTCGATTTGGGATTGGATCATTCCTGCCTTGGCAAACTGCCTCCTGCGATCCAGGATGGAGAAGTTGTACAACTTAGAATGATAACCTTTTTAAATAGAGATTTTGGCCATTGAAACTCAACTCCGCCTAAATTGAATACAAGTGTCAATGGCTCGTTTGCACATCAGGAATGTATTGTAGTTCGCCCATTGAGTGCATAAACTATAATCATTGTCAATTGAAGTGAACGTTAGCAGTCCGAACAGCTGTCCGTTGAAAACTTCACAGCCGAGACAACCCCAAAAGGAAGCACTTATGAAAAGAAAAAACATTGGTATCTTCTTTTTGAGGTCATCACAATGTGAATTGATGAGCATTTTTCAAATCTGTCAGTAATGCAAAAGCAGCCAATAGAATTGGAAAACTCAACAGAGCGACCCCAACAAGAAGCACTTTCTGCTTCCAGAACTCAAGTGAGTGCTTAATTTTGAGCAAATTTGGTGAGAAGTTTGCATATTTAGCTTGGTTGTGGTCAAGACTGCGCAAAGATAAACCTAGACCAAGCGTAGTATGAAAAGTCACGAGAACTACCCCAACAAGAAGCACTTACTGCTTTCAGAACACAAGTGAGTGCTTAGGTTTGAGTAAATTTGGTGACAAATTAGCACATTTACTTTGGTTGAGGTCAAGACTTTGCAATGATAAACTTAGACCAAAGCGTAGTATAAAAAGTCACCAGAACTACCCCAACAAGAAGCACTTATTTCTTACAGAACACAAATGAGTGCTTTGGTTTGAGTAAATTTGGTGACAAACTAGCACATTTAGCTTGGTTAAGGTCAAGACTTTGCAATGATCAAATTGGACCAAGCGAAGTATGAAAAGTCACCAGAGCTACCCCAACAAGAAGCACTTACTGCTTTCAGAACACAAGTGAGTGCTTAGGTTTGAGTAAATTTGGTGACAAGTTAGCACATTTATCTTGGTTGAGGTCAAGACTTTGCAATGATAAACTTAGACCAAGCGTAGTATGAAAAGTCACCAGAGCTACCCCAACAAGAAGCACTTACTGCTTTCAGAACACAAGTGAGTGCTTTGGTTTGAGTAAATTTGGTGACAAATTAGCACATTTAGCTTGGTGGATGTCAAGACTTTGCCACGATAAACTTAGACCAAAGCGTAGTATAAAAAGTCACCAGAACTACCCCAACAAGAAGCATTTACTGCTTTCAGAACACAAGTGAGTGCTTTGGTTTGAGTAAAATGGGTGACAAATTAGCACATTTAGCTTGGTTGAGGTCAAGACTTTGCAATGATAAACTTGGACCAAGCGTCGGATGAAAAGTCACCAGAGCTACCCCAACAAGAAGCACTTACTGCTTTCAGAACACAGTGAGTGCTTAGGTTTGAGTAAATTTGGTGACAAGTTAGCACATTTATCTTGGTTGAGGTCAAGACTTTGCAATGATAAACTTAGACCAAAGCGTAGTATAAAAAGTCACCAGAACTACCCCAACAAGAAGCACTTACTGCTTTCAGAACACAAGTGAGTGCTTTGGTTTGAGTAAATTTGGTGACAAATTAGCACATTTAGCTTGGTTGATGTCAAGACTTTACAATGATAAACTTGGACCAAGCGTAGTATGAAAAGTCATTAGAGCTACCCCAACAAGAAGCACTTACTGCTTTCAGACCACAAGTGAGTGCTTCAGTTTGAGTAAATTTTGTGACAAATTAGCACATTTAGCTTGGTTGAGGTCAAGACTTTGCAATGATAAACTTGGACCAAGCGTAGGATGAAATGTCAAATGTCAAAGAAACGGACTCTGAGGGAAAGTCATCCTTTTTGTGATTATTGTCGATTTGGGAATGGATCATTCCTGCCTTGGCAAACTGCCTCCTGCATTCCAGGGTGGAGAAGTTGTACCACTGAAAATGTGACCAATTTAAATAGAGATTTTGGCCATTGAAACTCAACTCCGCCTAAATTGAATACAAGTGTCAATGGCTCGTTTGGACATCAGGAATGTATTGTAGTTCGCCCATTCAGTGCATAAACTATAATCATTGTCAATTGAAGTGATCGTTAGCAGTCCGAACAGCTGTCCGTTGAAAACTTCACAGCCGAGACAACCCCAAAAGGAAGCACTTATGAAAAGAAAAAACATTGGTATTTCTTTTTGAGGTCATCACAAAGTGAATTAATGAGCGTTTTTCAAATGTGTCAGTAATGCAAAAGCAGCCAATGCATAAAGACTTTTCAATGATAAACTTAGAACAAAACGTAGTATGAAAAGTCACCAGAACTACCCCAACGAGAAGCCCTTACTGCTTTCAGAACACAAGTGTGCGCTTCAGTTTGAGTAAATTTTTTCACAAATTAGCACATTTAGCTTGGTTGAGGTCAAGACTTTGCAATGATAAACTTGGACCAAGCGTAGGATGAAAAGTCACCAGAGCTACCCCAACAAGAAGCACTTACTGCTTTCAGAACACAAGTGAGTGCTTAGGTTTGAGTAAATTTGGTGACAAGTGAGCACATTTACTTTGGTTGAGGTCAAGACTTTGCAATGGTAAACTTAGACCAAAGCGTAGTATAAAAAGTCACCAGAGCTACCCCAACAAGAAGCACTTACTGCTTTCAGAACACAAGTGAGTGCTTTGGTTTGAGTAAATTTGGTGACAAATTAGCACATTTAGCTTGGTTGATGTCAAGACTTTTCAATGATAAACTTAGAACACAACGCAGTATGAAAAGTCACCAGAACTACCCCAACAAGAAGCACTTATTTCTTCCAGAACACAAGTGAGTGCTTAGGTTAGAGTAAATTTGGTCACAAATTAGCAGATTTAGCTTGGCTGAAGTCAAACCTTTGCATTGATAAACAACTCAGGACATTTGAGGCTTTGGAAAACACAGTTTGTTCATTTAAAATGCTCTCAGGAACAACCATATAATGTCACTCTCCACACATATGTTGATTTTGTCTGTCTGACTGCCCCAACAAGTAGCACTTACTATTGTCAAATTCAAGCCAGTGAACTTGTTGGGTCAAAGAAACGGACTCTGAAGGAAAGTCATCTTTTTCGTGAGTATTGTCGATTTGGGATTGGATCATTCCTGCCTTGGCAAACTGCCTCCTGCGATCCAGGATGGAGAAGTTGTACAACTTAGAATGATAACCTTTTTAAATAGAGATTTTGGCCATTGAAACTCAACTCCGCCTACATTGAATACAAGTGTCAATGGCTCGTTTGCACATCAGGAATGTATTGTAGTTCGCCCATTCAGTGCATAAACTATAATCATTGTCAATTGAAGTGATCGTTAGCAGTCCGAACAGCTGTCCGTTGAAAACTTCACAGCCGAGACAACCCCAAAAGGAAGCACTTATGAAAAGAAAAAACATTGGTATCTTCTTTTTGAGGTCATCACAATGTGAATTGATGAGCATTTTTCAAATCTGTCAGTAATGCAAAAGCAGCCAATAGAATTGGAAAACTCAACAGAGCGACCCCAACAAGAAGCACTTACTGCTTCCAGAACTCAAGTGAGTGCTTAATTTTGAGCAAATTTGGTGAGAAGTTTGCATATTTAGCTTGGTTGTGGTCAAGACTGCGCAATGATAAACCTAGACCAAGCGTAGTATGAAAAGTCACGAGAACTACCCCAACAAGAAGCACTTACTGCTTTCAGAACACAAGTGAGTGCTTTGGTTTGAGTAAATTTGGTGACAAATTAGCACATTTAGCTTGGTTGATGTCAAGACTTTGCAATGATAAACTTAGACCAAAGCGTAGTATAAAAAGTCACCAGAACTACCCCAACAAGAAGCACTTACTGCTTTCAGAACACAAGCGAGTGCTTTGGTTTGAGTAAATTTGGTGACAAATTAGCACATTTAGCTTGGTTGATGTCAAGACTTTGCAATGATAAACTTGGACCAAGCATAGTATGAAAAGTCATTAGAGCTACCCCAACAAGAAGCACTTACTGCTTTCAGACCACAAGTGAGTGCTTCAGTTTGAGTAAATTTTGTGACAAATTAGCACATTTAGCTTGGTTGAGGTCAAGACTTTGCAATGATAAACTTGGACCAAGCGTAGGATGAAATGTCAAATGTCAAAGAAACGGACTCTGAGGGAAAGTCATCCTTTTTGTGATTATTGTCGATTTGGGAATGGATCATTCCTGCCTTGGCAAACTGCCTCCTGCATTCCAGGGTGGAGAAGTTGTACCACTGAAAATGATAACCAATTTAAATAGAGATTTTGGCCATTGAAACTCAACTCCGCCTACATTGAATAAAAGTGTCAATGGCTCGTTTGGACATCAGGAAAGTATTGTAGTTCGCCCATTCAGTGCATAAACTATAATCATTGTCAATTGAAGTGATCGTTAGCAGTCCGAACAGCTGTCCGTTGAAAACTTCACAGCCGAGACAACCCCAAAAGGAAGCACTTATGAAAAGAAAAAACATTGGTATTTCTTTTTGAGGTCATCACAAAGTGAATTAATGAGTGTTTTTCAAATGTGTCAGTAATGCAAAAGCAGCCAATGCATAAAGACTTTTCAATGATAAACCTAGACCAAGCGTAGTATGAAAAGTCACGAGAACTACCCCAACAAGAAGCACTTATTTCTTTCAGAACAAAAATGAGTGCTTTGGTCTGAGTAAATTTGGTGACAAATTAGCACATTTAGCTTGGTTGAGGTCAAGACTTTGCAATGATAAACTTGGACCAAGCGTAGGATGAAAAGTCACCAGAGCTACCCCAACAAGAAGCACTTACTGCTTTCAGAACACAAGTGAGTGCTTAGGTTTGAGTAAATTTGGTGACAAGTGAGCACATTTACTTTGGTTGAGGTCAAGACTTTGCAATGGTAAACTTAGACCAAAGCGTAGTATAAAAAGTCACCAGAGCTACCCCAACAAGAAGCACTTACTGCTTTCAGAACACAAGTGAGTGCTTTGGTTTGAGTAAATTTGGTGACAAATTAGCACATTTAGCTTGGTTGATGTCAAGACTTTTCAATGATAAACTTAGAACACAACGCAGTATGAAAAGTCACCAGAACTACCCCAACAAGAAGCACTTATTTCTTCCAGAACACAAGTGAGTGCTTAGGTTAGAGTAAATTTGGTCACAAATTAGCAGATTTAGCTTGGCTGAGGTCAAACCTTTGCATTGATAAACAACTCAGGACATTTGAAACTTTGGAAAACACAGTTTGTTCATTTAAAATGCAATCAGGAACAACCATATAATGTCACTCTCCACACATATGTTGATTTTGTCTGTCTGACTGCCCCAACAAGTAGCACTTACTATTGTCAAATTCAAGCCAGTGAACTTGTTGGGTCAAAGAAACGGACTCTGAGGGAAAGTCATCCTTTTTGTGAGTATTGTCGATTTGGGATTGGGTCATTCCTGCCTTGGCAAACTGCCTCCTGCGATCCAGGATGGAGAAGTTGTACAACTTAGAACGATAACCTTTTTAAATAGAGATTTTGGCCATTGAAACTCAACTCCGCCTACATTGAATACAAGTGTCAATGGCTCGTTTGCACATCAGGAATGTATTGTAGTTCGCCCATTCAGTGCATAAACTATAATCATTGTCAATTGAAGTGATCGTTAGCAGTCCGAACAGCTGTCCGTTGAAAACTTCACAGCCGAGACAACCCCAAAAGGAAGCACTTATGAAAAGAAAAAACATTGGTATCTTCTTTTTGAGGTCATCACAATGTGAATTGATGAGCATTTTCCAAATCTGTCACTAATGCAAAAGCAGCCAATGCAATTGGAAAACTCAACAGAGCGACCCCAACAAGAAGCACTTACTGCTTCCAGAACTCAAGTGAGTGCTTAATTTTGAGCAAATTTGGTGAGAAGTTTGCATATTTAGCTTGGTTGTGGTCAAGACTGCGCAATGATAAACCTAGACCAAGCGTAGTATGAAAAGTCACGAGAACTACCCCAACAAGAAGCACTTATTTCTTTCAGAACAAAAATGAGTGCTTTCGTCTGGGTAAATTTGGTGACAAATTAGCACATTTAGCTTGGTTGAGGTCAAGACTTTGCAATGATAAACTTGGACCAAGCGTAGGATGAAAAGTCACCAGAGCTACCCCAACAAGAAGCACTTACTGCTTTCAGAACACAAGTGAGTGCTTAGGTTTGAGTAAATTTGATGACAAGTGAGCACATTTACTTTGGTTGAGGTCAAGACTTTGCAATGATAAACTTAGACCAAAGCGTAGTATAAAAAGTCACCAGAACTACCCCAACAAGAAGCACTTATTTCTTACAGAACACAAATGAGTGCTTTGGTTTGAGTAAATTTGGTGACAAACTAGCACATTTAGCTTGGTTAAGGTCAAGACTTTGCAATGATAAACTTAGACCAAGCGTAGTATGAAAAGTCATTAGAGCTACCCCAACAAGAAGCACTTACTGCTTTCAGAACACAGTGAGTGCTTAGGTTTGAGTAAATTTGGTGACAAGTTAGCACATTTATCTTGGTTGAGGTCAAGACTTTGCAATGATAAACTTAGACCAAAGCGTAGTATAAAAAGTCACCAGAACTACCCCAACAAGAAGCACTTACTGCTTTCAGAACACAAGTGAGTGCTTTGGTTTGAGTAAATTTGGTGACAAATTAGCACATTTAGCTTGGTTGATGTCAAGACTTTGCAATGATAAACTTGGACCAAGCGTAGTATGAAAAGTCATTAGAGCTACCCCAACAAGAAGCACTTATTGCTTTCAGACCACAAGTGAGTGCTTCAGTTTGAGTAAATTTTGTGACAAATTAGCACATTTAGCTTGGTTGAGGTCAAGACTTTGCAATGATAAACTTGGACCAAGCGTAGGATGAAAAGTCACCAAAGCTACCCCAACAAGAAGCACTTATTTCTTTCAGAACACAAATGAGTGCTTTGGTTTGAGTAAATTTTGTGACAAATTAGCACATTTAGCTTGGTTGAGGTCAAGACTTTGCAATGATAAACTTGGACCAAGCGTAGTATGAAAAGTCACCAAAGCTACCCCAACAAGAAGCACTTATTTCTTTCAGAACACAAATGAGTGCTTTGGTTTGAGTAAATTTGGTGACAAATTAGCACATTTAGCTTGGTTGAGGTCAAGACTTTGCAATGATAAACTTGGACCAAGCGTAGTATGAAAACTCACCAGAGCTACCCCAACAAGAAGCACTTACTGCTTTCAGAACACAAGTGAGTGCTTCAGTTTGAGTAAATTTGGTGACAAATTAGCATATTTAGCTTGGTTGAGGTAAAGACTTTTCAATGATAAACTTAGAACAAAACGCAGTATGAAAAGTCACCAGAACTACCCCAACAAGAAGCACTTATTTCTTTCAGAATACAAGTGAGTGCTTAGGTTAGAGTAAATTTGGTCACAAATTAACACATTTAGCTTGGCTGAGGTCAAACCATTGCATTGATAAACCACTCAGGACATTTGAAACTTTGGAAAACACAGTTTGTTCATTTAAAATGCAATCAGGAACAACCATATAATGTCACTCTCCACACATATGTTGATTTTGTCTGTCTGACTGCCCCAACAAGTAGCACTTACTATTGTCAAATTCAAGCCAGTGAACTTGTTGGGTCAAAGAAACGGACTCTGAGGGAAAGTCATCCTTTTCGTGAGTATTGTCGATTTGGGATTGGATCATTCCTGCCTTGGCAAACTGCCTCCTGCGATCCAGGATGGAGAAGTTGTACAACTTAGAACGATAACCTTTTTAAATAGAGATTTTGGCCATTGAAACTCAACTCCGCCTACATTGAATACAAGTGTCAATGGCTCGTTTGCACATCAGGAATGTATTGTAGTTCGCCCATTCAGTGCATAAACTATAATCATTGTCAATTGAAGTGATCGTTAGCAGTCCGAACAGCTGTCCGTTGAAAACTTCACAGCCGAGACAACCCCAAAAGGAAGCACTTATGAAAAGAAAAAACATTGGTATCTTCTTTTTGAGGTCATCACAATGTGAATTGATGAGCATTTTCCAAATCTGTCACTAATGCAAAAGCAGCCAATGCAATTGGAAAACTCAACAGAGCGACCCCAACAAGAAGCACTTACTGCTTCCAGAACTCAAGTGAGTGCTTAATTTTGAGCAAATTTGGTGAGAAGTTTGCATATTTAGCTTGGTTGTGGTCAAGACTGCGCAATGATAAACCTAGACCAAGCGTAGTATGAAAAGTCACGAGAACTACCCCAACAAGAAGCACTTACTGCTTTCAGAACACAAGTGAGTGCTTTGGTTTGAGTAAATTTGGTGACAAATTAGCACATTTAGCTTGGTTGATGTCAAGACTTTGCAATGATAAACTTAGACCAAAGCGTAGTATAAAAAGTCACCAGAACTACCCCAACAAGAAGCACTTACTGCTTTCAGAACACAAGTGAGTGCTTTGGTTTGAGTAAATTTGGTGACAAATTAGCACATTTAGCTTGGTTGATGTCAAGACTTTGCAATGATAAACTTGGACCAAGCGTAGTATGAAAAGTCATTAGAGCTACCCCAACAAGAAGCACTTACTGCTTTCAGACCACAAGTGAGTGCTTCAGTTTGAGTAAATTTTGTGACAAATTAGCACATTTAGCTTGGTTGAGGTCAAGACTTTGCAATGATAAACTTGGACCAAGCGTAGGATGAAATGTCAAATGTCAAAGAAACGGACTCTGAGGGAAAGTCATCCTTTTTGTGATTATTGTCGATTTGGGAATGGATCATTCCTGCCTTGGCAAACTGCCTCCTGCATTCCAGGGTGGAGAAGTTGTACCACTGAAAATGATAACCAATTTAAATAGAGATTTTGGCCATTGAAACTCAACTCCGCCTACATTGAATAAAAGTGTCAATGGCTCGTTTGGACATCAGGAAAGTATTGTAGTTCGCCCATTCAGTGCATAAACTATAATCATTGTCAATTGAAGTGATCGTTAGCAGTCCGAACAGCTGTCCGTTGAAAACTTCACAGCCGAGACAACCCCAAAAGGAAGCACTTATGAAAAGAAAAAACATTGGTATTTCTTTTTGAGGTCATCACAAAGTGAATTAATGAGTGTTTTTCAAATGTGTCAGTAATGCAAAAGCAGCCAATGCATAAAGACTTTTCAATGATAAACCTAGACCAAGCGTAGTATGAAAAGTCACGAGAACTACCCCAACAAGAAGCACTTATTTCTTTCAGAACAAAAATGAGTGCTTTGGTCTGAGTAAATTTGGTGACAAATTAGCACATTTAGCTTGGTTGAGGTCAAGACTTTGCAATGATAAACTTGGACCAAGCGTAGGATGAAAAGTCACCAGAGCTACCCCAACAAGAAGCACTTACTGCTTTCAGAACACAAGTGAGTGCTTAGGTTTGAGTAAATTTGGTGACAAGTGAGCACATTTACTTTGGTTGAGGTCAAGACTTTGCAATGGTAAACTTAGACCAAAGCGTAGTATAAAAAGTCACCAGAGCTACCCCAACAAGAAGCACTTATTTCTTACAGAACACAAATGAGTGCTTTGGTTTGAGTAAATTTGGTGACAAACTAGCACATTTAGCTTGGTTAAGGTCAAGACTTTGCAATGATCAAATTGGACCAAGCGAAGTATGAAAAGTCACCAGAGCTACCCCAACAAGAAGCACTTATTTCTTCCAGAACACAAGTGAGTGCTTAGGTTAGAGTAAATTTGGTCACAAATTAGCAGATTTAGCTTGGCTGAGGTCAAACCTTTGCATTGATAAACAACTCAGGACATTTGAGGCTTTGGAAAACACAGTTTATTCATTTAAAATGCTCTCAGGAACAACCATATAATGTCACTCTCCACACATATGTTGATTTTGTCTGTCTGACTGCCCCAACAAGTAGCACTTACTATTGTCAAATTCAAGCCAGTGAACTTGTTGGGTCAAAGAAACGGACTCTGAAGGAAAGTCATCTTTTTCGTGAGTATTGTCGATTTGGGATTGGATCATTCCTGCCTTGGCAAACTGCCTCCTGCGATCCAGGATGGAGAAGTTGTACAACTTAGAATGATAACCTTTTTAAATAGAGATTTTGGCCATTGAAACTCAACTCCGCCTACATTGAATACAAGTGTCAATGGCTCGTTTGCACATCAGGAATGTATTGTAGTTCGCCCATTCAGTGCATAAACTATAATCATTGTCAATTGAAGTGAACGTTAGCAGTCCGAACAGCTGTCCGTTGAAAACTTCACAGCCGAGACAACCCCAAAAGGAAGCACTTATGAAAAGAAAAAACATTGGTATCTTCTTTTTGAGGTCATCACAATGTGAATTGATGAGCATTTTTCAAATCTGTCAGTAATGCAAAAGCAGCCAATAGAATTGGAAAACTCAACAGAGCGACCCCAACAAGAAGCACTTACTGCTTCCAGAACTCAAGTGAGTGCTTAATTTTGAGCAAATTTGGTGAGAAGTTTGCATATTTAGCTTGGTTGTGGTCAAGACTGCGCAATGATAAACCTAGACCAAGCGTAGTATGAAAAGTCACGAGAACTACCCCAACAAGAAGCACTTATTTCTTTCAGAACAAAAATGAGTGCTTTGGTCTGAGTAAATTTGGTGACAAATTAGCACATTTAGCTTGGTTGAGGTCAAGACTTTGCAATGATAAACTTGGACCAAGCGTCGGATGAAAAGTCACCAGAGCTACCCCAACAAGAAGCACTTACTGCTTTCAGAACACAGTGAGTGCTTAGGTTTGAGTAAATTTGGTGACAAGTTAGCACATTTATCTTGGTTGAGGTCAAGACTTTGCAATGATAAACTTAGACCAAAGCGTAGTATAAAAAGTCACCAGAACTACCCCAACAAGAAGCACTTACTGCTTTCAGAACACAAGTGAGTGCTTTGGTTTGAGTAAATTTGGTGACAAATTAGCACATTTAGCTTGGTTGATGTCAAGACTTTGCAATGATAAACTTGGACCAAGCGTAGTATGAAAAGTCATTAGAGCTACCCCAACAAGAAGCACTTACTGCTTTCAGACCACAAGTGAGTGCTTCAGTTTGAGTAAATTTTGTGACAAATTAGCACATTTAGCTTGGTTGAGGTCAAGACTTTGCAATGATAAACTTGGACCAAGCGTAGGATGAAAAGTCACCAGAGCTACCCCAACAAGAAGCACTTACTGCTTTCAGAACACAAGTGAGTGCTTTGGTTTGAGTAAATTTGGTGACAAATTAGCACATTTAGCTTGGTTGAGGTAAAGACTTTTCAATGATAAACTTAGAACAAAACGCAGTATGAAAAGTCACCAGAACTACCCCAACAAGAAGCACTTATTTCTTTCAGAACACAAGTGAGTGCTTAGGTTAGAGTAAATTTGGTCACAAATTAACACATTTAGCTTGGCTGAGGTCAAACCTTTGCATTGATAAACAACTCAGGACATTTGAAGCTTTGGAAAACACAGTTTGTTCATTTAAAATGCAATCAGGAACAACCATATAATGTCACTCTCCACACATATGTTGATTTTGTCTGTCTGACTGCCCCAACAAGTAGCACTTACTATTGTCAAATTCAAGCCAGTGAACTTGTTGGGTCAAAGAAACGGACTCTGAGGGAAAGTCATCCTTTTCGTGAGTATTGTCGATTTGGGATTGGATCATTCCTGCCTTGGCAAACTGCCTCCTGCGATCCAGGATGGAGAAGTTGTACAACTTAGAATGATAACCTTTTTAAATAGAGATTTTGGCCATTTAAACTCAACTCCGCCTACATTGAATACAAGTGTCAATGGCTCGTTTGCACATCAGGAATGTATTGTAGTTCGCCCATTCAGTGCATAAACTATAATCATTGTCAATTGAAGTGATCGTTAGCAGTCCGAACAGCTGTCCGTTGAAAACTTCACAGCCGAGACAACCCCAAAGGGAAGCACTTATGAAAAGAAAAAACATTGGTATCTTCTTTTTGAGGTCATCACAATGTGAATTGATGAGCATTTTCCAAATCTGTCACTAATGCAAAAGCAGCCAATGCAATTGGAAAACTCAACAGAGCGACCCCAACAAGAAGCACTTACTGCTTCCAGAACTCAAGTGAGTGCTTAATTTTGAGCAAATTTGGTGAGAAGTTTGCATATTTAGCTTGGTTGTGGTCAAGACTGCGCAATGATAAACCTAGACCAAGCGTAGTATGAAAAGTCACGAGAACTACCCCAACAAGAAGCACTTACTGCTTTCAGAACACAAGTGAGTGCTTTGGTTTGAGTAAATTTGGTGACAAATTAGCACATTTAGCTTGGTTGATGTCAAGACTTTGCAATGATAAACTTGGACCAAGCGTAGTATGAAAAGTCATTAGAGCTACCCCAACAAGAAGCACTTACTGCTTTCAGACCACAAGTGAGTGCTTTGGTTTGAGTAAATTTGGTGACAAATTAGCACATTTAGCTTGGTTGATGTCAAGACTTTGCAATGATAAACTTGGACCAAGCGTAGTATGAAAAGTCATTAGAGCTACCCCAACAAGAAGCACTTATTGCTTTCAGACCACAAGTGAGTGCTTCAGTTTGAGTAAATTTTGTGACAAATTAGCACATTTAGCTTGGTTGAGGTCAAGACTTTGCAATGATAAACTTGGACCAAGCGTAGGATGAAAAGTCACCAAAGCTACCCCAACAAGAAGCACTTATTTCTTTCAGAACACAAATGAGTGCTTTGGTTTGAGTAAATTTTGTGACAAATTAGCACATTTAGCTTGGTTGAGGTCAAGACTTTGCAATGATAAACTTGGACCAAGCGTAGTATGAAAAGTCACCAAAGCTACCCCAACAAGAAGCACTTATTTCTTTCAGAACACAAATGAGTGCTTTGGTTTGAGTAAATTTGGTGACAAATTAGCACATTTAGCTTGGTTGAGGTCAAGACTTTGCAATGATAAACTTGGACCAAGCGTAGTATGAAAACTCACCAGAGCTACCCCAACAAGAAGCACTTACTGCTTTCAGAACACAAGTGAGTGCTTCAGTTTGAGTAAATTTGGTGACAAATTAGCATATTTAGCTTGGTTGAGGTAAAGACTTTTCAATGATAAACTTAGAACAAAACGCAGTATGAAAAGTCACCAGAACTACCCCAACAAGAAGCACTTATTTCTTTCAGAATACAAGTGAGTGCTTAGGTTAGAGTAAATTTGGTCACAAATTAACACATTTAGCTTGGCTGAGGTCAAACCATTGCATTGATAAACCACTCAGGACATTTGAAACTTTGGAAAACACAGTTTGTTCATTTAAAATGCAATCAGGAACAACCATATAATGTCACTCTCCACACATATGTTGATTTTGTCTGTCTGACTGCCCCAACAAGTAGCACTTACTATTGTCAAATTCAAGCCAGTGAACTTGTTGGGTCAAAGAAACGGACTCTGAGGGAAAGTCATCCTTTTCGTGAGTATTGTCGATTTGGGATTGGATCATTCCTGCCTTGGCAAACTGCCTCCTGCGATCCAGGATGGAGAAGTTGTACAACTTAGAACGATAACCTTTTTAAATAGAGATTTTGGCCATTGAAACTCAACTCCGCCTACATTGAATACAAGTGTCAATGGCTCGTTTGCACATCAGGAATGTATTGTAGTTCGCCCATTCAGTGCATAAACTATAATCATTGTCAATTGAAGTGATCGTTAGCAGTCCGAACAGCTGTCCGTTGAAAACTTCACAGCCGAGACAACCCCAAAAGGAAGCACTTATGAAAAGAAAAAACATTGGTATCTTCTTTTTGAGGTCATCACAATGTGAATTGATGAGCATTTTCCAAATCTGTCACTAATGCAAAAGCAGCCAATGCAATTGGAAAACTCAACAGAGCGACCCCAACAAGAAGCACTTACTGCTTCCAGAACTCAAGTGAGTGCTTAATTTTGAGCAAATTTGGTGAGAAGTTTGCATATTTAGCTTGGTTGTGGTCAAGACTGCGCAATGATAAACCTAGACCAAGCGTAGTATGAAAAGTCACGAGAACTACCCCAACAAGAAGCACTTACTGCTTTCAGAACACAAGTGAGTGCTTTGGTTTGAGTAAATTTGGTGACAAATTAGCACATTTAGCTTGGTTGATGTCAAGACTTTGCAATGATAAACTTAGACCAAAGCGTAGTATAAAAAGTCACCAGAACTACCCCAACAAGAAGCACTTACTGCTTTCAGAACACAAGTGAGTGCTTTGGTTTGAGTAAATTTGGTGACAAATTAGCACATTTAGCTTGGTTGATGTCAAGACTTTGCAATGATAAACTTGGACCAAGCGTAGTATGAAAAGTCATTAGAGCTACCCCAACAAGAAGCACTTACTGCTTTCAGACCACAAGTGAGTGCTTCAGTTTGAGTAAATTTTGTGACAAATTAGCACATTTAGCTTGGTTGAGGTCAAGACTTTGCAATGATAAACTTGGACCAAGCGTAGGATGAAATGTCAAATGTCAAAGAAACGGACTCTGAGGGAAAGTCATCCTTTTTGTGATTATTGTCGATTTGGGAATGGATCATTCCTGCCTTGGCAAACTGCCTCCTGCATTCCAGGGTGGAGAAGTTGTACCACTGAAAATGATAACCAATTTAAATAGAGATTTTGGCCATTGAAACTCAACTCCGCCTACATTGAATAAAAGTGTCAATGGCTCGTTTGGACATCAGGAAAGTATTGTAGTTCGCCCATTCAGTGCATAAACTATAATCATTGTCAATTGAAGTGATCGTTAGCAGTCCGAACAGCTGTCCGTTGAAAACTTCACAGCCGAGACAACCCCAAAAGGAAGCACTTATGAAAAGAAAAAACATTGGTATTTCTTTTTGAGGTCATCACAAAGTGAATTAATGAGTGTTTTTCAAATGTGTCAGTAATGCAAAAGCAGCCAATGCATAAAGACTTTTCAATGATAAACCTAGACCAAGCGTAGTATGAAAAGTCACGAGAACTACCCCAACAAGAAGCACTTATTTCTTTCAGAACAAAAATGAGTGCTTTGGTCTGAGTAAATTTGGTGACAAATTAGCACATTTAGCTTGGTTGAGGTCAAGACTTTGCAATGATAAACTTGGACCAAGCGTAGGATGAAAAGTCACCAGAGCTACCCCAACAAGAAGCACTTACTGCTTTCAGAACACAAGTGAGTGCTTAGGTTTGAGTAAATTTGGTGACAAGTGAGCACATTTACTTTGGTTGAGGTCAAGACTTTGCAATGGTAAACTTAGACCAAAGCGTAGTATAAAAAGTCACCAGAGCTACCCCAACAAGAAGCACTTATTTCTTACAGAACACAAATGAGTGCTTTGGTTTGAGTAAATTTGGTGACAAACTAGCACATTTAGCTTGGTTAAGGTCAAGACTTTGCAATGATCAAATTGGACCAAGCGAAGTATGAAAAGTCACCAGAGCTACCCCAACAAGAAGCACTTATTTCTTCCAGAACACAAGTGAGTGCTTAGGTTAGAGTAAATTTGGTCACAAATTAGCAGATTTAGCTTGGCTGAGGTCAAACCTTTGCATTGATAAACAACTCAGGACATTTGAGGCTTTGGAAAACACAGTTTATTCATTTAAAATGCTCTCAGGAACAACCATATAATGTCACTCTCCACACATATGTTGATTTTGTCTGTCTGACTGCCCCAACAAGTAGCACTTACTATTGTCAAATTCAAGCCAGTGAACTTGTTGGGTCAAAGAAACGGACTCTGAAGGAAAGTCATCTTTTTCGTGAGTATTGTCGATTTGGGATTGGATCATTCCTGCCTTGGCAAACTGCCTCCTGCGATCCAGGATGGAGAAGTTGTACAACTTAGAATGATAACCTTTTTAAATAGAGATTTTGGCCATTGAAACTCAACTCCGCCTACATTGAATACAAGTGTCAATGGCTCGTTTGCACATCAGGAATGTATTGTAGTTCGCCCATTCAGTGCATAAACTATAATCATTGTCAATTGAAGTGAACGTTAGCAGTCCGAACAGCTGTCCGTTGAAAACTTCACAGCCGAGACAACCCCAAAAGGAAGCACTTATGAAAAGAAAAAACATTGGTATCTTCTTTTTGAGGTCATCACAATGTGAATTGATGAGCATTTTTCAAATCTGTCAGTAATGCAAAAGCAGCCAATAGAATTGGAAAACTCAACAGAGCGACCCCAACAAGAAGCACTTACTGCTTCCAGAACTCAAGTGAGTGCTTAATTTTGAGCAAATTTGGTGAGAAGTTTGCATATTTAGCTTGGTTGTGGTCAAGACTGCGCAATGATAAACCTAGACCAAGCGTAGTATGAAAAGTCACGAGAACTACCCCAACAAGAAGCACTTATTTCTTTCAGAACAAAAATGAGTGCTTTGGTCTGAGTAAATTTGGTGACAAATTAGCACATTTAGCTTGGTTGAGGTCAAGACTTTGCAATGATAAACTTGGACCAAGCGTCGGATGAAAAGTCACCAGAGCTACCCCAACAAGAAGCACTTACTGCTTTCAGAACACAGTGAGTGCTTAGGTTTGAGTAAATTTGGTGACAAGTTAGCACATTTATCTTGGTTGAGGTCAAGACTTTGCAATGATAAACTTAGACCAAAGCGTAGTATAAAAAGTCACCAGAACTACCCCAACAAGAAGCACTTACTGCTTTCAGAACACAAGTGAGTGCTTTGGTTTGAGTAAATTTGGTGACAAATTAGCACATTTAGCTTGGTTGATGTCAAGACTTTGCAATGATAAACTTGGACCAAGCGTAGTATGAAAAGTCATTAGAGCTACCCCAACAAGAAGCACTTACTGCTTTCAGACCACAAGTGAGTGCTTCAGTTTGAGTAAATTTTGTGACAAATTAGCACATTTAGCTTGGTTGAGGTCAAGACTTTGCAATGATAAACTTGGACCAAGCGTAGGATGAAAAGTCACCAGAGCTACCCCAACAAGAAGCACTTACTGCTTTCAGAACACAAGTGAGTGCTTTGGTTTGAGTAAATTTGGTGACAAATTAGCACATTTAGCTTGGTTGAGGTAAAGACTTTTCAATGATAAACTTAGAACAAAACGCAGTATGAAAAGTCACCAGAACTACCCCAACAAGAAGCACTTATTTCTTTCAGAACACAAGTGAGTGCTTAGGTTAGAGTAAATTTGGTCACAAATTAACACATTTAGCTTGGCTGAGGTCAAACCTTTGCATTGATAAACAACTCAGGACATTTGAAGCTTTGGAAAACACAGTTTGTTCATTTAAAATGCAATCAGGAACAACCATATAATGTCACTCTCCACACATATGTTGATTTTGTCTGTCTGACTGCCCCAACAAGTAGCACTTACTATTGTCAAATTCAAGCCAGTGAACTTGTTGGGTCAAAGAAACGGACTCTGAGGGAAAGTCATCCTTTTCGTGAGTATTGTCGATTTGGGATTGGATCATTCCTGCCTTGGCAAACTGCCTCCTGCGATCCAGGATGGAGAAGTTGTACAACTTAGAATGATAACCTTTTTAAATAGAGATTTTGGCCATTTAAACTCAACTCCGCCTACATTGAATACAAGTGTCAATGGCTCGTTTGCACATCAGGAATGTATTGTAGTTCGCCCATTCAGTGCATAAACTATAATCATTGTCAATTGAAGTGATCGTTAGCAGTCCGAACAGCTGTCCGTTGAAAACTTCACAGCCGAGACAACCCCAAAGGGAAGCACTTATGAAAAGAAAAAACATTGGTATCTTCTTTTTGAGGTCATCACAATGTGAATTGATGAGCATTTTCCAAATCTGTCACTAATGCAAAAGCAGCCAATGCAATTGGAAAACTCAACAGAGCGACCCCAACAAGAAGCACTTACTGCTTCCAGAACTCAAGTGAGTGCTTAATTTTGAGCAAATTTGGTGAGAAGTTTGCATATTTAGCTTGGTTGTGGTCAAGACTGCGCAATGATAAACCTAGACCAAGCGTAGTATGAAAAGTCACGAGAACTACCCCAACAAGAAGCACTTACTGCTTTCAGAACACAAGTGAGTGCTTTGGTTTGAGTAAATTTTGTGACAAATTAGCACATTTAGCTTGGTTGATGTCAAGACTTTGCAATGATAAACTTGGACCAAGCGTAGTATGAAAAGTCATTAGAGCTACCCCAACAAGAAGCACTTACTGCTTTCAGACCACAAGTGAGTGCTTCAGTTTGAGTAAATTTTGTGACAAATTAGCACATTTAGCTTGGTTGAGGTCAAGACTTTGCAATGATAAACTTGGACCAAGCGTAGGATGAAATGTCAAATGTCAAAGAAACGGACTCTGAGGGAAAGTCATCCTTTTTGTGATTATTGTCGATTTGGGAATGGATCATTCCTGCCTTGGCAAACTGCCTCCTGCATTCCAGGGTGGAGAAGTTGTACCACTGAAAATGATAACCAATTTAAATAGAGATTTTGGCCATTGAAACTCAACTCCGCCTAAATTGAATACAAGTGTCAATGGCTCGTTTGGACATCAGGAATGTATTGTAGTTCGCCCATTCAGTGCATAAACTATAATCATTGTCAATTGAAGTGATCGTTAGCAGTCCGAACAGCTGTCCGTTGAAAACTTCACAGCCGAGACAACCCCAAAAGGAAGCACTTATGAAAAGAAAAAACATTGGTATTTCTTTTTGAGGTCACCACAAAGTGAATTAATGAGTGTTTTTCAAATGTGTCAGTAATGCAAAAGCAGCCAATGCATAAAGACTTTTCAATGATAAACCTAGACCAAGCGTAGTATGAAAAGTCACGAGAACTACCCCAACAAGAAGCACTTATTTCTTTCAGAACAAAAATGAGTGCTTTGGTCTGAGTAAATTTGGTGACAAATTAGCACATTTAGCTTGGTTGAGGTCAAGACTTTGCAATGATAAACTTGGACCAAGCGTAGGATGAAAAGTCACCAGAGCTACCCCAACAAGAAGCACTTACTGCTTTCAGAACACAAGTGAGTGCTTAGGTTTGAGTAAATTTGGTGACAAGTGAGCACATTTACTTTGGTTGAGGTCAAGACTTTGCAATGATAAACTTAGACCAAAGCATAGTATAAAAAGTCACCAGAACTACCCCAACAAGAAGCACTTATTTCTTACAGAACACAAATGAGTGCTTTGGTTTGAGTAAATTTGTTGACAAACTAGCACATTTAGCTTGGTTAAGGTCAAGACTTTGCAATGATCAAATTGGACCAAGCGAAGTATGAAAAGTCACCAGAGCTACCCCAACAAGAAGCACTTACTGTTTTCAGAACACAAGTGAGTGCTTAGGTTTGAGTAAATTTGGTGACAAGTTAGCACATTTATCTTGGTTGAGGTCAAGACTTTGCAATGATAAACTTGGACCAAGCGTAGTATGAAAAGTCATTAGAGCTACCCCAACAAGAAGCACTTACTGCTTTCAGACCACAAGTGAGTGCTTCAGTTTGAGTAAATTTTGTGACAAATTAGCACATTTAGCTTGGTTGAGGTCAAGACTTTGCAATGATCAAATTGGACCAAGCGAAGTATGAAAAGTCACCAGAGCTACCCCAACAAGAAGCACTTACTGCTTTCAGACCACAAGTGAGTGCTTCAGTTTGAGTAAATTTTGTGACAAATTAGCACATTTAGCTTGGTTGAGGTCAAGACTTTGCAATGATAAACTTGGACCAAGCGTAGGATGAAATGTCAAATGTCAAAGAAACGGACTCTGAGGGAAAGTCATCCTTTTTGTGATTATTGTCGATTTGGGAATGGATCATTCCTGCCTTGGCAAACTGCCTCCTGCATTCCAGGGTGGAGAAGTTGTACCACTGAAAATGATAACCAATTTAAATAGAGATTTTGGCCATTGAAACTCAACTCCGCCTAAATTGAATACAAGTGTCAATGGCTCGTTTGGACATCAGGAATGTATTGTAGTTCGCCCATTCAGTGCATAAACTATAATCATTGTCAATTGAAGTGATCGTTAGCAGTCCGAACAGCTGTCCGTTGAAAACTTCACAGCCGAGACAACCCCAAAAGGAAGCACTTATGAAAAGAAAATACATTGGTATTTCTTTTTGAGGTCATCACAAAGTGAATTAATGAGCGTTTTTCAAATGTGTCAGTAATGCAAAAGCAGCCAATGCATAAAGACTTTTCAATGATAAACTTAGAACAAAACGTAGTATGAAAAGTCACCAGAACTACCCCAACGAGAAGCCCTTACTGCTTTCAGAACACAAGTGTGTGCTTCAGTTTGAGTAAATTTTTTCACAAATTAGCACATTTAGCTTGGTTGAGGTCAAGACTTTGCAATGATAAACTTGGACCAAGCGTAGTATGAAAAGTCACCAGAGCTACCCCAACAAGAAGCACTTACTGCTTTCAGAACACAAGTGAGTGCTTCAGTTTGAGTAAATTTGGTGACAAATTAGCATATTTAGCTTGGTTGAGGTAAAGACTTTTCAATGATAAACTTAGAACAAAACGCAGTATGAAAAGTCACCAGAACTACCCCAACAAGAAGCACTTATTTCTTTCAGAACACAAGTGAGTGCTTAGGTTAGAGTAAATTTGGTCACAAATTAACACATTTAGCTTGGCTGAGGTCAAAACTTTGCATTGATAAACAACTCAGGACATTTGAAACTTTGGAAAACACAGTTTGTTCATTTAAAATGCAATCAGGAACAACCATATAATGTCACTCTCCACACATATGTTGATTTTGTCTTTCTGACTGCCCCAACAAGTAGCACTTACTATTGTCAAATTCAAGCCAGTGAACTTGTTGGGTCAAAGAAACGGACTCTGAGGGAAAGTCATCCTTTTTGTGAGTATTGTCGATTTGGGATTGGGTCATTCCTGCCTTGGCAAACTGCCTCCTGCGATCCAGGATGGAGAAGTTGTACAACTTAGAACGATAACCTTTTTAAATAGAGATTTTGGCCATTGAAACTCAACTCCGCCTACATTGAATACAAGTGTCAATGGCTCGTTTGCACATCAGGAATGTATTGTAGTTCGCCCATTCAGTGCATAAACTATAATCATTGTCAATTGAAGTGATCGTTAGCAGTCCGAACAGCTGTCCGTTGAAAACTTCACAGCCGAGACAACCCCAAAAGGAAGCACTTATGAAAAGAAAAAACATTGGTATCTTCTTTTTGAGGTCATCACAATGTGAATTGATGAGCATTTTCCAAATCTGTCACTAATGCAAAAGCAGCCAATGCAATTGGAAAACTCAACAGAGCGACCCCAACAAGAAGCACTTACTGCTTCCAGAACTCAAGTGAGTGCTTAATTTTGAGCAAATTTGGTGAGAAGTTTGCATATTTAGCTTGGTTGTGGTCAAGACTGCGCAATGATAAACCTAGACCAAGCGTAGTATGAAAAGTCACGAGAACTACCCCAACAAGAAGCACTTATTTCTTTCAGAACAAAAATGAGTGCTTTCGTCTGGGTAAATTTGGTGACAAATTAGCACATTTAGCTTGGTTGAGGTCAAGACTTTGCAATGATAAACTTGGACCAAGCGTAGGATGAAAAGTCACCAGAGCTACCCCAACAAGAAGCACTTACTGCTTTCAGAACACAAGTGAGTGCTTAGGTTTGAGTAAATTTGGTGACAAGTGAGCACATTTACTTTGGTTGAGGTCAAGACTTTGCAATGATAAACTTAGACCAAAGCGTAGTATAAAAAGTCACCAGAACTACCCCAACAAGAAGCACTTATTTCTTACAGAACACAAATGAGTGCTTTGGTTTGAGTAAATTTGGTGACAAACTAGCACATTTAGCTTGGTTAAGGTCAAGACTTTGCAATGATAAACTTAGACCAAGCGTAGTATGAAAAGTCACCAGAGCTACCCCAACAAGAAGCACTTACTGCTTTCAGAACACAAGTGAGTGCTTTGGTTTGAGTAAATTTGGTGACAAATTAGCACATTTAGCTTGGTTGATGTCAAGACTTTGCAACGATGAACTTAGACCAAAGCGTAGTATAAAAAGTCACCAGAACTACCCCAACAAGAAGCACTTACTGCTTTCAGAACACAAGTGAGTGCTTTGGTTTGAGTAAATTTGGTGACAAATTAGCACATTTAGCTTGGTTGATGTCAAGACTTTGCAATGATAAACTTGGACCAAGCGTAGTATGAAAAGTCATTAGAGCTACCCCAACAAGAAGCACTTACTGCTTTCAGACCACAAGTGAGTGCTTCAGTTTGAGTAAATTTTGTGAAAAATTAGCACATTTAGCTTGGTTGAGGTCAAGACTTTGCAATGATAAACTTGGACCAAGCGTAGGATGAAAAGTCACCAAAGCTACCCCAACAAGAAGCACTTATTTCTTTCAGAACACAAATGAGTGCTTTGGTTCCTTCCAAGTGAGTGCTTAGGTTAGAGTAAATTTGGTCACAAATTAACACATTTAGCTTGGCTGAGGTCAAACCCTTGCATTGATAAACAACTCAGGACATTTGAAGCTTTGGAAAACACAGTTTGTTCATTTAAAATGCAATCAGGAACAACCATATAATGTCACTCTCCACACATATGTTGATTTTGTCTGTCTGACTGCCCCAACAAGTAGCACTTACTATTGTCAAATTCAAACCAGTGAACTTGTTGGGTCAAAGAAACGGACTCTAAGGGAAAGTCATCCTTTTCGTGAGTATTGTCGATTTGGGATTGGATCATTCCTGCCTTGGCAAACTGCCTCCTGCGATCCAGGATGGAGAAGTTGTACAACTTAGAATGATAACCTTTTTAAATAGAGATTTTGGCCATTGAAACTCAACTCCGCCTACATTGAATACAAGTGTCAATGGCTCGTTTGCACATCAGGAATGTATTGTAGTTCGCCCATTCAGTGCATAAACTATAATCATTGTCAATTGAAGTGATCGTTAGCAGTCCGAACAGCTGTCCGTTGAAAACTTCACAGCCGAGACAACCCCAAAAGGAAGCACTTATGAAAAGAAAAAACATTGATATCTTCTTTTTGAGGTCATCACAATGTGAATTGATGAGCATTTTTCAAATCTGTCAGTAATGCAAAAGCAGCCAATAGAATTGGAAAACTCAACAGAGCGACCCCAACAAGAAGCACTTACTGCTTCCAGAACTCAAGTGAGTGCTTAATTTTGAGCAAATTTGGTGAGAAGTTTGCATATTTAGCTTGGTTGTGGTCAAGACTGCGCAATGATAAACCTAGACCAAGCGTAGTATGAAAAGTCACGAGAACTACCCCAACAAGAAGCACTTATTTCTTTCAGAACAAAAATGAGTGCTTTGGTCTGAGTAAATTTGGTGACAAATTAGCACATTTAGCTTGGTTGAGGTCAAGACTTTGCAATGATAAACTTGGACCAAGCGTCGGATGAAAAGTCACCAGAGCTACCCCAACAAGAAGCACTTACTGCTTTCAGAACACAGTGAGTGCTTAGGTTTGAGTAAATTTGGTGACAAGTTAGCACATTTATCTTGGTTGAGGTCAAGACTTTGCAATGATAAACTTAGACCAAAGCGTAGTATAAAAAGTCACCAGAACTACCCCAACAAGAAGCACTTACTGCTTTCAGAACACAAGTGAGTGCTTTGGTTTGAGTAAATTTGGTGACAAATTAGCACATTTAGCTTGGTTGATGTCAAGACTTTGCAATGATAAACTTGGACCAAGCGTAGTATGAAAAGTCATTAGAGCTACCCCAACAAGAAGCACTTATTGCTTTCAGACCACAAGTGAGTGCTTCAGTTTGAGTAAATTTTGTGACAAATTAGCACATTTAGCTTGGTTGAGGTCAAGACTTTGCAATGATAAACTTGGACCAAGCGTAGGATGAAATGTCAAATGTCAAAGAAACAGACTCTGAGGGAAAGTCATCCTTTTTGTGATTATTGTTGATTTGGGAATGGATCATTCCTGCCATGGCAAACTGCCTCCTGCATTCCAGGGTGGAGAAGTTGTACCACTGAAAATGATAACCAATTTAAATAGAGATTTTGGCCATTGAAACTCAACTCCGCCTACATTGAATACAAGTGTCAATGGCTCGTTTGGACATCAGGAATGTATTGTAGTTCGCCCATTCAGTGCATAAACTATAATCATTGTCAATTGAAGTGATCGTTAGCAGTCCGAACAGCTGTCCGTTGAAAACTTCACAGCCGAGACAACCCCAAAAGGAAGCACTTATGAAAAGAAAAAACATTGGTATTTCTTTTTGAGGTCATCACAAAGTGAATTAATGAGCGTTTTTCAAATGTGTCAGTAATGCAAAAGCAGCCAATGCAATTGGGAAAGTCATCAGGACTACCTCAAAAAGAAGCACTTCCTGCTTTCAGAACACAAATGAGTGCTTTTGTTTGAGTAAATTTGGTGACAAATTAGCACATTTAGCTTGGTTGAGGTCAAGACTTTATAATGATCAAATTGGACCAAGCGAAGTCACCAGAACTACCCCAACAAGAAGCACTTATTTCTTTCAGAACACAAGTGAATGCTTAGGTTAGAGTAAATTTGGTCACAAATTAGCACATTTAGCTTGGCTGAGGTCAAACCTTTGCATTGATAAACAACTCAGGACATTTGAAGCTTTGGAAAACAGTTTGTTCATTTAAGATGCAATCAGGAACAACCATATAATGTCACTCTCCACACATATGTTGATTTTGTCTGTCTGACTGCCCCAACAAGTAGCACTTACTATTGTCAAATTCAAGCCAGTGAACTTGTTGGGTCAAAGAAACGGACTCTGAGGGAAAGTCATCCTTTTCGTGAGTATTGCTGATTTGGGATTGGATCATTCCTGCCTTGGCAAACTGCCTCCTGCTTCCTGCGATCCAGGATGGAGAAGTTGTACAACTTAGAATGATAACCTTTTTTAAATAGAGATTTTGGCCATTGAAACTCAACTCCGCCTACATTGAATACAAGTGTCAATGGCTCGTTTGGACATCAGGAATGTATTGTAGTTCGCCCATTCAGTGCATAAACTATAATCATTGTCAATTGAAGTGATCGTTAGCAGTCCGAACAGCTGTCCGTTGAAAACTTCACAGCCGAGACAACCCCAAAAGGAAGCACTTATGAAAAGAAAAAACATTGGTATTTCTTTTTGAGGTCATCACAAAGTGAATTGATGAGCAATTTTCAAATGTGTCAGTAATGCAAAAGCAGCCAATGCAATTGGGAAAGTCATCAGGACTACCCCAACAAGAAGCAATTATTTCTTTCAGAACACAAATGAGTGCTTTGGTTTGAGTAAATTTGGTGACAAATTAGCACATTTAGCTTGGTTGAGGTCAAGACTTTTAAATTATGAACTTAGAACAAAACGTAGTATGAAAAGTCACCAGAGCTACCCCAACAAGTAGGACTTACTGCTTTCAGAACACAAGTGAGTGCTTCAGTTTGAGTAAATTTTGTGACAAATTAGCACATTTAGCTTGGTTGAGGTCAAGACTTTGCAATGATAAACTTGGACCAAGCGTAGTATGAAAAGTCACCAGAGCTACCCCAACAAGTAGCACTTACTGCTTTCAGAACACAAGTGAGTGCTTCAGTTTGAGTAAATTTTGTGACAAATTAGCACATTTAGCTTGGTTGAGGTCGACTTTGCAATGATAAACTTGGACCAAGCGTAGGATGAAAAGTCACCAAAGCTACCCCAACAAAAAGCACTTATTTCTTTCAGAACACAAATGAGTGCTTAGGTTTGAGTAAATTTGATGAGAAATTAGCACATTTAGCTTTGTTGAGGTCAAGACTTTGCAATGATAAACTTGGACCAAGCGTAGGATGAAATGTCACCAGAGCTAACCCAACAAGAAGCACTTACTGCTTTCAGAACACAAATGAGTGCTTCGGTTTGAGTAAATTTGGTGGTAGTTCGCCCATTCAGTGCATAAACTATAATCATTGTCAATTGAAGTGATCGTTAGCAGTCAGAACAGCTGTCCGTTGAAAACTTCACAGCCGAGACAACCCCAAAAGGAAGCACTTATGAAAAGAAAAAACATTGGTATCTTCTTTTTGAGGTCATCACAATGTGAATTGATGAGCATTTTTCAAATCTGTCAGTAATGCAAAAGCAGCCAATAGAATTGGAAAACTCAACAGAGCGACCCCAACAAGAAGCACTTACTGCTTCCAGAACTCAAGTGAGTGCTTAATTTTGAGCAAATTTGGTGAGAAGTTTGCATATTTAGCTTGGTTGTGGTCCAGACTGCGCAATGATAAACCTAGACCAAGCGTAGTATGAAAAGTCACGAGAACTACCCCAACAAGAAGCACTTATTTCTTTCAGAACAAAAATGAGTGCTTTGGTCTGAGTAAATTTGGTGACAAATTAGCACATTTAGCTTGGTTGAGGTCAAGACTTTGCAATGATAAACTTGGACCAAGCGTCGGATGAAAAGTCACCAGAGCTACCCCAACAAGAAGCACTTACTGCTTTCAGAACACAGTGAGTGCTTAGGTTTGAGTAAATTTGGTGACAAGTTAGCACATTTATCTTGGTTGAGGTCAAGACTTTGCAATGATAAACTTAGACCAAAGCGTAGTATAAAAAGTCACCAGAACTACCCCAACAAGAAGCACTTACTGCTTTCAGAACACAAGTGAGTGCTTAGGTTTGAGTAAATTTCGTGACAAGTGAGCACATTTATCTTGGTTGAGGTCAAGACTTTGCAATGATAAACTTAGACCAAAGCGTAGTATAAAAAGTCACCAGAACTACCCCAACAAGAAGCACTTATTTCTTACAGAACACAAATGAGTGCTTTGGTTTGAGTAAATTTGGTGACAAATTAGCACATTTAGCTTGGCTGAGGTCAAACCTTTGCATTGATAAACAACTCAGGACATTTGAAGCTTTGGAAAACAGTTTGTTCATTTAAGATGCAATCAGGAACAACCATATAATGTCACTCTCCACACATATGTTGATTTTGTCTGTCTGACTGCCCCAACAAGTAGCACTTACTATTGTCAAATTCAAGCCAGTGAACTTGTTGGGTCAAAGAAACGGACTCTGAGGGAAAGTCATCCTTTTCGTGAGTATTGCTGATTTGGGATTGGATCATTCCTGCCTTGGCAAACTGCCTCCTGCTTCCTGCGATCCAGGATGGAGAAGTTGTACAACTTAGAATGATAACCTTTTTTAAATAGAGATTTTGGCCATTGAAACTCAACTCCGCCTACATTGAATACAAGTGTCAATGGCTCGTTTGGACATCAGGAATGTATTGTAGTTCGCCCATTCAGTGCATAAACTATAATCATTGTCAATTGAAGTGATCGTTAGCAGTCCGAACAGCTGTCCGTTGAAAACTTCACAGCCGAGACAACCCCAAAAGGAAGCACTTATGAAAAGAAAAAACATTGGTATTTCTTTTTGAGGTCATCACAAAGTGAATTGATGAGCAATTTTCAAATGTGTCAGTAATGCAAAAGCAGCCAATGCAATTGGGAAAGTCATCAGGACTACCCCAACAAGAAGCAATTATTTCTTTCAGAACACAAATGAGTGCTTTGGTTTGAGTAAATTTGGTGACAAATTAGCACATTTAGCTTGGTTGAGGTCAAGACTTTTAAATTATGAACTTAGAACAAAACGTAGTATGAAAAGTCACCAGAGCTACCCCAACAAGTAGCACTTACTGCTTTCAGAACACAAGTGAGTGCTTCAGTTTGAGTAAATTTTGTGACAAATTAGCACATTTAGCTTGGTTGAGGTCAAGACTTTGCAATGATAAACTTGGACCAAGCGTAGTATGAAAAGTCACCAGAGCTACCCCAACAAGTAGCACTTACTGCTTTCAGAACACAAGTGAGTGCTTCAGTTTGAGTAAATTTTGTGACAAATTAGCACATTTAGCTTGGTTGAGGTCGACTTTGCAATGATAAACTTGGACCAAGCGTAGGATGAAAAGTCACCAAAGCTACCCCAACAAAAAGCACTTATTTCTTTCAGAACACAAATGAGTGCTTAGGTTTGAGTAAATTTGATGAGAAATTAGCACATTTAGCTTTGTTGAGGTCAAGACTTTGCAATGATAAACTTGGACCAAGCGTAGGATGAAATGTCACCAGAGCTAACCCAACAAGAAGCACTTACTGCTTTCAGAACACAAATGAGTGCTTCGGTTTGAGTAAATTTGGTGGTAGTTCGCCCATTCAGTGCATAAACTATAATCATTGTCAATTGAAGTGATCGTTAGCAGTCAGAACAGCTGTCCGTTGAAAACTTCACAGCCGAGACAACCCCAAAAGGAAGCACTTATGAAAAGAAAAAACATTGGTATCTTCTTTTTGAGGTCATCACAATGTGAATTGATGAGCATTTTTCAAATCTGTCAGTAATGCAAAAGCAGCCAATAGAATTGGAAAACTCAACAGAGCGACCCCAACAAGAAGCACTTACTGCTTCCAGAACTCAAGTGAGTGCTTAATTTTGAGCAAATTTGGTGAGAAGTTTGCATATTTAGCTTGGTTGTGGTCCAGACTGCGCAATGATAAACCTAGACCAAGCGTAGTATGAAAAGTCACGAGAACTACCCCAACAAGAAGCACTTATTTCTTTCAGAACAAAAATGAGTGCTTTGGTCTGAGTAAATTTGGTGACAAATTAGCACATTTAGCTTGGTTGAGGTCAAGACTTTGCAATGATAAACTTGGACCAAGCGTCGGATGAAAAGTCACCAGAGCTACCCCAACAAGAAGCACTTACTGCTTTCAGAACACAGTGAGTGCTTAGGTTTGAGTAAATTTGGTGACAAGTTAGCACATTTATCTTGGTTGAGGTCAAGACTTTGCAATGATAAACTTAGACCAAAGCGTAGTATAAAAAGTCACCAGAACTACCCCAACAAGAAGCACTTACTGCTTTCAGAACACAAGTGAGTGCTTAGGTTTGAGTAAATTTCGTGACAAGTGAGCACATTTATCTTGGTTGAGGTCAAGACTTTGCAATGATAAACTTAGACCAAAGCGTAGTATAAAAAGTCACCAGAACTACCCCAACAAGAAGCACTTATTTCTTACAGAACACAAATGAGTGCTTTGGTTTGAGTAAATTTGGTGACAAACTAGCACATTTAGCTTGGTTGAGGTCAAGACTTTGCAATGATAAACTTGGACCAAGCGTAGTATGAAAAGTCACCAGAGCTACCCCAACAAGTAGCACTTACTGCTTTCAGAACACAAGTGAGTGCTTCAGTTTGAGTAAATTTTGTGACAAATTAGCACATTTAGCTTGGTTGAGGTCAAGACTTTGCAATGATAAACTTGGACCAAGCGTAGGATGAAAAGTCACCAAAGCTACCCCAACAAAAAGCACTTATTTCTTTCAGAACACAAATGAGTGCTTAGGTTTGAGTAAATTTGATGAGAAATTAGCACATTTAGCTTTGTTGAGGTCAAGACTTTGCAATGATCAAATTGGACCAAGCGAAGTATGAAAAGTCACCAGAGCTACCCCAACAAGAAGCACTTACTGCTTTCAGAACACAAGTGAGTGCTTAGGTTTGAGTAAATTTGGTGACAAGTTAGCTCATTTATCTTGGTTGAGGTCAAGACTTTGCAATGATAAACTTAGACCAAAGCGTAGTATAAAAAGTCACCAGAACTACCCCAACAAGAAGCACTTACTGCTTTCAGAACACAAGTGAGTGCTTAGGTTAGAATAAATTTGGTGACAAATTAGCACATTTAGATTGGTTGAGGTCAAGACTTTGCAATGATAAACTTGGACCAAGCGTAGGATGAAAAGTCACCAAAGCTACCCCAACAAGAAGCACTTATTTCTTTCAGAACACAAATGAGTGCTTTGGTTTGAGTAAATTTGGTGACAAATTAGCACATTTAGCTTGGTTGAGGTCAAGACTTTGCAATGATAAACTTGGACCAAGCTTAGTATGAAAAGTCATTAGAGCTACCCCAACAAGAAGCACTTACTGCTTTCAGAACACAAGTGAGTGCTTCAATTTGACTAAATTTCGTGACAAATTAGCACATTTAGCTTGGTTGAGGTCAAGACTTTGCAATGATAAACTTGGACCAAGCGTAGGATGAAATGTCAAATGTCAAAGTAACGGACTCTGAGGGAAAGTCATCCTTTTCGTGATTATTGTCGATTTGGGAATGGATCATTCCAGCCTTGGCAAACTGCCTCCTGCATTCCAGGGTGGAGAAGTTGTACCACTGAAAATGATAACCAATTTAAATAGAGATTTTGGATAAACTTAGAACAAAACGTAGTATGAAAAGTCACCAGAACTACCCCAACAAGAAGCACTTATTTCTTTCAGAACACAAATGAGTGCTTTGGTTTGAGTTTGAGTACATTTGATGAGAAATTACCATCTTTAGCTTGGTTGAGGTCAAAACTTTGCAATCATAAACTTGGACCAGGGGAAGTGTGAAAAGTCACCAGATTTACCCCAACAAGAAGCACTTACTGCTTTCAGAACACAAGTGAGTGCTTCAGTTTGAGTAAATTTCGTGACAAATTAGCACATTTAGCTTTGTTGAGGTCAAGACTTTGCAATGATAAACTTGGCCCAAGCGTTGTCTTTAAAGTCACCATAGTTACGCCAACAAGAAGCACTTACTGCTTTCAGAACGCAAGTGAGTGCTTAGGTGTGAGTAAATTCGACGACAAAGTATGAAAAGTAGTATGAAAAGTCACCAGATTTACCCCAACAAGAAGCACTTACTGCTTTCAGAACACAAATGAGTGCTTTGGTTTCAGTAAATTTGGTGAGAAATAAGCATATTTAGCTTGGTTGAGGTCAAGACTTTGCAATGATAAACTTAGACCAAAGCGTAGTATAAAAAGTCACCAGAACTACCCCAACAAGAAGCACTTACTGCTTTCAGAACACAAGTGAGTGCTTTGGTTTGAGTAAATTTGGTGAGAAATTAGCATATTTAGCTTTGTTGAGGTCAAAACTTTGCAATCATAAACTTGGACCAGGGGTAGTGTGAAAAATCACCAGAGCTCCCCCAACAAGAAACACTTACTGCTTTCCGAACACAAGTCTAGTGCTTAGGATTGAGTACATTTGGTGACAATTTAGCATATTGTTCTTGGTCGACGTCAAGATTTTGCAATGATAAACTTGGACCAAGCGTAGTATGAAAACTCACCAGAACTACCCCAACAAGAAGCACTTCCCAGATAACAGACAGTTATGGGCCCATTCCGTCTGTTTTCAGCAATTGTCGGCTGACAGACGGACAGATGAACTGTGTAAGCTTCAGACCTGGTCCAGATGAGAATGCCTCATGCTAATAATTCTGAAGGATCTGAATCTATAAGAATGGCCTTATAATAGCCAACAGGTTAAGCAAAAACCAAATTGGGAATTACATATCGCATAGTCAGTTCAAAGTCAGCGTGCCTTGATCTGAGCACGGGACCAGCTATGAAGATCAGCCCCATAGGCAGGGCCAGCCAGGGAGGAGACCAACCCATATTATGTTTAGATTTTGAAGACAATATAAATGTGAGGGCTGCATTTTAGACCGCGCCCCTTTTCTGCCCGTCTCGGGTGAGAGTATTCGCAAGGATGGAAAAACCCAGATGTGCTTATTGTATGATTCCTGAACTTCAGAGATGGTAAAGAAAACTGACGAGAAAATTCAATCGATTTGTGTGAGTCTATCATAATTATTATTTACATATTGGATGCCTTCTTGAAAGATTAAACAAACACGCAGTGAGTTGTTTTTGTGAATTGATAATTGGGCTTGCGCCCTGGTGACCCTATAGCAACCAACAACTCCAACCAATTGGTGACCCCGACGTGATCTCTCAAGGTCGGTCAATTGGCTGCTCTGAGCTCCTACAACCAGCCAGCTCCTAATTCTGCTTTTGTGATATTGTAAAGTTGAGGAGCGTGGCCTAAAATAATGTGCTCTGAAAAAATAAATGCTCTGAAATTCAGGAATTTATTGCTGTATAGTGGTTGATATTTTTGTTGCTTGCTTGTTGTTATTGACCACATTTCCTTCAGCAGCGTTGTATAAAATGCTTTAAGCGTAAAGTTGTCCTGTTTGCGCTTTTTGGTGTGATTGCTGTACAGTTTGTTTAACATAGTTTAGTGGAAGTGAAGGTGTGACCGCTTGGCCAGCAGTAGCCACCATGAGGGCCAGGGAGCCCAGTGCTGAGGGCACCAGAGAGCCGCTATGGGCCTCTGAGGAACGCACATCTGATTAGCACCGTGTTGCGGGAGCGACTTTAATAACTACGGCTTGTGACGTATGTACAGAGTTCACGAAATAGGGCAATCGGGGATTGTCCGAGTCGCCAGTCATAATCAATAATTAATCAAGTGGATTTAACAAACAAAATGACCCCTTATGAAAAAAAAAATTAATGGATCACGTTTTCCCTCGCCCGGACGCGGGTCACCGGGGCCCCCTTCTGGAGCCAGGCCTGGAGGTGGGGCTCGATGGCGAGCGCCTGGTGGCCGGGCCTGCACCCATGGGGCCCGGCCGGGCTCAGCCCGAAAAGGACACGTGGGTCCCCCTTCCCATGGGCTCACCACTGGTGGGAGGGGCCAAAGGGGTCGGGTGCCGTGTGAGCCGGGCAGCGGCAGAAGACAGGGACCTTGGCGGTCCGATCCCCGGCAACAAAAACTAGCTCTCTAGCTCTTGGGACATGGAATGTCACCTCTCTGGCAGGGAAGGAGCCTGAGCTGGTGCGTGAGGCTGAAAGGTTCCGACTAGAGAACTCGGGCTCACTTCCACGCACAGCTTGGGTTCTGGTACCAGTCCTCTCGAGAGGGATTGGACACTCTTCCACTCTGGAGTTGCCCAGGGTGAGAGGCACCGAGCAGGTGTGGGCATACTTATTGCCCCCCGGCTTGACGCCTGTACATTGGGGTTTACCCCAGTGGACGAGAGGGTAGCCTCCCTCCACCTGAGGGTAGGGGGACGGGTCCTGACTGTTGTTTGTGCTTATGCACCAAACGGCAGTGCAGAGTACCCACCCTTTTTGGAGTCCTTGGAGGGTGTGCTGGAGGGCGCTCCACCTGGGGACTCCATCGTTCTGCTGGGGGACTTCAATGCTCAAGTGGGCAATGACAGTGAGACCTGGAGAGGTGTGATTGGGAGGAACGGCCCCCCCGTACTGAACCCGAGCGGTGTTCGGTTACTGGACATCTGTGCCCATCACGGATTGTCCATAACGAACACCATGTTCAAACATAAGGGTGTCCATATGTGCACTTGGCACCAGGATACCCTAGGCCGCAGTTCGATGATCGACTTTGTAGTCGTATCATCGGACTTGCGGCCGCATGTTTTGGACACTCGGGTGAAGAGAGGGGCGGAGCTGGCAACTGATCACCATCTGGTGGTGAGTTGGCTCCGATGGTGGGGGAAGATGCAGACCCAAACGTATTGTGAGGGTTTGCTGGGAACATCTGGCAGAATCCCCTGTCAGAAGGAGTTTCAACTCCCACCTCCGGCAAAACTTTTCCCACGTCCCAGGGGAGGCGGGGGACATCGAGTCAGAGTGGACCATGTTTCGTGCCTCCATTGTTGAGGCGGCCGATCGGAGCTGTGGCCGCAAGGTGGTCGGTGCCTGTCGTGGCGGCAATCCCCGAACCCGCTGGTGGACATCAGCAGTAAGGGATGCTGTCCAGCTGAAGAAGGAGTCCTATCGGGCCTTTTTGGCCTGCGGGACCCCGGAGGCAGCTGACAGGTACCAGCTGGCCAAGCGGAATGCAGCTCTGGCGGTTGCTGAGGCAAAAACTCAGATGTGAGAGGAGTTCGGGGAGGCCATTGAAAATGACTTCCGGACGGCTTCGAGGAAATTCTGGTCCACCATTCGACGTCTCAGGAGAGGGAAGCAGTACACCATTAACACTGTTTATAGTGAGGATGGGGTGCTGCTGACCTCAACTCGGGACGTTGTGGGTCGGTGGGGAGAATACTTCGAAGACCTCCTCAATTCCACCCTCCACTGAGGGAGCAGAGCCTGGAGACTCTGAGGTGGGCTCTCCTATCTCTGGGGTTGAAGTAACCGAGGTAGTCAAAAAGCTCCTCGGTGGCAAAGTCCCAGGGGTGGATGAGATCCGCCTGGAGTTTATAAAGGCTCTGGATGTTGAGGGGCTGTCATGGTTGACACGTCTCTACAACATCGCGTGGACATCGGGGACAGTGCCTCTGGATTGGCAGACCGGGGTGGTGGTCCCCCTTTTTAAGAAGGGGGACCGGAGGGTGTGCTCCAATTACAGAGGGATCACACTCCTCAGCCTCCCTGGCAAGGTCTATTCAGGGGTGCTGGAGAGGAGGGTCCGTCGGAAGGTCGAATCCCGGATTCAGGAGGAGCAATGTGGTTTTCGTCCCGGCCGTGGAACAGTGGACCAGCTCTACACCCTCAGCAGGGTCCTCGTGGGTGCATGGGAGTTCGCCCAACCAGTCTACATGTGTTTTGTGGACTTGGAGAAGGCGTTTGACCGTGTCCCTTGGGGAGTTCTGTGGGGGGTGCTTTGGGAGTACGGGGTACCGAGCCCCCTGATAAGGGCTGTCAGGTCCCTGTACCACCGATGTCAGAGTTTGGTTCGCATTGCCGGCAGTAAGTCGGATTCGTTTCCTGTGGGGATTGGACTCCGCCAAGGCTGTCCTTTGTCACATAAACAATGCACACAATGAGGAGAGAAGACATTCCACATTCCACAACAATATTGTCTTTTTACTTGCAAGGAGAGCGCAGGGAAGTGTACGATTACAGTTCCTAAAACGCTCTGCCCGGCTCCTGCGCCCCCTTTCTTTTTATTATTCTTCGGTGTCCCTGATAACAAAGGTGTTCCAGCTCTAAGGGAAAGGGGAGCGAAAGCAGCTGGAACACTATGAACTTGTATTGTCTATGTGAGTGTGTGTGTGTGTGTGTGTGTGTGTGCGTGTGTGTGTGTGTGTGTGTGATTAACATACATATGTGAAAGCAAAGCACACTAAGCAAGTTGGCCTAATGTTAAAAATCAAACACATGAATACTAAAATGCATTATTATTCTTACAGTCACCGATTCTGTTCATAACTTTTATGGACAGAATTTCTAGGCGCAGCCGAGGTGGCGAGGGGGTCCGGTTTGGTGGCCTCAGTATTGCATCTCTGCTTTTTGCAGATGATGTGGTACTGTTGGCTTCTTCAAGCCGCGATCTCCAACTCTCGCTGGAGCGGTTCGCAGCCGAGTGTGAAACGGTCGGAATGAGCACCTCCAAATCTGAGACCATGGTCCTCAGTCGGAAAAGGGTGGCGTGCCCTCTCCGGGTCGGGGATGGGATTCTGCCCCAAGTGGAGGAGTTCAAGTATCTTGGGGTCTTGTTCACGAGTGAGGGTAAGATGGAACGGGAGATCGACAGGCGGATCGGTGCAGCGTCTGCTGTGATGCGGACTCTGTATCGGTCTGTCGTGGTGAAGAAGGAGGTCAGCCAAAAGGCGAGGCTCTCAATTTACCGGTCAATCTACGTTCCTACTCTCACCTACGGTCATGAGCTGTGGGTCATGACCGAAAGAAAAAGATCTCGGATACAAGCGGCCGAAATGGGTTTCCTTCGTAGGGTGTCCGGGCTCTCCCTTAGAGATAGGGTGAGAAGTTCGGCCATCCGGGAGGGACTCAGAGTCGAGCTGCTGCTCCTCCGCGTTGAGAGGAGCCAGTTGAAGTGGCTCGGGCATCTGATTAGGATGCCTGCTGGACGCCTCCCTGGTGAGGTGTTCCAGGCATGTCTCACCGGCAGGAGACCCCGAGGACGACCCAGAACACGCTGGAGACACTATGTCTCCCGGCTTGCCTGGGAACGCCTTGGGATCCTTCCGGAAGAGCTGGAAGATATTGCTGGGGAGAGGGAAGTCTGGGCTTCCCTGCTGCCTCCGCGACCCGACTTAAACGGATAAGCGGGAGATAATGGATGGATGGATGGATTTAACATTATCTGCCTTTGTCAATAATTGTGATCTTGCATGTTAAATTGTCTATTTTGAGTTGCTGTTTATGTTCGGACTGAGCATGCCTTCTGATTGTTATTTGATGGTGTTTTATTTGATCGTTGTTTGTTTATGTTTGCCTCGTATGATTATTTGATTTTTGCTGACTTTTCTGTGGATTGTGTGATCAGAGAATACTATTAGTATCAAGTAGCGTGTTGACGAAGCACTTTTTCTTAATTCTGAATTCTTGAGTGTCAGATTGAGGTGGGGAGACATGGAATAGACGTCTTGAAATGTTTGGTCTACATTGCGGTGATGTTACGAGCCTGTGTGTGGGACAGAGCTGTGAAAAAAGGAGAACCAAAATAAAAGGAGGGGGAGTGACCTTGCTGTATGACAGAGAGATTGTTAGGTAATTATAATAATGTGTTTTATTTATCATGGGGGACATCTCAAAAGTGTTACAGTACAGAGGGTTAAAAACAAATAAAATGTCATGTCATGTCATCTTCCAAACCGCTTATCCTATATAGGGTCGCGGGAAGTTGCTGGAGCCTATCCCAGCCGTCAACGGGCGAAGGCAGACCACACCCCGAACTGGTCGCCAGCCAGTCGCAGGGCACACATAGACACTGTCACTGAGCGGGAATCGATCCCACGCTGCCCGCACACAACTCAGGCGTGTGTACCACTACACTATCAGCGGACATCAAATAAAATGTAGATGTTAAAATGTTAAAATGTAGCAGAGTTTAAAACGGAGGTTGTATAAACAGACCTGGCTCCATTGCTATTTTGTGGGTGTGATTGGATGGACCACTGCCTTGGAGGAGTGGAGAAACTGGAAGAATTGTAAAAGGATGCCAAAAATAGTGAAGGGAAGCATACAGTATACTTATGCAAACGTTGATATGAGGTAGTGGAATTTGTGCTGAGTCATAGTTAAGTGATCACAAAATGGCGGACCATCTTAAAATGGTGGCAGACAATGCCCGATGAAAACAAAAAACAAAACAAAAAACACATAAGCCCTCCGTCCCTATGATTGTTTCTCTCCAAACCAACCATCTCCCAAACCCCAGTTTGTCTCTTTTCCTGACCACCACCCAGTCGCCATTTCACTGTGTCTCCTTGTTCCCCTTCAGCTGATAAGAAGCTTGTTTGGTCTACAACTTTTGTTTTCTTTCTTGCCGCTCACTTTCGGTATGAAATTGTTAAGTTGACTCTTCATATTGTGTTGCATGAAGTTACATTTTCAGGGTTCCATTGGCATGAATAAAGGTCAATAAAGGAGTTTATGTTCCCCATAAGCAATCCATGAGCCTTGCTCGGGTCAGAGTGTCATTCTTGATGTGTGACCTGGGAAGGACTTCCAGTAACGTAAGCACTGGCCACTCAAATCTCCTGATAAGACCTGCTCAATTTTAAGTATTCATTATTTCAATAGAAAAATTCATGTAAATATCCACTCATATGATTAAAAGCATTTCTCGGTTGTATTATTTTTATTGTTTTTTCGTCCTGTTTATCCCAACACAAAAACTCTTTCTCTCTCTCTCTTTCTCTTTCCCCCTGATGTGTGTACAAGCAAGTTTGGACACTATAATTTGAAACTTCGGTGGCAATGAGATTATGAGGAAGATAAATTTTGGCTTATTAAAAAAAGTAAATTAAAAAAACGAACTATTCAAAATATTGAATGCAAAGCAGAACTGGCATGATAAATAAGTAGCGAATGTGAATATTTGATACGAGCTGGTAATAAAGTGTAATTGCAGGGGCTTGGTTGTGCTAGAAGAGAGTTCTTTGATGTGCTGCATTAGGGAGCGCAGGGAACAGGTGTGAATATTTGGGCATGGGATCCTATTATATTAATTAAACCGTTGCGAACGCAAGGGGAAAGTGTGCTGTTCAAGTATATTGTATTGTACTGTCTTGGAATGTGTTTACCTGATATTTAAACTTTAAATATAAGTGTGATGGAGACTTATTCAATATTGTAGTAGTAATTTATCTTTCAGTTGTATATAAGTAGAGGAAATTGTATATCCAAAAACTATTGTGAACACCAATTGACAAAAAGTTAGAATAGGTTGAAGCGCCAGGTTTAGTATTGATTGTCCCAGAAATCAACTCAAATTGAATAGAACAAAATAAATACATAATTTGCAAATGCGCTATATAAATAAAATTGTATTGTATTGTATCCACATTCTTGATAAATGTTCTACATTTGTCAGTGGCACTACAGTAAGCATTAACTATTTTCCATTGCACACTTTTCTTAAACCCCAATAAACAACTGCCCAGCTTAAACACATCATCAAGTCTGTTAGAAAGCCCACATTGTGTTATTATGTAGTAGTTGTTGGCATTTGATACTTTCATTGAAGAACTGTGCAGTTTTTGAGACGTCCTTCATGGTGTGTGGGCTTTGAACGCACCTCAAGTCCAGCGTGGAATGTCGGTGACAGAGACGGAGGTGTTTGTTTATTTTTAACTAGCTGTTGGAGTGTCAGCAGACTCCATAATTTTGACTATATTCCGTCACGTTTGTTTTTATGTATAAATACCAAAAGATGAGTTTAATCATTTATAATGTTCCTGAATCCTGTTAGGTGATTACTGTACACTACTGCATAGCCGTATGCTCATGAGTGATGTCACGTTGATAAACGTTAGTTCGTAATTTTGGCAAGTTTGTGAAATATTCTAGTGATAAGACGGGTAAACGTGAATTGGTTATATGGTTTGGTTGTAGTCCACTGATAGTGTAGTGGTACACACGCCTGAGTTGTGTGCGGGCAGCGTGGGATCGATTCCCGCTCAGTGACAGTGTCTATGTGTGCCCTGCGACTGGCTGGCGACCAGTTTGGGGTGTAGTCTGCCTTCGCCCATTGACGGCTGGGATAGGCTCCAGCAACTCCCCGCGACCCTGTATAGGATAAGCGGTTTGGAAGATGACATGACATGACATGACATGGTTTGGTTGTTTAATTATTAGATACAGTGAATTGAGAAGTCTAGGCGTGCTGTGAATTAATGGATGTGTATTGGAGGATGTTACTTTAATATTACTTATCTGTGTAGTCGCAGACCACAATAGATAAACTTGTCAAGTGGAATACAAGCCTTTGCCACTCTAAAATAGATTCAGCTGGAGACCAGTCATACATTTTTTTCTTTACAAATCCCATCACTGCTACAGATGTTAACTATAGGGGGTTATTTACGAAATTAAAAATTTCCTACAAAAGGCTCCCCAAGTATTTTAGAAAATTGAGATAACAGCAAAACAGGTCTATAATTTTATATCTTCCTTTTCTTTTGCTCGATATAGTTAAGCCGTCTAGTACCTATTGATCGACGGAAATCTTTATACAAGCAAGTGTTATACAGTTGTTCCATGACTATCTTGCCATGGTGCCAGATGTAATCAGACAAAGACAGGACATGAATTCTGGTGCAAGTGATCCGGACATTTGACTACAGGTTCCCAAAAAGGGAGATTATATGTGATTATATGTGAGATTTTAAACCATTTAGATATTAGCAGCCATGCCAGAGTCTTAAATAAAATAATAACAAATTAATAGAGTTTAACAATTATGTCTCTCTGTCTACCGCGACCGTGAGTTCTCCTCCATGGAGTAAAACTGTGAAAAAAGGTCGCCCGCAGCAGGGGTCGGGAAATGTTGCTGTTCATTTGGGATCACGTCCCGCTGCTATCTCCACAAGAAGGAAGAGACCTGTCAGGGTTCTGGGAGGACCCGGAACCAAAGCAGACTCTAAAAGCGTGGACTCAGATGGTGTTTTGAGCAAAAAGGGTTTATTAGAAAAATTATGCAAGACTGACAAAGTGTAACTAAAGGCGTTGGTATGACAAAACCAGGAAAACGAGAACAACCAAAAAGGCAAGGAAAGAAATAACAAAAATTGCTTGTCATAAAAGGACAAGATCACACCAATTCCAAAAAGTTCAACCGAGGGTAGCTTTAATAACACAAGATACAATACTTACGATGGCGAAAAACTTGAGTCAACAAAAGGAGCAAAATACATGGCGAAAACATGAGAGAACATCTAGAAAATTCAATACTTGGTGCTATGAGCAAACAGAGGAATAATCCGACAAACAGTTGTCTTCTTGGCAGTCCTTAAATAGTCCATTGATTAAGATTACGAACAGGTGCGCTCAGGGGATCCACCTACTGCCCCTACTGGAGCAACTGGGAACAACAAAAACAAAACATGACCACAACAAGAACAGACCATGACAGTACCCCCCCTCAATGGACGCGTCCCGGCGGACCACCCGGTTTGGAAGGGAAGGACGAGTGGAAGGTACGGAGAAGGGACGGGTCCATGACCCAGGAGCGGGGGATCCACTGCCGCTTTTCCGGTCCGTAGCCCTCCCAGTCGACCAAGTACTGGACAAGTCGACCTCTAAGCCTCGAGTCCAAAATCTCCCTCAACGTGTACACAGGTCCGCCGTCGATCACCCGCGGAGGAGGAGGCGGAGTGGGAGGGGGGGCCAGGGGGCTGGATGCCACGGGTTTGAGCAGGGACATGTGGAAGACGGGATGGACCTTCATGGTCGGTGGTAGCCGGAGCCGGACAGACACTGGGTTGACGATGGCATCCACCTCGAACGGACCTGTGAACCTTGGTTCCAACTTGCGCGATGAGCCAGCAAGATGCAAGTCCTTGGTAGAAAGCCACACCTTCTGCCCAACCTGGTACGCTGGCGCTGGACGCCGCCGGCGATCCGCAATCGCCCGATTGCGAGCTGCAGTACGTGACAGGGCGGCCCTGGTTTCCTTCCAAACCTGACGGGCCCGCCGCAAGTGGTGCTCAACGGACGGAACCACAACCAGCCTCTCCTGCGACGGGAGCAACGGAGGCTGGTACCTGTAGGCGGCCATGAAAGGTGAACGCCCCGTGGCTGACGAGACCAGCATGTTGTGCGCATATTCCACCCAAGGTAGATGGGTGGCCCGTGACGTGGGCCGACTCAGGCATACACACCTGAGTGCAGACTCTAGGTCCTGATTCACCCTCTCGGATTGACCATTTGATTGAGGGTGGTATCCAGAAGACAAACTGGCGGTGGCGCCCATGGCACGGCAGAAACGTCTCCACACCTGGGAGACGAATTGGGGACCCCGGTCCGATACTATGTCAACTGGGATCCCTTGCAAGTGGAAGACATGGCTGACTAGCAGGTCAGCGGTCTCAAGAGCAGATGGTAACTTAGGCAGAGCAACAAAGTGAGCAGACTTGGAAAAAAACGGTCAACAATGGTGAGTATGACAAGACTTGCCTTGGGATAAAGGAAGGCCTGTGACAAAGTCCATAGAGATGTGGGACCAACGCTGCGGTGGAACTGGTAAAGGGTGCAGTAATCCCGCCGGTGGTTGGTGGGAAGATTTGCTGCAGGCGCAGGCAGAGCAGGCCTTGACGAAATCCAAGACATCCCTCTTAAGCTCCGGCCACCAAAATCTCTGTGAGAAGAGACAACACGTGCGGTCCACCCCGGGATGGCACGCCACCTTCGACGTATGCTCCCACCGTAACACATCCAATCGGAGTTGCGGGGGCACAAACAGTTTACCCACGGGACATTCGGCTGGTACTGTCGTCCCTCCTTGCGCCTCCTGGATCCTCCGCTCCACCTCCCATCTCAACGCCCCCACAATACAGTGAGCGGGGAGAATGTTTTCAGGCCCAGGGTGCTCCACCGCAGGATCATGGATACGGGACAGGGCATCCGGCTTCCCATTCTTGGACCCACTGCGGTAAGTGAGGGTGAAGTTGTAACGAGTCAACAGTAATGCCCACCGGGCCTGGCGTGAATTGAGCCTCTTTGCAGATCGGATGTAGGAGAGGTTTTTGTGGTCAGTGTACACGGTGAAGGGCTCCTTGGTTCCTTCAAGCCAGTGCTTCCATGGGACAGTACAGCCCCCACTCCTGAATCCGAAGCGTCAGTGCAGTGTTAGGATGACGCAAGACAGGAGGATTGGTGAAGGCAGTCTTCAACATGCGAAAAGCTGTTTCTGCCTCATAATTCCAATCAAAGGGGACCTTAACGGATGTAAGCCGGGTTAAAGGTAGCGCCCTCTGGCTATAGCCCTTGATGACCCTTCGATAAAAATTGGCAAAACCCAGAAAGCGTTGCAATTGTTTTCTGGTGGTGGGCGTGGGCCAATCCACCACTGCTTGGACTTTAGCCGGGTCTGCTCTAAGATGACCCTCCTCGACAATGAACCCGAGAAATTGAACTGACTTAATGTGAAATTCACACTTCTCAGCCTTTACGAACAGACGATTTTCTAACAACCGCTGTAAAATGATCCGAACGTGTTGCTAGTGTTCTTGGAGGTTACGAGAAAAAATCAAAATGTCATCTAAATAGACAAAACAAAAAACGTTTAGAACATCTCTGAGCACATCATTAATCAAACTCTGGGAGACAGCGGGGGCGGTAGTTAAACCGAATGGCATGACCAGGTACTCGAAGTGCCCCAAAGGAGTCTTGAAGGCCGTTTTCCACTCATCCCCCTCCTTAATGCGTACCAAATGGTAAGCGCTACGTAAATCGAGTTTAGTAAAAACCGTAGCAGACTGAAGAGGGGCAAAAGCGGAATCCATTATAGGCAGCGGGTACTTGTTCTTAACGGTGATTTCATTAAGACCACGATAGTGTACACATGGTGTAGGGTCTTGTCCTTCTTATCTATAAAGAAAAACCCGCCCCTAATGGGGACTTGGAGGGCCTGATAAGACCTGCTGCGAGCGAATCGTCAATATGTTCTTTCAAGGCTTGCTGCTCGGGCTGCGATATCTGATATAAGCGGGTTGTAGGCAGTGGTGAGTTGGGTATTATATCAATTGCACAGTCATAGGGTCGATGGGGAGGCAACGATTGTGCGCGCTCCTTGCTAAATACCCGACATAGGTCATGATATATCTTGGGAATGTTGTCGAGACAAATCTCCTCTACTGTAATTTCCCGGGAAGGTTTACTGCCCTCGACAGCCGACCTCAGGCAGTGAGCACAACAAAAGGAACTCCAACTTACTATGGCAGGGCGGTCCCATGAGATAACCGGGTTGTGGGTCTTAAGCCATGGTAATCCTAAAACTAAAACTACTGGTATGGGCATGACGAAAAAGCGTCTATTTTCTACGTGATTGCCGGAAATGTTCAAGATCAAAAGCCCCGTGACTTGCTCAACCTCCGCCAGGAGTCGCCCATCAATATCGTTCACCCGCTTGACCTCTTTTAATGACTCGACCGGACAACCTAATTCCTTAACCAAAGCCGGGTCAATAAAGCAATCATCCGCCCCAGAGTCAACGAGTGCGCGGATAACAAGGCCTTGGTTAGGGCCGATAATTTCTCCCTCGAGTTGGAGTCTGTTCCCTTGGAGAGCACCGACCTCAGTCTCTCCCCCCAGAGTCTGCGCAGAGACGATCTCACCCTGATCTCGGCGGTCACTGCTGGGCGGAGTGGCTGACTCACAGTTGCCCATACAAGTAGATGGCTCTGCTCGGCGTGGAGGTCTGGTTGGGCACGTGGAGACCTGATGACCCTGCTGACCACAAGCAGGCATGCGCGTGGAACCGTCGCTGTCTCTCCATCAGTCCCAGACGTCCTCCTAGCTGCATCGGTTCCTCGACCGTTGTGGCCGCCCCTGGAATTATGTGGCGCTCGGGATGGCTGGATTGCGGAGTCTCGTGGTACGGAGGCATCTAGTCGATATGGAAGGACCTCGGCTGAGCATGGAGCTGCTCCCCTCCACGCTCCCGGTGTCTCTCTCGAAGGCGGTTGTCCAGTCTAATGGCAAGACTGATGAGTTCCTCCAAAGTCGTGGTATCATCATGGATGGCCAGTTTATTTTTCAGAGCGGAACTCAAGCCACGGCAGAAGATGGCACGTAACGCGCAGTCACCAATGTGATCGCGGTAACCGTCTCCGTCCCACCAGCTGCCAGCGACGACACAGCCTGTGATGTCTTGACTGCAGCAGTGAGCAAGCTACAAACACAGCACCCAAATGCCCTGATACTCATCTCTGGTGACTTCAATCATGCCTCCCCTTCCTCCTCTCTGCCTTCATTCACACAGTATGTCACCTGCCACACCAGAGACAATAAAACACTGGACCTTTTCTATGTCAACACCAAGGAGGCATACACATCACTGCCCCTCCCCCCGCTGGGCAAAGCTGATCACAACCTGGTGGCTCTCCAGTCTGTGTACAAACCTCTGGTCCGCAGGCAGCCAGCTGTGACCCGCACGGCTCAGAGATGGTCTAGAGAGGCCGAGGAGGCCTTAAAGGACTGCTTCAGCACAACTGTGTGGGAAGTATTCAGCGATGCTCACAGGGAAGACATTAGTAGTCTAACGGACACTGTTACAGACTATATATATTTCTGCATGGAGAACACCATACCCACCAGGACAGTAAGGTGTTTCTCCAACAACAAACCCTGGATCACACCAGACATAAAAGCTCTCCTGAAGGAGAAGAGGAGGGCTTTTGTGTCAGGCAACATAGAGGAGCGGAAGACTGTGCAGCGCCAGCTGAGGAGGAGGATCAGAGAGGGGAAAAGGTCCTACAGGAAGAGGATGGAGGAGCAGCTGCTGCAGAATAACGCCAGGGGAGTCTGGAGGGGCCTGAAGACCATCTCAGGCCACGGACAACCCAAGACCCGGACTGGGGGGGACCTGCAGTGGGCAAATGAGCTGAACCTCTTTTTCAATAGGTTCGATCAGATGCCTGCGCCCACTCAGTCTCTCCTGCTGCAGCCTTCACCTATTCCTCCTGCTGGGTGTGTCACCCCTCCCCCCTTTTCTCCACAGTCTCCAGCTTCCAGCTACACCAGATAGCCACCACTCCCTCCTGCCCAGCCTTGGCTTTCACAAGATCTCAGGTGAGGAACCAGCTGAAGAAGATGAAGGCGAGGAAGGCAGCAGGTCCAGATGGCATTAGCCCCCAGCTCCTCAAATCCTGCGCAGACCAGCTGTGTGGAACTGTCCAGCACATGTTCAACCTGAGCCTGAAGCTGGGCAGGGTCCCCCAGCTATGGAAAACATCCTGCCTGGTCCCGGTGCCAAAGACCCCCCACCCGAAGGAGTTCAACAGCTTCAGACCAGTGGCGCTGACGTCTCACCTGATGAAAACCCTGGAGAGACTGGTCCTTGTCCACCTGCGCCCCCTGGTGAGCTCCTCAATGGACCCACTTCGCATATCAGCCTAGCATCAGTGTGGATGATGCCATCATCTACCTCCTCCACAATTCACTCTCCCACCTGGAGAAGGCGGGGAGCACTGTGAGGATCATGTTCTTTGATTTCTCCAGTGCTTTCAACACCTTCCAGCCCACGCTACTGGGAGACAACCTGGAGCGGGCGGGGGTGGCCAACCACCTCACCACATGGATCCAGGACTACCTCACAAACCGGCTACAGTATGTGAGGACACAGGACTGTGTGTCTGACGTGCTCCTCTGTAGCACGGGGGCCCCATAGGGAACTGTCTTGGCTCCCTTCCTGTTCACCCTCTACACCTCGGACTTCAACTACAACACCCCTACCTGTCACCTGCAGAAGTTCTCTGACGACTCTGCGATTGTCGGCCTCATCACAGGCGGAGATGATCGGGAGTACAGAGAACTTACTCAGGGTTTTGTGGACTGGTGCCAGCAGATCCGCCTCCTGATCAATGCGGGGAAATCCAAAGAAATGGTGGTGGATTTCGGTAGGCGCCAGCACTCTTCACCTGCACCAGTGAATATCCGGGGAACAGATGTTGAGAGAGTCTCAACTTACAAGTACCTGGGTGTTCATCTGAACAATAAACTGGACTGGTGCGACAACACAGACGCCCTCTATAGGAAGAGTCAGAGCAGACTCTTCCTACTCAGGGGACTGAGGTCTTTTGGGGTTCAGGGGACACTCCTCAGGAACTTTTATGGCTCGGTGGTTGAATCGGTCATCTTCCAGGGAGTGGTCACCTGGGCAGGTGGCGCCTCGGCCCAGCTCCTTCAGTGACAGACAGTTACACCCTCGCTGTGCAAAGGAGAGATTCCGCCGTTCCTTCTTGCCTGCTGCTGTCAGACTCTTTAACAAGAACATTGTGTAGTCTCTACAAACTGGCGGACATTAGTGCAATTGTGCAGTCCTGCACCTGAGCTAATGTCGTGCAATACCCAATCTTCCCTACTACTGTAATACCGTGCAATACTCAACATTCCCCACTACTGTTAGTCTAGTTTTATTTTTATCCAATGCTGTCCCTTACATTTCACTACAGCACTGCAGCACTGTCACTTACTTAGAGTATTTTTCCTCTGTACTATGTACAGCCCAAAATGAGTGTTCCTCATACTTTTTATGTAGATGTATGTTGGTGTGTATATACATGTGTATATACACATTTTACTGCGTATATTTACATAGGTTTGATCCTGAATGTTTGCCGTCAATGTTATACATTAATGGCTACATTATGCCGCCGTCCCTGTGTGACCTATATCTTTGCTGCTGTAACAATGAAAATTTCCCCACTGTGGGATCAATAAAGGCATTCTTATCTTATCTTATCTTAAAAACCACTCTCCGCCGCCAAGATACGGAAGGCAATGGAATAGTCAGCAACTGACCGACTACCCTGATAACAGTCCAACAACTGACCTCCGGCCTCCTTCCCACAGACTGGATGGTGGAACACCCGCCGAAACTCAGCAAGGAAGTCCGGGAAAGAAGACCGAAGTTCAGGACGGGAATTGCTCATGGCCATGGCCCAAAAAGTAGCCTAGCCAGTCAATAAACTAATCATGAAAGCCACCTTGGTGCTATCCTGGGCCTAAGTAAAGGGCTGCTGATCAAAGATTAGACTGCAATGATGTATAAATTGACCACTCAACCCAGGTTCCCCACCATAACGAGATGGGTAAGGTAGGGAGGGTTCGCGGTTCCCACCCATGGGTGGGTACACCCCGGTAGGAAATGTGGGTGACGTGAATGTTGGCACAGCTTGGGGGCTTGGCTGCTCTATCCGCGGGAAATGTTGCTGTTCATTTGGGATCACGTCCCGCTGCTATCTCTACAAGAAGGAAGAGACCTGTCAGGGTTCTGGGAGGACCCGGAACCAAAGCAGACTCTAAAAGCGTGGACTCAGATGGTGTTTTGAGAAAAAAGGGTTTATTAGAAAAAATACGCAAGACCGACAAAGTGCAACTAAAGGCGCTGGTATGACAAAACCAGGAAAACGAGAACAACCAAAAACGCTTGCAAAAGGCAAGGAAAGAAATAACGAAAATTGCTTGTCGTAAAAGGACAAGATCACACCAATTCCAAAAAGTTCAACCGAGGGTAGCTTTAATAACACAAGATATAATACTTATTATGGCGAAAAACTTGAGTCAACAAAAGGAGCAAAATACATGGCGAAAACATGAGAGGACATCTAGAAAATTCAATACTTGGTGGTATGGTTATGAGCAAGCAGAGGAATAATCCGACAAGGAGTTGTCTTCTTGGCAGTCCTTAAATAGTCCATTGATTAAGATTACGAACAGGTGCGCTGCAGGGGATCCACCTACTGCCCCTACTGGAGCAACTAGGAACAACAAAAACAAAACATGACCACAACAAGAACGACCATGACAAGACCAGGTACAATACAAATTGTTGGCACAAGTGCTGTGAGTAGCATCAAAACTGTCAAGACTAAAATTGTAAGTGTGTTTACCACGAAGTTCAATCCAGAGCTAGACACCGTCACGCTGGCTCTGTCTCTTAAGGGTAAGCTGCAATGTGAAGTCACCTGTCATAAAATTGACAATGTTTGCAGCCGATTTGCTTCATTCAAAGTGACCGCTGAGTGTGATAATATTGGGGACATGTACATGCCTGCTCTCTGGCCTGAAGGTGCATTAGTCAGGCGGTACTTTGAACCGCGTAAGGCTGTGGTTGTAGGGTCTAATACGAACTCTGCCTTCGGTGGGCTAAATGTGCCTAAAGGCAATTCCACAGGCTGCTGATGGCCATTCGGGTTTTATCTTACAACTGTCGTGGCCTGCGATTGGGACAGAGCGCGGGGGATAAAGCCAAACGCATGGTTGTTGATAAATTACTGGAGGACTGTGAGATTTTATGTCTACAAGAGACTTTTTTAGCCACACAAGACTTGGAAAAACTGAACTCATTGCATCCTAAATTCCACGGAGTGGGAGTATCAACCACTGATCTTAGCCTGGCTATAGTCAGAGGTAGAATACCAGGGGGTGTGGCCATTTTGTGGGATAAAATGCTCGATGCTGTGATCAAGACTATTGCGCTAGACGTTGATTGGTGTGTGGGTGTACAATATACACATAATGATCATGACTTTATTAATAAAGTTTATACACCATTTGAATCCTGTGAAAATGAAGATGAGTATTTAAATAGACTTGTTTTTATCAATGCTTTTATTCAAGATAATGTCACTAGCTGTGCTTATAGTGTGGGGGATCTGAATGCTGACATTACTCATTGTAACTCATCATTTGGTAGACACTTGACTCACTTCTGTGAAGATAATAATTTTACCCTGTCAACCAGAGAGCTCCTGCCCTCAAACAGCTACTCTTATATAAGTGAAGCATGGCATACTACGTCATGGCTTGACCACTGCATTAGCACAGCAGATGGCCAAACAGCTATTGGGGATATGGGCATACAGTATGGGTTGGCGACGGCTGATCACATACCGCTTGGATTCACAATAAACGTCATGGTCCTACCCTCAACTGCAAGAAATGGCTGCAGTTCTGACAATAGCACCATTGATTGGTCAACTTTGACCAAGGAGGATCTACTGCTATACTTTCTAAACACTGACAAATGTTTAAGTAACATTGATCTGCCAATGGAAGCTATTAACTGCAAAAATGCTAATTGTAAAAGTGTTGAGCATAAGGTTGCCCTCTGTTCTTTTTATGATGGCATAGTCACTGCCTTAGTGGTAAGTGGTAAACCCCTCATTAAGAGAAAGGTAAAATATTATATCAGACCAGGCTGGAATGAGCATGTGGCAACGTTCCATGCTGAGGCCAGGGAAGCCTTTAAGCTGTGGGCTAGAGCGGGAAGACTGAGGCAGGGGCCTGAGCTTGAGCTTAAAAAAATAACCAACATAAGATATAAGTATGCTGTACGTTTTATTTGTAGAAATGAACAAACTATGAGGGCAGACTCCATGGCCAGCAAGCTGTTGAATAATAACACTAATGATTTTTTGGAAAGATGTGAGAGCAATTACAAATAGTAAACCCTCCTTACCTTGCTCTGTGGAAGGAATTTCAGGAGCTGATAATATTGTGGTCTTGTTGCGGCGCCATTACTGTTCCTTATTTAATTGTATTAAAAGTGATCCTTTTGTGGAGGATGCAGACATGAGCACTGATGCTATAGTAATAACACATGAGGTATTTGAATATATGCACAAATTGTCTGACAACAAAGCATGTGGCATAAACCCAGATTTCTGCAGAACACCTGGCTTGCTCCTATGTTCTCCATCTGTTTTACAGGCTTCATGATACATGGAGCATTGCCTTATTCAATGCTTTCAGTTCTGCTTGTCCCAGTAATAAAAGACAAACCAGGTAAAGTTAGTAGCCTTAGTAATTATAGGCCCATAGCCATAGCCAGCATTCTCTCCAAAGATATGGGGAGAATCCTTCTGGATAGAGTTGTTATGTTAATTCAGCAGATAACCAGTTTGGATTTAAAGCTAAGCATGGCACTGAGCTATGCATCTTTGCGCTCAAAGAAATTGTGAGCAAATACAGACATCATAATTCATCAGTCCTCATGTGCTTCATTGATACGTCTAGGGCGTTTGATCTTGTGAATCACACCAAGATATTCATAAAAATGAAGCATAGAGGTCATGTCATGTCATCTTCCAAACCGCTTATCCTATATAGGGTCGCGGGGAGTTGCTGGAGCCTGAAGCATAGAGGTGTGCCAAGGTATATTGTGCGGGTCCTGGCCTATTGGTATTCTCATCAGACCATGCATGTGAAATGGGGTGGGAGTATCTCAGCCTCTTTTGGGGTTAGTAATGGTGTCCGATGGGGGAATTCTGTCTCCAATTTTATTCAATTTATATATGGATGATCTGTCTGCTCAACTGAGAGCCTGCAACACTGGCTGGATAGTCGGAGATACACTGGTGAACCACCTTATGTGTGCCTTATTATGACCTAGTGGTCCTCAGCCCTAGTAGTGCAGGTCTACAGCAACTTCTTGATATATGTTCTGTGTATGGTGTGCATCTTGACATAATATTCAATGCTAGCAAAAGTGCTATTTAATATGTAGAACAAACGAGGACGAACGCCTTAACTTTCCTGGGTTGAAGCTGTCTGGAAATAGTCTTGAGGTCTGTAATAGAATAAAATACCTTGGCCATTGTGTCACCGGGTGACTCGGCCCTAGACTGACCCACAATTGACGCCTTGTGTGGACGTGGACTGCGGGTGGTCCCTCACTTGAACTCTTTTTTTTTTCTCTTGTTTTTAAATGCATGTTGTGGTGTGAGTTTTAATGTGACGTTGCTATGAGGTCATCACCGCAGGATCTGAACTGAGGTGGCACTGGACAGGGATGAGAGCTGGATTGATCGGGACCTTAAAGAACCGCGATACCCATTGAGTGAGGGGGGAAAGTGGCCTCCACGAAGGAGCTGTGGAGTGCTGTTAGGATGCCCTGGAGGGGGTGGTCCGGGTTGTCCAGCATTGATGACAGCTTGACCAACATCCTCCTGTCCCCCACCGAGTCCACAGAGTCCAGGGAGCAGCCCAGGACAGAGTTTGTCCAGCCGCTTCTTGTCCCGGGCCGAGACGCCGCCTGCCCAGGTGACCACTCCCTGGAAGATGACCGATGCAACCACCGAGTCGTAAAAGTTCCTGAGGAGTGTCCCCTGAACCCCAAAAGACCTCAGTCTCCTGAGTAGGAAGAGTCTGCTCTGACTCTTCCTATAGAGAGCGTCTGTGTTGTTGCACCAGTCCAGTTTATTGTTTAGATGAACACCCAGGTACTTGTAAGTTGAGACTCTCTCAACATCTGTTCCCCGGATGTTCACTGGTGCAGGTGAAGAGTGCTGGCGCCTACCGAAATCCACCACCATTTCTTTGGATTTCCCCGCATTGATCAGGAGACGGTTCTGCTGGCACCAGTCCACAAAACCCTGAGTAAGTTCTCTGTACTCCCGATCATCTCCGCCTGTGATGAGGCCGACAATCGCAGAGTCGTCAGAGAACTTCTGCAGGTGACAGGTAGGGGTGTTGTAGTTGAAGTCCGAGGTGTAGAGGGTGAACAGGAAGGGAGCCAAGACAGTTCCCTGTGGGGCCCCTGTGCTGCAGAGGAGCACGTCAGACACACAGTCCTGTGTCCTCACATACTGTGGCCGGTTTGTGAGGTAGTCCTGGATCCATGTGGTGAGGTGGTGCGCCACCCCCGCCCGCTCCAGCTTGTCTCCCAGTAGGGTGGGCTGGATGGTGTTGAAAGCACTGGAGAAATCAAAGAACATGATCCTCACAGTTCTCCCCGCCTTCTCCAGGTGGGAGAGTGAAGTGTGGAGGAGGTAGATGATGGCATCATCTACACTGATGCCAGGCTGGTATGCGAACTGGAGTGGGTCCATTGAGGAGCTCACCAGGGGGCGCAGGTGGACAAGGACCAGTCTCTCCAGGGTCTTCATCAGGTGAGACGTCAGCGCCACTGGTCTGAAGCTGTTGAGCTCCTTCGGGTGGGGGGTCTTTGGCACCGGGACCAGGCAGGATGTTTTCCATAGCTGGGGGACCCTGCCCAGCTTCAGGCTCAGGTTGAACATGTGCTGGACAATTCCACACAGCTGGTCTGCGCAGGATTTGAGGAGCTGGGGGCTGATGCCATCTGGACCCGCTGCCTTCCTCGCCTTCATCTTCTTCAGCTGGTTCCTCACCTGAGATGTTGTGAAGGCCAAGGCTGGACAGGAAGGAGTGGTGGCTATCTGGTGTAGCTGGGAGCTGGAGACTGTGGAGAAAAGAGGGGAGGGGGTGACACGCCCAGCAGGAGGAGTAGGTGGAGACTGCAGCAGGAGAGACTGAGTGGAGGCAGGCATCTGATCGAACCTATTGAAAAAGAGATTCAGCTCATTTGCCCACTGCAGGTCCCCCCCAGTCCGGGTCTTGGGTTGTCCGTGGCCTGAGATGGTCTTCAGGCCCCTCCAGACTCCCCTGGCGTTATTCTGCAGCAGCTGCTCCTCCATCCTCTTCCTGTAGGACCTTTTCCCCTCTCTGATCCTCCTCCTCAGCTGGCGCTGCACAGTCCTCCGCTCCTCTATGTTGCCTGACGCAAAAGCCCTCCTCTTCTCCTTCAGGAGAGCTTTTATGTCTGGTGTGATCCAGGGTTTGTTGTTGGAGAAACACCTTACTGTCCTGGTGGGTATGGTGTTCTCCATGCAGAAATTTATATAGTCTGTAACAGTGTCCGTTAGACTACTAATGTCTTCCCCGTGAGCATCGCTGAATACTTCCCACACAGTTGTGCTGAAGCAGTCCTTTAAGGCCTCCTCTGCCTCTCCAGACCATACATAAATATGTCTGTGAATCACTGCCTCAAAGACTGTTTGCAGCCTGGATGACATTGCAAATGAAAATAGTTTTCAACTACCTTATCGAGATAAACAGTCAATAAAAACGTAAATTTACATGGCATTAAGCAACAATACTTTCACTCTGATTTTCATGTTGACATACTTTAATATCGATTGTATATCTTAAAGTTAACCAATATTAAATGTATATTATTAATATGCTATCTTTAATGGTAACTTAATTATTCCTACCTGCAATGATGTTGATGTAGAGTGTCAGTAATGAGAAGGGAAGTAACACAACACCTCCCACTGATGTGTCATCATTCTCATTTGCATAATTTACCAAGAACTATTTGACGCTGTGGAGACGCAAACAACCAGAGCCACAGGAACCTTTGTTACCGGGAACAAGAAGTTGCTGGTTCTTGTTGGTGGAGAAGGGGCTATAATAGTAGTGTTTGAAACAGAAAACTCACGCTAAACGTGTCTCGTAATTTGATCGATCATTAAGACTTTTTACAGACAGATTACAGTCCGATTGTGTCATACTGCCATCTATCTTATTAAAAGATAGTGACACCAGTGGAGTGAGGTTATCATCTTCTAACATATTTGATTGGTTGAGAGTGTCATTATCCTCATGATTGTGTGGTAGAAATGTTAATTATTCACAAGTAGGAGTATTTTTTTAATTATTAAATATTTTGTATATATATGTATACTATTCTAAACATAAATGATAATAGAAATGTAGATGTGGAATGAAATGTCAATGCATGTTTTATATGCATGAGATTCTAGTTTGTGAATATTTTATTCTGGGCCAGTGTCTGTCACAGTAGTCATTTCCATTCCATACTTGTGATCGCATAACACTTGTCTAACCAACTATTTTCATTTTCTTTTGTAGCTTCTACATTCTCTGAGCAAATTATAGGCATATCATCAACTTTACCTGTTCAGCATACTCCATGTCATTTCTTTCTCTTGAAATTATTGTAATAGATCTACAGTAAAAGGGATTAAATGTAGGTAAACCGTTATTAAAAAAAGATAAAGCCTATACAATCGTGTACTTACTGTGTTTTTTAGAAAACAGAAAAAAATACATTCATCATGTATCTAATTTCACCGATGTGATACTTCTGTATAAGTATTTTTGCTCCCCCTGTATATATCAAACAATGTGTAAATTCTTGTACGGGGTCAGAAATAAGCGGGATATAGTCGCCACAGGCCACAATTAAGATTGATACCTGTTGGAGGTAGTTATCTCGAGTCCTGAAATAGGTGACCAAAACATGCCTCACTAAAATTAAATAACACCAACAGAGGGTGCTATAACAACATAAATAAGAAAGAACCTGGCCTTTTATAACAGCCGCCCCTAAATCTGAGAAGCAGATTTGTGTCCATTGAGGCCATTTGAGAATCTTCTTCTTGTGGAAAGGCAGGCAACTTTATGAGACGAGCCACAGGTCTTACGAAAGTTTTATCCATCACTTGAACCTCTGCAGCTCCAACCGTGTTGTCTCTTCCCTGTAGGATCGTCTTGACTAATCCGACAGGCCAAAGGGCTCTTGGGGATTGTGGGTCTGCCAGCATAACCACAGTTCCGACTCTGAGGTCATCCTTATCCTCTGTCCATTTGTTATGAGTTTGTGGAGCAGGCAAGTCATTTTGTGTGAAGCATTTCCAACACTGGTCACTGAGAATCTGACTATGTCTCCAACGCTTCCTGTTCAGAAGGTCGGATTCAGGTACCTGTGGTAAAGCTGAATCATGCCGCCCCATCAAGAGAGTATTCGGTGTAATGGGATCGAGATTTGCAATATCGGATGACACATAACCCAACAGTTTGGAATTGAGAATTCCCTCAATCTCCACTAGCACCGTTCTCAATACCTCTTCGGGAACAACTTGCAATCCCAAGGTGGTACGGAGGTCAGCTTTGACGGATCTTATTTCCCTCTCCCACACTCCGAATGGTAGGGCCTTTGGAGGGTTGAAATGAAAGTCAATCTGTTGTGAGGCCCACTGAGTTTTCAGAAGAGGGGCTAGTTTTCCAAAGGCCGGCTCCAGCCCTGCAGTACCTCCCTTGAAATTCGTTCCTTGGTCAGAGTAAACTTCTTGAGGTTTGCCTCTCCTGGCGATTAGTCTGCGTAGAGACATGAGGAAGGCATCACTACCGAGGCCACTGAGGAGGTCAATATACACTTGTTGTTAGACATTTAAACAAAATGCCCCAGCATTTTTCAGTTCTTCTGCCTACTTTGACCTCAGGAGGGCCGAAACAATCCATCCCCGTAGAGTAGAATGCTGGATGATAGAGTCTGAGGCAGGCTGGAGGTAGATCGGCCATCTTAGGTACCTCTAGTTTAGCTCTCGACTTTTGACATTCTAGGCATTTGTGTTGGAACTTTCGCACTGCTTGTCGTCCTCTCAGAATCCATCGGCAACTACGTATCTCAGCAAAGACTCGCTCAGCTCCTGGGTGGAGCAACTGCTGGTCATAGGCCTTGATAATAACCTTTGTGACGTGATGTGTTGGGTCAAGTACGATTGGAAGGGGAGAGCCTGGAGATAAATAACTGTGGCGGAGACGGGGACTTGCAGACTCATGAAGATGTTGACGTGGACTTGAAGCCTTAGGACGGTGACGATGTGGACTTGAAGACTCACGATAGTGATAGCGTGGACTTGGAGACTCACGACGATGGCGACGTGGACTTGAAGACTCACGACGATGATGACGTGGTCTTAGAGACTCACGACGATGATGACGTGGACTTGGAGACTCACGGCGATGATGACGTGGACTTGGAGATTCACGACGATGATGACGTGGACTTGAAGACTCACGACGATGATGACGTGGTATTGAAGACTCACAACGATGATAACGTGGACTTAAAGACTCACGATGATAATGACGTGGCCTTGAAGACTCACGACAATTATGACGTGGACTTGAAGACTCACAACGATGATGACGTGGACTTGAAGACTCACGACGATGTTGACGTGGTTTTGAAGACTCACAACGAAGTTGACGTGGACTTGAAGACTCACGACGATGATGACATGGACTTGGAGACTCACGACGATGATGACGTGGACTTGAAGACTCACGACGAAGTTGACGTGGACTTGAAGACTCACGAGGATGATGACGTGGACATAAAGACTCACGACGAAGTTGACGTGGACTTGAAGACTCACGACGATGATGACGTGGACTTGAAGACTCACGACGATGATGATGTTGTCTTAAAGACTCACAACGATGATGACGTGGACTTGAAAACTCAAGACCATGATGACGTGGACTTGAAGACTCACAACGATGATGACGTGGACTTGAAGACTCAAGATCATGATGACGTGGACTTGAAGACTCACGACGATGATGACGTGGACTTGAAGACTCACGACGATGTTGACGTGGACTTGAAGACTCACGACGATTAGGACGTGGGCTTTAAGACTCAGAATGATGATGACGTGGACTTGAAGACTCACGACGAAGTTGATGTGGACTTAAAGACTCACAACGACGTGGACTTGAAGACTCACGACAATGATGACGTGGATTTGAAGACTCACGACGAAGTTGACGTGGACTTGAAGACTCACGACGATGATGACGTGGACTTAAAGAGTCACGACGACGATGACATGGACTTGAAGACTCACGACGATGACATGGACTTGAAGACTCACGACGATGATGACGTGTAATTGAAGACTCACGACGAAGTTGTCATGGACTTGAAGACTCACGACGATGACGTGGATTTGAAAACTCACGACGATGATGACGCGGACTTGAAGACTGATGACGATGTATTGACTGACCATTTACAGCACAGGACATTATGGTTCCTTCCACTGAATCCTTGTTCATTTCCGGGCTCCATTAGTTGAGTATGTTCTGAGTCTTTCTTGGGAGGACATCGTTGTCTGCAGTAATTATCAATCCGTCTCGAAGGACCATGTAAAATATTTGTGGAGTATGGCTGGGTGAATGAGGGTGATAACCGCTGCAGTATATCCAGCTAGAACATAATACTGTCCAGGTGAGTAATAATCAAAACAGTTCTGTCTCTGCAATCTTTAATTTGCTTGGATATGGGTGTGGTTTCTGTAGAACAAAACACAATTGAAAAAACATGAGCGGCTGCAATGAAATGCCTCGTCAACACGACACCAATTTGCTGTGGTCGTAACCATACACAAAGTTCAAAACATTACGAGCAATATCAACTGAAATGTCCACAAACCGCAATCACAAAAAAGACACTTTATGAAGTTACTTAGATGCACACACACCTTGTAAGTTGGATCGACTTGGATGGAATGTTTAAACGTGTTCCGATGACTTTCGTCTGGTAGTTATCGCGGGTCCTGAAATAGGTGACCAAAACATGCCTCACTAAAATTAAATAACACCAACAGGCTAACCACCAGAGAGTGCTATAACAACATAAATAAGAAAGAACCTGGCCTTTTTAACAGAGCAGTTCCAACCAATCACGGCTGACCTGTTTTCTGAATCTGAGCCGTGATTGGTCGTTGTGAGCAGTTGTGATGTAATTTTCAGTCAACACAAGACAAAATGGCCGCCCCCGGAGATGGCTAAAAATGAGTGGATTAACACTTATTCCACAAATGCAATATTTATCAGAATGCCCTGTTTCAACTAGTGGGCTTGCATAGAACATGTACAGTACTTGAAAAAAAATGTTTACGTTGACTTCCAATAATTAAAAAAAACCAAATATTTCAGAAAACAAAGATGTTGAAAATGCAGTAATATTTAAACACTAAAATACAGGACTTCATACATTCGTACCACCATGAGCGCACGTCCAGCACAATAATTAATCTGGCCGTGCTGAACGTGCGCTCCCTTTTAAACAAAACTTTTATCATAAACGACCTGATTTTAGACAATAATTTACATGGTATACTTTTGTCTGAGACATGGCTTGGTACAGATGCTCCAGTTGCTCTCAACGAGGCTTGCCCACCGAATTTTAACTTTTTATTTTCTACAAGGGATGGCAAAAGAGGAGGCGGGACTGCATCAATTTTTATTAATACTCTTTTATCAAAGGAGATCATTTTTAGCAGCTATTTATCGTTTGAACACCATGCCTTTGTTTTTAGTAGTCCCCCTATTCTCTGCATTACCGTCTATAGACCTCCCCATCATTCCACTTCTTTTATTACAGAATTTTCAGAATTCTTATCCATTTTATATTCCAGTTATAACAGGATATTAATAACTCGCGATTTTAATATACACATGGACAACATCTCGGACCCACTATCCAGAGATTTTTCAAACCTTTTAAACTGCTTGGATTTTAAACAGCACGTCTTGCAGCCAACTCACAACAGAGGACACACCCTGGATTTGGTTATAACCTATGGCTTGTCTGCTGGTGTGTCCTCTGTTGTTGACTTGGCAGTGTCAGACCACTACTGTGTCTATTTTAACATCGCCAGTTTTAACCATCTAGCAGTCCCGGTCAGAACAGTGAAGAAACGCTACCTATCTTCTGAGGTGGCTACAAATTTTATCGAGATCTTAAAAAGCACTCCTGCTGACATTTTACCTGCACCCTGTGATCTTATTGTTGACAATTTTAACCTACATCTTAAATCATCATTAGATTCAGTAGCTCCACTTTTAATTAAAACAACAAAAACAAAGACTGTACCGCCGTGGAGAAACAATGCTATCAAAATATCAAAGAGAAAATGCAGGAGTGCAGAGAGGAGGTGGAGAAAAAGTAAACTTACAGTACACTACGAAATTTTATGCGAACAACTGAAATCCTACAATAAAACAGTAAAACTGGCAAGATCTTCCTATTTCTCAAACCTCATTACAGTCAATAAAAACAACCCCAGGGTTCTCTTCTCCACCTTTGAACTTTTAACTAGTTCTGATTTTAATAAGTCCCCACAGAGACCAACAGATGCTCTCTGTGAGGACTTTGCAGACCACTTCAGAAGTAAAATCGATGACATAAGATCCAGTCTTTTAGCCCGTCAAAACACAAGTTTTAATAAACCCGGACAATCATATTTACATGAGGAAACACTGGAAAGTTTTGCCCTGGTTGATGCAAGGACACTTGTTCGAGTTTTCTCCCAGGTAAACCCAACAACCTGCCTTTTGGATCCAATTCCCACATTTCTTTTTAAGACATTTTATGGATTTTTTGAAGAACAAATTTTAAATATAGTCAATTGCTCTCTTCAGACAGGCGTCATCCCCGCTGCCTTTAAAACGGCGGTGGTGAAGCCCCTTCTGAAGAAGAGCGGTTCTGACCCGAGCGTTTTTAATAATTACAGACCCGTATCCAACTTACCGTTTTTAAGTAAGATTTTAGAAAAACTGGTTTTCATCCAGTTGAATCATTTTTTAAATACAAATAATATTTTGGAGAAATATCAATCTGGTTTTAGGATGAACCACAGTACGGAGACTGCTCTTTTAAGGATTTTAAATGATATTAGGTGCACTGCAGACGTGAGAAAACTCACAGTCTTGGTGCTACTGGATCTAAGCGCTGCTTTTGATACAGTAGATCACCAAATTTTATTAAATAGACTTAAAAATCTAGTGGGCATCTCTGGTACTGTTTTTGACTGGTTTTATTCCTATCTCACAGACCGATATTTCTTTGTAAGTATGGATACTTGTTCCTCTAAAACTCATGAAATTAAATGTGGGGTTCCTCAAGGTTCGATTTTAGGCCCCCTACTTTTTAATCTTTATATGCTTCCCCTCGGGGATGTCATCAGGGGACACGGCATCAGCTTTCACAGCTATGCTGATGACACGCAGCTGTATATTGCCGTGTCTCCTGATGACACAGGACCCATTGATACCCTTTTAAATTGCATTTTAGATATCAAGTCATGGATGGCAGATAATTTCCTACAGCTCAATCAGGACAAGACTGAGGTTTTAGTTATCGGTCCCGAAGGTCAGAGAGAGAAGCTTTTACCAAAACTACACATTTTTAATCCCTCACACTGTGTGAAGAACCTTGGCGTCATTTTTGACTCTGAGCTCAGTTTTATTCCTCATATTAAAAATGTAACCAAGATTGGTTTTTATCACCTTAAGAATATCGCCAGAGTCCGCCTGTTTCTCTCTCAGGCTAACACGGAAGTGCTGATGCATGCCTTTATTTCCTGTCGTTTAGATTACTGTAATGCCCTGCTCTCTGGCCTCCCGAAAAAGAGCATTTCACCACTGCAACTACTGCAGAATTCAGCCGCTCGGGTGCTGACGAGAACCAGAGGGCGGGAGCACATTACGCCAGTTTTGAAATTGCTGCATTGGCTCCCTGTGTGTTTCAGGATCAATTTTAAAGTACTTTTATTAGTTTATAAATGTGTTAATGGTCTTGGGCCATCTTATTTATCTGATTTGCTTTTATCATACCAGCCCTCGCGGATCCTGAGGTCCTCTGGCGCCGGCCTTTTATTTATTCCAAGGGTGAGGACCAAAATGCATGGCGAGGCTGCATTCAGCCGTTTTGGTCCTCACCTTTGGAATAGCCTGCCAGAGGATGTCAGGTCTGCAGAGACTGTTGATATTTTTAAGAGGAAGCTCAAGACACACCTTTTTAGTTTGACTTTCAACAACTTTTAAATAATTTATCTTTTCTTTTGATTGAAGATAATTCTATGTTTTGCTTTGAATGTTTTAAAGCACTTTGAGTTGCGTTTTTACGTATGAAAAGTGCTATATAAATAAAATGTGATTGATTGATTGATTGACATGTGCCCTCTGCTATTTAATGCTTAAAAATGTACCTGGCAAATTATGTAGCGGGCCGATATAGCCACTTGGCACCCTTGAGACACGGCACGATGGACACGGAATGGTGATTTCATGGACAATGTTTTATTGAACCGTAAGTGGGTTTGTAAAAGAAACTAAATCAAGGGGACCTGAGCAATAAAATAATATAAAATAGCAACAATAAAAAAAAATTAAAAATTAAGAACAGAGGGGAAGAAGTCAGTAAGGCCGTGGTTGGCCGGACCGTGGTTGGCGGGGGGTTCGGGCACGCTAAAATTTACACAAACGTGATAAAACACTGCACTCACTGAAAATATAAAACCATACTATTAAGTCGGGCTACGGTCACGACACACTAACAAAAATGTACTCTGGCATGCGGGAACACACAATGTAGACAGGCAGGTAAAAATACGCGCACCCTTGTGTCGTGTATTGATGTTGGTTGTGTCGTGACGTGATGATGTAGGAGCGGGAGAGAGAAAAAGGAAATGGAATATTGTTGAGTGGTGGCTGTGAGAAAACCTGTTGTAACAAAGCAAGAGATAACGCTTTATGTCCTAAGTCAATTCAGAGTGCCCAACCTAATTGATTATTAAGGTAGGCACACAACAATGGCGACGAGGAAGGAAGACGTTGTTTTTGTGAAGAGGAAACCCAGCGGCGGCAACAACACATTGTGCGTGTTAACAAAGCCGTTCGAGTTAACATGAAGAAGTCGGATATTCAACCGTTCGCCTGCTATACGGATCCAGCTACGCTCGGACCGGTCACGGTGGTTCACATCCTTTGAGACGATCCCGCGGCACTCCCTTCAACGTCTCCTCTTCTCGTCAGATGCGGAGTTTCGATCGTCGTGCGTGCGTGGCGTGGCGTGGCGTGGCGTGGCGTGGCGTGGCGTGCCGTGCCGTGCCGTGCCGTGCCGTGCCGTGCCGTGCCGTGCCGTGCCGTGCCGTGCCGTGCCACTGCGAGTTGCTCCTCCTCCCTTCAACCTCGGATGGCACCGTCTTTATAGCCCCGCTCACTCTCCGTTGGCCAATCAGGCTGGCCCAGTGCCCATCACACCGTGATGAGAGACACCTGGGAAGGAAGGTTGCGCTCTCCCACGCGCACGCGCACACACGCACACACACACACACACACACCTGACACGCCCACTCCTCCTCAACAATCATGCTGCCTTCATTGACTCGTACTGTACATGTACGTGACAAATTTGAAAACAAGGTGGAGGGCTAATTATTTTTCACAAATCTGTTAAAACCTTCAACACAGAAATATTGACAGTTGATGAAAACAGTTCGGTACACTTCAGCATTGTAAACTGTATTGTTTTCATTGATTGTCAGACAGTAGCCTCTATTAATTTTGCATCAGCACTTATTTGCTACATGTACTGTATACGTCTCTCAGATGATGGTGACTGAGTGGACGACTGTGTGTGTGTGTGGGGGGGGGGTACTAGATTTTAGTTATTACCTATTTTCTGAATAGCTTTCGATCAATGGTTGTCTTCAAGTGCTGTATAAATACAACTGACTTGAGTTGTGATGCTTCTGCCCAGCAGGTGCAATGACATGTGTCCCTCTTTTTCTTGTCAAAGCGCATCTTTGGGAACCGAAACAGGCTCACGCCGCTCTCCCGTCGGTTCAAACAAAAGCCAGCAATACTACGTGGTGGCATAATCCAAGTGAAACAAAAAATTAAATGAATACTGTAAGCCAAGGAACAGATGTTCAACTACCAGCTAATGATAACAGCTGCTAGCCACTAACGCCAGAGACTTTTACCGTACTATACAATGACATCGTAATTAACCAGCGGTTTGTTCACGTCCTAAATTAGAGACTGAATATGATTTCGAGACGGCATTGCGTTAGTGTTGGTGGCAAGCGTTAAAACTGCCATAACTTCGAAAATGGAAGTCATGTTAGCCATTACTCCACCACGCAGGCCAATTTCAAAGTAAAAGTCCACTAAGGCATTGGCATCAATGACTCAATGTACTATTTGGTAAGCTTTATTTTGAAGTTAGCCTTTGCGGAGGCGGTGTGTTCATTGAGTATGTTTGCAAAACGCTCTCATACATGCGACTTACGTTGAGGTTTTTCAACTTCCTTTGTTGATTACAGACTAATCACGTTGCCTTAATGTGAACATGCACCAACCATTTTGCGGATTGTGCCCGTCCTGAACCGTGATGCTTGATCCTTACCGAAAACGGGTCAAAGATGATTCGTTGCAGTGCACCACTAGTGTGTACAGGTACGCAAATGCACGTCGTGACGCAAATGAAGGTACGCATCAGTGATTCCTGTTGCGCATGCGTACCTGCGTACCAGTTATGTGCACCCCTGTACATACATGTACATTTACAGTTCAAAATCGTTCTGTAAATGCAGTAAATATCACATTTTTCAACATAGATAGGTGCGGCTTATAACTCGGTGCATCTTATATACCGTTTTTTTCATTATTATTTTTTAAAAAATAGAGTGGATGCGGCTTATATAAAGGTGCGTCTAGTCTAGAAACACAGAAATAGAAATTCTGTTGGCGGGAATATATACCCTCAATGTATGTTCTCACCACAGCAGGAATGTAACTGATGGTTGCCGCTCCATGTAATATCAGTCGGACTATGAACTGGTCTGTGCTGGAAAAAAGGTTGGGGACAACTACCCTACCATATCAAACTTAACCAAGTCCTATTTTGATATGAATGAAGGTTGCTGTTCTTGTCGTCCCCAAAACTTTATAGCACCTTGAAGAAAAGAGCATGCTATTTTTGATCAGCTTCCTTGAATATATTCATGCAAGTTAACAACTACGTTTGCCAATTAAAATGCTGAGATCTGTATAGAATAATTAACTAGAGAATGCAATTTCTGGAGAAATTGCGTGTGAAGGCGAAAGAAGCTGAATGGAAACAGTGGAATGCATTGAAATGAAGTTGAATGAAGTAGAATGAAGTTGAATGACCTTGAAAAAAATCAGAAGAGAAACAAGAAAAGAGGAAGTAAGGAAACAATGAAAGAAGGAAGTCAGGTGAAAAAAGAAGGAAAACAAAGAATGATGGAACCAAAGGAAGGGAGGAAGCAAGGAACCAAGATAGCAAGGAAAACAAGCATGAAAGAAAACAAAGTAAGAATACAAAATAGTAGAAAGGAAAGAATGAGGCGAAGAAATGAGAAGAAAGGACACTAGGGAGCAAGAAAGGAAGGAAACAAGGAATATCGGGAGGGAAGGAACCTGGGGATGAAAAATCGGGGTGTCCCAATATTTTTGAACAACATGGCCGCTTCATTAGGGACACCTGGTGATGAAAAATCGGGGTTTCCCAATACTTTTGAACAACATGGCCGCTTCATTAGGGACACCTGGGGATGAAAAATTGGGGTGTCCCAATACTTTTGAACAACGTGCCCGCATCATCAGGAACACATGAGGATGAAAATTCTGAGTGTCCCAATACTTTTGAACAACATGCCCAAGATGGCTGCCGCACTGGTGAGACCTTGGGGTGAGTATCCCCAGTCTAGCTAAAGTCCTCGCCCAAGATGGCTGCCGCACTGGGGAGACGAAGGGGCAATAACACTGGTCCACTGGAAATGAATGGTGAATTTTTGTGGGGTTTTTTCAGTGTGAATGAGTTGAATGTGTGGAAAGTAGGAATTTTGGGGGTGTTGAAAAGCTGAATGTGAGTTGACTGAGTTGAATGACTTGAATTTGTGGAAATTGGAATGGTGTAAATGCGAAAAGTTAAATCTGCCAATGGAAATGAATGGTGAATAGTGGAGGAAGGACCTGGAGGAAACCCACGCAGGCACGTGGAGAACATGCAAACTCCACACAGGGAGGCCGGAGCCGGGATCGAACCCATGACCTCTGAACTGTGAGGCGGACGTGCTAACCAGTCAACCACCGTGCCGCAGAGAGGAATAATAATAATAATGATAATAATAAACTGTAGGAATAACATGTGTGAAGGCCTTCACCTTCACACAATAATAAACTGTAGGAATAACATATGTGTGAAGGCCTTCGCCTTGACACAATGAACAGCAATTTGCAGCAACAACGCCAATTCTTCATGTTAACATTTTGCTTAATGTAACATTTAGCCTTACCCAGAAAATTCCAGGAGATTTGTATAATATATTTCTATGATCCCAAACACAAATTAGTACCAGTTTGGACAGACCAAGCTGACAGAAAAATTAAGATTTGGTATCAATTTTAGCATTTGACAGCAAATGCATTTACTCTGCTAGTATAGGCGAAATGACCATTGTAAGAACAGGACTAACCTCTTGCAGCTTAGGTTAGTAATAGACCACAACTGTTCTGTTTAAACATTTTCAAAAATATTGTACTGTTTTGTCTCAATGTGAGCTACTTACCTGCAGTCAACATTGTGAGACTTGGACAAACTGGCAGCACGACTTTTCTTCTGTAACATATAAAACACTAATCACCATCTCTTTGTTCTTGTCTTCATCCAACTGGGGTTTTTCTTCTTCTTTTTGCGTGCCCTGACGAATACGTTTGCTTCATTTCCTTCTGCTCATTGTTACTGGGGTACGTGCCCCAGTAAATGGGGTCTGGTGACGCCTATGGGCACCACACACACCAGTTTATTAGATAATAGAAGGTAAATGAGCTGTAACTTGTACAGCGCTTTTCTAGCTTTGGTACTCAAAGTGCTTCACACGGTACCTCATCAACCGAATGAGGAGCAACTGGGAGTTCAGTATCTTAAAGCAACACTGTGTCATATGTCAGTTTTTGTTCATTATGGCGGCGCCATGTGTACAAAAGTGGTAATATTTTGACAAGAGTCAACCGCATTTCCCACGCGCACCAGCGAGTAGTGTCGTGAAATCCTGAGCTCTCGCTGGCATGCAAGTTGGACTGAATTGCATTTCTATTTCCCGTGGCTGTGTGAAAGATGTATAGCGATGAGGTAATGAATCTAATTTTGTTTAGTAAACAATACTTTTGTTTGTTTTGGGGCTTTTACCATGACACCAGTAATAGCACATTCGAATTGACTTCTGTCCTTATAGCGAAAGGAGGAAGTGAGTATGCTGTTAAGCAATTCAGGACATTTGTATTTTTTTGTGTGCCAGGGTTGCTTCCATCCTCCTCAAAGTTGCTTATTGGCTGTAAAAATGATAGACACCCCCAGGGCATGACAAAAGTCCCATTCTAGTAGTTGCAAGTCAATGTTTCATCAAAGGTTTTTTTCAAGAATATGTGCTGCAGGCCCACTAGTTGAAACAAGGCATTCTGATCAATGGAATAAGAGTTAATCCACCTGTTTTTAGCCATCCCCGGGGGCGGCCATTTTGTCACTTCTGTCAGCTGAAAATGACATCATAGTTGCCTGTTTTCTACAGCTGAGCCATGATTGGTCATTACCTGAGCTCTGAGCAACTGTGATGTCATTTTCAGTAGACAGAAGTGACAAAATGGCCGCCTCGTGAGATGGCTAGATTTTGCTGCTTAATTCATATTCCACAAAAGCAATATTAATCAGACTGTCGTGTTTCAACTAGTGGGCCTGCATAGAACATATTGGAAACAAAATGTTTGGGCTGACTTCCGCTTTAAGAAGGTATATCAGTGAAAAACCTCACATTAGTGAAATCACTCTCATCTGTAAAGGTTGCTTCACTAAAAAGTTCTCTAATAAACATGCTGAAATGTTTGATTCAAAGACACACAGTACACAGTCCAGGTCTTATTAGGTGCAACATTTATTAGTTAATCACCATAGAAATATGAACAGATCAAATTGAAACTAAACTACTGGAAAACAAAAAATATAACTAAACGAAACAAAATGAAGGAAAATCAAATCATCTCAGCAGGAGGTGACTGCTTATGTGCTAATATACAGTATTGTATGTAAGGTTGACCCATCAACTAACCCCAATTTATTATGCACTATTTTGTACACAACCTGGTAAATTCTGAAAACGTTGGACTTACAATTTGTCGACTTTTTGGCCAAACTGAGTTGAGAAGTGGGAAGTTGTCCTGGATTTCAACCTCTCAGGCAGGTGTTGGAGGACCAGCATGGCATGGAAAAGTTTAAAAAAAAAAAAAAGGGCAGGAAAGCGAAGAGAGAAATTGTGGGCTCGCTGCCTCGGCGGGTTACTTGGCGCAACTCTGTTGCTGAGGAACTGCGGCGGTGGAGGCGCACCTTTTGATTGCACTATAGGTACAAATGTACCAAAAAGGGGTTTTGTCACAGCTTGTCCAACCCGACCATAGCAGAGTGTGGTCTTGCAAAAAGAGCCTGTCACGTGGTCGTGATGGCGGAGTGAGAGCGGCTGGGCCAGATTGCCAAAAAGACAGTAGGAGGTTACAAGTAACGTGGCAAAAGTTGTGGTGGTGGAAAAGAAAGTAGTTAGTAGAGAGGAGAGAAAAAGGCCAGCTCTTTTATGTCTTTTTGGAGACGCAAATTCAGGGAGCACCACCTACGTCTCAAGTTACATCTAGGCATGATTACTAGGGATAGACTGATTATCGGTCAGACCGACTGTCGGCGCCAATATTCTGCATTTTGACGAGTATCTGTTTGGCCTTTTTTTTTTTAATCTGATGGACAGTAATAAATCAATTTAAAACTGTTAAAGGGACACTTAGGTGAGCTTAACATTGGCACTTATATTATAGGTTTGCATGTAAAAATGACATTAGTACTAAAATGCCCACCTCAAAAGACTGTAGTGATTTAAGATCTTTTTTTGTGATTAGTTTAAATTTCCACACCCCAAATATTATGTTTTCGGTCTCAGCGGTCTACGTTACGCGTGGAAGGCATGCGTGGTAATATTGCTCGCTTTGTCAGTTCTGTTGTCTAAAACAGGTGGCGATTGGTGACCGATCGCCACCAAAATGTAGATGCACATTACTACTCTTGTCCACTTCAACCTGTGAAAATATAAAAGTGTTCTGCACAATAGTTTGGATTTATTGACATAAAACGTGATCTCATCATGATCACCTCCACAAAATCAAAAATACCGTGGCTCCACTTTCACAAGCTGAAGCGAACAAGAGCATGAATGCGCACACGAACCCCGACTGGTTATATTTCGGACATTTAGCGACGCTAAACTCGTGTCTCAGGAGGGAGAGAGATGTGGCTTGCAGCAGCAGCAGGCAGATTGGAACCCCCCGCTTCCCTCTCCGGTTAAACGTAGGATTGGGACAGCGGAAGTTTAGCAACAACTAGCTTCATACCGTTAAAACAAAAGGCGTTAGCACAACATTAGCTCCTTACTGTCTGCCCAGCGTGTGGAGGTGAAGATGAGCCTGTGTCTTCATGTCGCCTCGCAAGCAGTCGCGCGCAGTGTCTCTGCTTTTTGCTTGCAGCCCCCTTCTGCCCGAGTGAAGCGGCTTTAGAGTGACAAAAGACCTCATCGAACAGCGAACGAAAAGTTCCAGCGAGGCTGACTGCACAGCCGAGAGTGTGGCCGCATTGGAACGTGACATTTCGGCTGTTACCTTCCAAATTGGACGGCGTGTTGTAAGTCGAAAATCTGGGGCATCCAAATAAATGTGCACGTCTCATTTCCACTTCAGTCTCTGTAAATATCCTACTGGTGTTTATGCCTCGCCCGTCCTAACCGTGATCAGCAAAGAAGCAGTGTTCTTTTTTTTTTATTTTTTATTTTTTTTAAGCAAAGGGGCAGTGTGCGCTGGTTCCAGCCTATGTAGCTCTGCTGAGTTCCTCATTTCCTCATTCTCATAAAAATCAGCCACAGAGAGGTTACGCCTTTTGATTTGTTTAAGTGGGCATTAGTAGAGATGTCCACATAAATTTTGGTGCCAATTGATCACCGTTTTTGGACGTTATAAGCAATGAAAGTACAATGATTTCCAATGGAGAGTTTGGAATCGGCCCCTCGCGTGATTCCGGCCAAACAAGGACAGAACGGTAGGGGGCGCGGCCATTCTGCTCATTAACAAGGGGTGTTATTCATAGAGTCACTTTTTTCCTAATTTCTCCCAAATTTATTGATAAAATAGAAAATGACAACTTTTTTCATTTTCCTTATCAAAAAATATATAAAATGAACTTGTTAGTGAAAACGTGGCCATCCCGGCCCCACCATCCGTTTAACTACAATGAACTATTTATTCAAAATTTCAGTTAACTTTATAAGAGATTCTGCTGACCCTGGGATCATTTGGCACCTTGTGTTTTTGTTTGAAATCAAAACAAAGATAAGTGAAATTTTAACATTTCTGTGATTTTGAAATTTTGGAGAACTTTATTATCTGTAGAAAACTATAGGGGGCAATTGTTTTAAGATCCATTTAACTTTTTAAGACATGCTGGGAGCTCCCTGAACTTTGTTAGAGTTTTACAACAAAGATCTATACTGTCAATAATTTATAATAGTAATAAAAAAATAAATAAACATAATGGAAATCTAAAAAAAAACTGTTCAATGAACATATCACCGCTGTCCTGTGAAAAACACATACCTCCAATTTTGGAAACTTTAAAAAATTTCACGTTAATGCGATTTCTGTAACGCGGAAACATGATTCAGGTAAAAATAAGATAATGAAAAAAAAAAGGAGATAAGTGTTTATTACATGACAGCGACACTATGCTTAAAGATGTTTCAACAATTTTTTAATTTTTAGATTTTGACACCAATATTTTCCTTTTTACTGAAAATGATTACAGGCTCCAAATATCGGTTTTCGGCCTCCATTACTACTAACAATTGGTACTGGCATGGGTCCTGAAAAAAACGTATCGGTCTATCTCTAATGATTACCTATTACAGGGGTCACCAGCCTTATTAAAACCGAGAGCTACTTTTTGAGTACTGATTAATGCGAAGGGCTACCAATTAGATACACCTGACTAGGGCTGTACGATATGGCTAGCATTCCATATCTCAATATTCATCCCAGATATGTCGATAGCAATACGATAAATATATAACTATGGGTTCAGTGAAGACTAAGCATTGTTTTTTTTTTTTTAAAGGATCACGTTTTGGGGCTCCCCACATAATATGGTATACATATATATAAAAAGGTATACAGCACAATGAACGGAAGTTTGTCAAAACATGCAAACAGGTGTTAGGGAGTAAGGGGGTATGAGGGATCATTATATGCATATAATGGCATATCTATACTGTGGCTCTTTGTATTAACACAGACAAAATTGTGACTCTTGGCCTTTGAGTGGTTGGCTACCCCTGTCTTAAATGTTTATTCCTCGATGATGATACGATAACAATATAACGCCGAGCCCTACATCTGAAATAGCAAATCTGCTCATATCGCCTTTAATTATGTCATGTTATTATCAGTAATTGATATACACAGATAAATAGCAATATGCATCACTTAATTCCTATACATGTCTGCTAGTTTACATTTTCAAATGATTACTTCCACAACATTCCTAGGACATCACAATGTCCCATCACTTGTGAGCTATTTTTAGACCAGGCCCACGGGGTACTCATGAGGTACTTGGGGGCTACCTGATGTCCATGAGAACCACATTAGTGACCTCTGACCAATTCAGTTTCTCCATCTTTGAACAGTTAACTTTTTGATGGATTATTTTTCTTTTAGACCTTACGTATGCCACTGCTTTGGTGACTTACTGTATTCTACGTATATGCTTCTGGCGAGAGTGAGTACTTGTATTGTAAAATGACCTCTGACATAATCTCCAACCGCAAATGAGCAGAGAGAAACCTTTTGTGTGCATGTTGGCAAATGACATCCGCAGGTCATTTTTTTTTACCACAAACTGGGCCGAGCAAAAGGTGTTGACCAATGTGTTTTCTTGTGTGTTGTATGGTGTTTGCCTGAGGTAGGCATTTGTCAGTGCTTTAGTCCGTCAGTGAGCTTTCGTCAGTATGTCAGGCCTGCCCAGTCGGTCCGAGTCGGTCAAACGGCATCGAGGAGACTTACCAGTACCACGCCACATGCAGAAGCTACACACCTGACACGCGGCCAAATAAATCAAAATAAAAAAAATAAAAGAAAGTGTTTCAGTCCCACAGACCGCAATGACCAGTGTCCCACAGTTTTTATTTCACCGACCACACTGTGTGCGTGTGTCTGTTTTTTTTTTTTTTTTAATTTTCATTATTTGGCTGTGTGACATGGAAATGATGTTCTCAATGTCGTCGACAATGGATGGACTGGGCCCACAGGGGTCAGCCTGAAATACTGGCGGGAACTTAGTGATGGATTGACCATGCCCACCTCTGACGTTTGCCTTCCAAGAGACTCTTAAAAGCGTAAGTCAACCCTAACATTTTTTTCAAGAATATGTTGCGAGCAGGCCCACTAGTTGAAACACGGCTTTCTTATTAATTTTGCATTTGTGGAATATAAGTTAACCAGCAAAATGCACCCGTTTTTAGCCATCTCAGGGGGCGGCCATTTTGTCTTCTGTCGACTGAAAATTACATCACAACGACCAATCACGGCTGACCTGTTTTCTGAATCTGAGCCGTGATTGGTCGTTGTAAGCAGTTGTGATGTCATTTTCAGTCGACAGAAGACAAAAATGGCCGCCCCCTGAGATGGCTAAAAATTAGTGGATTAACACTTATTCCACAAATACAGAATTAATCAGAATGCTGTGTTTCAACTAGTGGGCCTGCTGGGGACATATTCTTGAAAAAAATATGTTTGGGTTGACTTCCGCTTTAACTGTAAACTGAGCAGGCAAAAGGTTTCTCATCTGTGTGTGTTCTTGTGTTGTATTAAGTTTGCCTTCCTAGCGAATCTTTGACCGCAAACTGAGCAGACAAAAGGTCTCTCACCAGTGTGTGTTCTTGCGTGTTTTGTCAAATTACTACTTTGAGAGAATCTTTGTCCGCAAACAGAGCAGGCAAAAGGTTTCTCACCAGTGTGTATCCTTGTATGTCTTCTTAAGCTCCCCTTATCAGAAAATCTTTGGTCACAATCTGGACAGGCAAAAGGTTTCTCACCAGTGTGGGTTCTTGCGTGTTGCAATAAGCTCCCCTTCTGAGGGAATCTCTGACCGCAAACTAAGCAGGCAAACGGTTTTTCACCACTGTGTGTACTTAAGTGATTTCTTAAGCTTACCTTGTGAGAGAATCTTTGGTCACAGCTTGTACACGCAAAAGGTTTCTCTCCAGTGTGTGTTCTTGTGTGCACTGTCAAATTACTTCTTTGAGAAAATCTTTTACCGCAAACTAAGCAGGCAAACTGTTTCTCACCAGTGTGGGTTCTTGCATGACTTCCTAAACTCCCCTTCTGGGAGAATTGTTGACCGCAAATTGAGCAGGCAAAAGGTTTCTCTCCAGTGTGCGTTCGTGTGTGACTTGTCAAATTACTTATTTGAGAAAACGTTTGACCGCAAATTGAGCAGACAAAAGGTTTCTCACCAGTGTGTGTTCTTGTGTGTACTGTCAAATGAATTCTTCGAGAAAATTTTTGACCACAAACTGAGCAAGCAAAAGGTTTTTCACCATTGTGGCCAATCATGTGACTTCTCAACAAGCTCTTATAATCAAAGGTTTTTCCACATTGGAAACATTTCCAGCGTTTTTTGTCAGTGCTACATGCCAAATCACCTTCTGATTGTTCATAATCATCATCCTCATAATCGTGGGGAGAGCGCGATCTTGTGTCGTCACTGCCTGATAGTGGAGCTAAAAGGCCGTCTGCTTGTGATCCTCCACAGTGGTCTCCATTACCTTCTGTAGTCATTTGTCGACATGAACTGCTGCTGCTGCTGCTGCTTGGCAGCTTCAGCCCTAGGATTGCCTCACTTTGACCTTCATCTTCACTCTTCAAACTGACACCAGTCAAAGGCAATATGGATATAGGATGCTCTTCTTTCTCTTTCATGTGTGGAGGCTGCCACTGCTCTTCCTCTTTAACGTGAGGATTCAATGGCTCCAGCTCCTCTTCTTTAATGTATGGGGGCTCTTCATCCTTCACTTCCTCCTTAATGTGTGGGGATTCTGACTCCAGCCGCTTGGTAACGAGATCCTCTGCGATGTCTGCAATACAAGAATAAAATAACAAAACAAAACATGTTTATTTTCATGTTGTGACTTTGATGGTGTGTATTATAAATTACATTTAGATTTAAGGTCTTCTGCGAACCAGATGAGCAAAACAACAGAGTGAAGATTTATTCTAAATAAAAATAAAAATGTGTAAAAAAAAAAAAATGGTTACACAAAAACCAAAGCACAAATAATGATAATATAGTGGCTCTCTGCACATTTGTCAATTGTGTATATCTTGTCACAGGGCAAAAAATATCTAAAAATGTTTTCCATGTTTACAAAATGCTGTCTCCAGCAGGGGCAATCAATTACAAATTACAAATCATAAACGGGTGTTGTAATTAGTGTTGTTCCGATACCGATACTGGTATCGGGTGGTCTTCCGATACCGCATTAAAACGCTGGTATCGGATCGGCCGGTAATAACAAATAAAACGCTGATGCGAAAATCGATACTGGTATCATTATTTGAATGCAGCGCGCATTTTTGCGAGCCGCATGCGGAAGGAAAATATGAGGAGAAGCCTTATCCATTATTAGCGTTATTGGTCATCGGTCTACTTATGTCTAGTTTGGTGAAAAAGGTCGCTATAAGGACATACATCGCCACATTGGAGGCAATTGCTTGGGGGGACTTTGATGCTATCAAGAGCCTGCAATTACTTTGGGGGCATGTCGGCTGGATCTTTGTCTCGTAGCAAAGTATGTTGCTTTTGTTTGACACAGTACATCGATCACTAGTTTAATGGTGTAAAACGTCTTTCATTAAATGGTTTGTGTCCAGATAAACTCATCTTTATGACCCGTCGAAGCTTTTCGAGCTTGCCCTAGCTTGCTAACTGCTAACAAAGAGAGTTTGTTTACACATCGCTCAGCAAAATGTTCTATAATGTTCTATCAATGTACAGTATATGAAATTTTATATTGCTATATAATTAATAGATTAATGTTGAACAGCAGTGCGAACTAAATCTTGAATGAAAAGTAAAAAGAAAACAATAACTGATATAAAGTCATCAGATCATAACCTTGTATGTTGTGATGGTGTTAAGTGGTCACGTTGAAGATTTTACAGCCATTGTACGCGTCTGCCCTCAAACAACTTAGTTTTTGCCTCCGGTTAATTTGAATCACTGCCGATATCACAAAATAAAATCTCTAGTTGACCGATTAGAGCAACCATAAACAGTACAGGTGTTAACCATTTTTAGAAACACATAACGGACTTCTGTTATCTCTCTCACTCGACCGCCTGCCCCTCTGGCAGCATACAAATGTGACGTCACGCATTGGGGGGTCGGTTAGAGTCACTGAATATATTTTAGAAGTACAAATGCTGCGCCTTGCTTTATTATAAATGTACATTCATGTGAATACAGTATGTATCCCATGTGTCACTCTCACAAGCACGAAGAGCTATAAAAATAGGCTGTTTATTCAACATATGTATTTTGTGTGAATATGTTACTACGGATACTTCGCAAGTGATGATTTAAATATGAATAATTTTACATCCAAGTGAGTGCAATTCTTTAGAATTACAAAAAAATTGCGCTTATTTTGGATTTGTTTCAAACGGAGAGGTATCGGTACAGTATCGGCATCGGCCGATACTGCACAGCCAGGTCGCGGAATCGGTATCGGGGCCCAAAAGTGGTATCGGAACAATACTAGTTGAAATACTGTAGAAGTGCATTAGAGGCTCGTAGGCTGGCCTTTTATGACAGTCCCGTCCCGCTTATTTGTTGTTATCGGGAAAAATAAGTCAACCAGGGGCAAAGTCGCTTTCCAGTCCATATCTACAGTTGGGCTGTACAATTAATCGAAATTCAATTGCAGTTACGATTATTGGTCTCCATGATTACAAAATTGGCATAATTGTAAAAAAACGATTATTAATATGCATTTATATCCAACGCACTCTTTGTTTACACTCAAGGAAATCAAACATTTGCACCTTGTTAAAAAAAAAGTATAACTACATTTATACGCTTTGTTTGGAATTTATTTAATTATCGTGTTTCAAAGAATTTTATTTGTCGTTATATTATTTACGTTCAAGCATTTTCTTGTTTTGTACCAAAAAATAAATGATCGTAGGAATAATCGTGATTTAAATTATTACCAAAATGACCCTGATTACCGGAAATGTTTTTTTTTCATAATGGAGCAACCCTAATCTACATCAATTTTCAGGATGAAATTGGAATTCGTTTTGGGCGTAGGAATGAAATACACAACGTTAATGCGGCAGATGTGTACTGTCGCATAGCGTGTCACGCAGGCTGCACTGCAAAATGGCGCTGTTTATATACGGAGCTGTGTTCAAGTTTACGTGGGTGCCACCCAGTGTTTAAATATACCCCTATATTTACCTTAACTTTCAATCTCTCCTCAAAACCTACATGCTCAAACCCTTTCATTCTATAATGTTCTCTTGGTGTTATGTTGTCTCTATTTACGTTTTTGTTGCCAGTGTTTTTCCCTTTATTTGGTAAAGCATCTTTGAGAGGGCTGGACAATGATGGAAAAAATAATAATCACGATTATTTTGATTGAAATTAAAATCATGATTAAGAAAACAACTAATTGATTTCAAAACTTAGAATTCGCCCACTAAAACTCAACTACTCAAAACTGTCATTGTCTCATGCCCATTCATAAGCACATTGAACACTTTACTCTTGAATATTCTTATGTCAAGGACAAAATGAACTTTTAAATATGTGAAATTCAAGCCTTTTGCATTTTTATTCTTCCTTTTCATTCTTAAGGATTACCCTGACCTCTTTATCATATTTATTGCTGCTGTCCTATCGTGCGCTCTTATCATGTGCTGCTGGAATTTTAATTTCCCGAAGGGAGTCATCTCAAAGGATCAATAAAGTGAAGTCTAATTTGTATTCTATTTTTACTCCCGCGTCAACATCCGCGAGTCAATTCCGGTTGGTGTTTTTACTGCCGGGCAACGATCAAAACGACAGCGACAACAATGGATATCGTGCCTGCTACAACAAAGGGACCTGGATGATTAATTGGCCACCAAAGGCAGAGGAAATTCCTCGTAAGTAACAGCCGTAGCTACGCTCGCCGACTTGGAGTGAAACTGCAACACATTTTCAAAACAACGTGTGGGTTGCGCATGAGTATAAAGGCAAAAAGCGCGTGACATCGTGGACGTCACCCGCGGGAGTATAAAGAAGCCTTAAACGGACAATTTGTAGAATTCAGTGCCATCTAGTGGTCAACTAATAGAATGCAACGACCTAAGATGCACGTGCATTTTGAAGCACACGCAGTACGGTGCCTCCGAGAGACCACATGTCGCAAGCCTACCAACAGTTTCTTCAGCAGAGGTGCAAGCAAAATATCATCACAAACGACATAGTATTCCCTCAAGTCATGAAGTAAGTGTATGGACTATATCCACGGAATGGGTGTGACGTATTTCCAGTAAAACCTCGTAGGGCAACACACCTTCCGGTCATGCAGAGCGCCATTGTTTTGAAGCAGTTTTACTTCAGAGAATTTCTATCAATTGTCAACGATTTGGGGTATTTTTCTGGATTATGTTTATGTGTGTGGTTGCGCGCGTATTCGTGAAGAAGAGGTGACATGACAGTACATCAAGCTAGCACTGCTGTGTGCTTACCATGATAATAGGTTCTACACGGTGTTACTGCGCTTTGATGAGCAGCGCCTGCTGATGTAATAATGCGCTCGGGCCCGCGAGCGTAGCGCACGGACGCCGGGCCCGCGAGCGTAGCGCACGGATGCCGGGCCCGCGAGCATGCTTCGTTGAGTTAACAGCTTCTTCTTGTTGGTTTAAATGCTTCTTCCTCGTTGGTTTAAAAGCTGCTTCTCCTTTGGTTTAAACGCTTCTTCTTGTTTGGCAGCGGGGGCGGGCTGCCTACATCACGCACCATGCTGCGATCGGGTTTGTTTTTCTTTTTTCTATTGAACGTTTTATCGAAGGCATTTTCTATTGGTATCGATCACGTGTCAATCGCAATACATATCGATATTGAATTATCGGACCAGCCCTATAACATAACAGACTTTTAATAAATAAAATTCCTTTAATAGCTACTCAAAAAGCGAGTAATAACCATTTTAGGCGATGATGTCTTTGCCAAAGCACAAGCCGTCAATGGGACGGTCTAAACCCTTCATGTCAAAAAGCTTAACGTGGCTTAATGTTAGAAAAGTATGACCAATTGCCACCAAAATTCACATGCACATCTCCACTCATGCCCACTTTAATCTATGAAAACATCAAAGTAATCGCCATTGGCGATTGATCGTGGTTTTTGCCAGCATTGAGCCACATTCAGGTTTTATTTACACACGCATTAAACATTGTAGACTGTCTTATTACAGAAAATTGACGGCTCTAGGAGATCTAAGTAGTTTTAGAATTCGGGTGGTCCTAGTGTTAAAGGAGTGGTCCCTCTTCTTATTGAGTCGGTTACAGACGTAGGGCTACAGTTACAACACATGAACAGCGCACTCTGCTACAGTGTCTTCCCTGCACTGGAAGCTTTAAAGGCTTACAACATCGAACGCGGAAGTGCTGCGTGCATATAGTCCATAGCATTCTTTACACAAGCAGTAGTCATGATGCCTAGGAACTACGTTCACTAAGTTTGTCCCCTTTGGAAATCCGTTGCACAAAGATGGCAGCGAAACATGGCAGCCTCCTGTAGGGTGGAACGCCCTATGTAAAATAATTACAGATTACTTCACCTACGATTATATAAAAAATAATTACGTTGATGTGATGGATCTTATTTTTTTCATATTGTTGAAATTAATAGTGAGTTTTTAAAATGAATGATCTATACTAAGTCACCAAACCTGCTTTGCGTGAGCCAACTGGAGAATTCCTGAAAACAGCGTCGTTGTCCTCTTTTATTCCACAAAGGTCCTTCACGTACTCTGCTGTCCTTCTTGCACACATTTCCCACGACAATCACAACAATTTCCGATCACACTTAATCTCCGATGAGCGATGTGTTAATCACAAACGCGTCACTTTGTAAAAGGCTAGCAAGCTAGGCTAAGTAAGATAAGATAGGCCAAGAAGCTTGTGCGAATTATGTCATTGTCCAATAACGTAATGATGGACGTCCTGCATCGAGTCCAAAGTGCGTTTAGCTGTAATTCGAGAAGAAGGGTTACATTTTTGTCTGATTGTTTTACTTTAGGGCTGTGTGTGTGAGGCGCGAATAGTAGTATGGAATGCGGAGGTCCAGCTGCAGCCAACGATGTACGGCAACATCTTCTGGACAAACCTCGTGGCAATAGGAGTCTAATTGTAAAAGGAAAATACAAAGGACAATGAACAAAAAAGACAAAACGCTTTTAAATAGTGTTGTATCTATTCATTTACGACGTTTTCATTACTGTATTGTTAAGTTTTTAATACATTTGTTCAAGTTGAGTAAATAAAACAGTCTTGTATACCTTTCGGTCCCACAGATACAATAATATGTGCCCCATTTTATTTTTATTTCACCGATCATCACGCTGTGCATGTGTGTCTGTTGTTTTTATTAGATTTCAACAAAATAGTTTCAACAAATGTCAAATACAAACAAATAGAGCACCGCAGTGTTACAATAAAACGGCAGGTACAAATACAAAAAAAAAAAGGGTTTTCTTCATCTTAAATGGGATCCGAAAAGAAAGGTACTTGATCTAGTAATTAATCTGATCTTAATTTCTTCTTTAAAAAAAATTAAAATCTTTTAAGATATAATATATTTACAAAGTTCGGGAAATTACCATTTTGCAAATAATGTCCTAGAAATTTGTTATTACACTTTGTACCACTCACTCAATTACAAAAGTCAATGCCATTACAATTCAGAGTTGTTTCAAATTAGGTGTAATAATATATATCTTGTTACACCATAGAAAAAAGAGATAATGGAATAGCTTTTACTATTTGATTGTATTTCTTCTTGGCACAATGGATTTGAAATTTCTCACAAAAATCAGCATGTAGTAGAATATTACCCTCTTCATTCAAAAAGTGGCGAGTCGCCCATATACCTTTAGACAACCAATCTTGAATAAAAATAGATCTTCTGTTGATGGTTATATATCTATTATTCCATATTGGATAGTTATGTGGTGTAAAATTATGTTTAAAGATTAGTTTGCAATAAAGTAGTACCTGGTAATGAAAGTCAGAGAGTCTAACTGGTAATTTATTCATCTCAAAATCACATTTTAAAAGAAAGTTAATTCCCCCCAATTTATCAAAAATCGAGTTGGATATCTGATACCAAATAGTCAGAATTATTAAGACATGTTTTTTAGCCATTTAAGTTTTAATATACCATTCATAGAATCAAAGTCTATGGTATTACCTCCTCCATCTTTTTAACATTTAATCATATAATTTTTGCCTATATAGTGACATTTATTTTTTCAAATAAAATTGAAGTTCAAGTTATTTATAATTTTAATCAACTTATGTCATATGGGAAGGGAATACGCCGGATATATTAACCCTTTCATGCATACCAGGGATGGGAAAAGAGGGGGTGGGACTGCATCAATTTTTAATAATACTCTTTTCTCAAAGGAGATCGTTCTTAACTTTTTATCATTCGAACATCATGCCTTTGTTTTTAGCAGTCCCCCTATTCTCTGTTTTTCAGAATTCTTATCCATTTTGTATTCTACTTATAACAGAATTTTAATAACCGGCGATTTTAATGTACTCATTGATGATATATCGGACCTGCTGTCCAGAGAAATTTTAAACCTTTTAAACAGCATGGATTTAAAACAGCATGTCTCACAGCCGACTCACAAGAGAGGACACACCCTGGATTTGATCATAACCTATGGCCTGTCTGTGGGTGTGTCCTCTGTTGTTGACCTGGCCTGTCAGACCATTACTGTGTGTATTTTAACATCGCCGGTTTTAACCATCTGGCAGCCCCAGTGAGAACAGTGAGGAAACACTACCCATCTTCTGAGATGGCTGCAAATTTTATCGACATTTTAAAGTGCACTCCTGCTGACATTTTACCTGCACCCTGTGATTTTATTGTTGACAATTTTAACCAGAATCTGAAATCAGCCTTGAACTGTAGCTCCACTTTTAATAAAAACGACAAAAACAAAGACTGTTCCCCCGTGGAGAAATAATTCAAATTTCAAAAAGAAAATGCAGGGGTGCAGAAAAGAGGTGGAGAAAGAGTAAACTTACAGTGCACCACGAAATATTATGTGAACAACTAAAATCCTACAATAAAACAGTCAAACGGGCAAGAATTTCCTATTTCACAAACCTCATTACAGTTAATAAAAACAACCCCAGATACCTCTTCTCCGGCTTTAAACTTTTAACTAGCTCCGATCTTAACAAGTGCCCACAGAGACCAACAGGCGCTCTCTGTAGCAGTCCCTTGGAATGAATGATGACGGAGCGTTCCAAACAGGTGCATTTGTCCCTTTTTATTGAAACTTGATTGTTCCATGTGAGTTGGCAGCACCGTGAAAACTACAAATAGAAAACAAATAAATGGTCTAAAACAAATACAAATACAGTGACTAATTGCATCAGTATTCAGTAAATTAAATCACCACCCAGTATCAAACAAAACAGTCAAATTGGGTGAAATGAAATGAAACAATAAATCACAATATTAAGTGTCCACAATCATAAAAACATACCTCGCTCCGCTTTCCAAGGGGTGCAAGTTCCTCCAGTCAAAGCTTAGGTCCAACGTGGCCATCGCCACTGCCACTCAATTGTCCTTTCAGTTTGCTATGTCATAGAATTCAACCAAACATTTCCTGGCAGCAAGAGCGGTTTAAATAGGCACAGGCAACCCCCAGTGGACAATTAACGTACAGTTACACTCCCACCAAATCATGTACAAGAAACACACAAACAAATACTTGATTTCCATTCACAAATGGACGTTAAAACATAAATCCCTCAAGCATGCCTGACAGAAAAAGCCCCCCCCAAAAGGTAATTATTGGTATCAGCCACTTTCAACGAGAACAACTAGTTTTTGAATAGGCCGCACAAGTACATGGGGTTTACAAGATGATCCATGTTTCATTGGCGCATTTCGATCACCTATTTGAATCTTTACTCCACGCACTAAACCATCGTCATCTTCGGTTGCTTCGACAACTCTGCCTAGCTGCCACTGGCTTCTAGGAACCATCTCTTCCTTGATAATAACGATGTCATTTTGTTCAATTGCATCGGTCGTGAGCACTTCAACAGTTTTAACTTCAGGATCTCCAACTAACAATTCAACAGGACTTTTTGGTATGAATGGAATCTCTGGCCCCCACAGAAATTTAGGGCCGGATAACCAGTTAGTCAACATGAGATCTGATGCACTGAGCCCTCTAGAGGCATAATCGTCAGGGTTTTGTACAGTATCAATATAATTCCAATGTTTGGGATTAGTAATTTGCCTAATGAACTGGACACGATTTGCAACTAAAACATGGAACCTACGCGCCCCATTGTTGATATACACAAGGACCACCTGGGAGTCAGTCCAAAAGTATTCTTCATCAATATACATTTCAAGTTCGCCTTTTAGCAAGGCACTTATTTTTACTGAAGTAACTGCAGCTGAGAGTTCTAATCGTGGAATGCTAATGATCTTCGTAGGTGCAAATTTTGCTTTCGCAATCACTAAACTACAGTGCACTTGATCATGATCATTTTTGTGCCTTAAGTAGGAGCAAGCACCATACCCAACACTACTCGCGTCACTGAAGTGATGCAGTTCTACTCTTACAATATTGTGAAACCCTGGCTGATGATAACGTCTAGGGACTGAGATTGTCTTTAGAGTTTGCAGCCCATTTTTCCATTCCTCCCACCGTATGCTCAAATTTTCGGAAATGGGGTCATCTAGGGTTGCCAACTTTCTCACTCCTAAATAAGGGATAGGTGCACGGTGCCACGGTGGTGTGAGCATGATGTATGAATTTTGGATTTTTGTTCTAATTTTCACGTTAATGCTGAAACCACATTCACGTTAAAAATAAGAAAAAATGGACAGTGTTTTTCACAGGGCAGCGACGATATGTCACCTCATATGAAACCACAATTTGGCTCTTTTCATCAAAAAATGTGTGTAAGAAATCTGAAATGTAAAAGAGGTGTGACTCACCAAATTTATTTTTTCTATGGATATTTCTGGCTGCTTTTGACTGACTCAACAGTCTTCTGTCATTTTGTGCTGCCAGAGAGACATGACAGGTGGAGTGATTGCCGCTTGTTCTGAGATTGACGCTTTATCTGATCTAGGATCGGTCATGTGTAGTACAGAGAGTCTCCATTAGGAGCGCTGTAATGTGCTATCACTGTTTAAGAAACAGCAATGTATGTTCGAGCAAGTATACAAGTAAAAGACATTGAGCTGCCAACCCGTCTGTGTCCGTTGTTATTGACAATCAATCGCCATACAAAGCTTTACTAAAAGCATCTTATATTACAGGATCGGTAGATTGCAGTTTTCTGTATTTGCAAGAGTTGATAGTCAATATACCTTAAATGTCCCATATGGTTCAAACCAAATTAGCCCAAAATACGGGACGTCCCGGCTAATACGGGACAGTTGTCAACCCTAGGGTCATCCCATCCAATGCCTCTGCGGCACAACTCTTGAAGAATGACCTTGCCACTCAGGATAAAGGGAGCTACAAACCCGAGTGGGTCAAACAAAGATAAGATAGCGGATGGTGCGCTTCGGCGAGTGGGGGTTTGCTCTTTTGTGCTGGTGTTGAAGCTGAAAGCATTATCTTCGATTGACCATTGGATACCAAGCACATATCCTTGTGATGTTGTGTTTGGGTTAAGATCCAGAGGCTCAGTGGTCTCAACTCTTTCTGTGGGCTCCAGATGAGAAAGAGCACAACTGTGGTTTAAGTTGAACTTGCACAAGCGTAGACCTGCAAGTTTGCACAGATCTTGAGCTTCGGTAATGAGCTCTTGAGCTTCCTGGACTGAGCCCATCATCAACATAAAAGTCCCTTTCCACAAAAGCTGCAGCTCTGGGGTAATCAGATCAAGGTTGTTGTGCTTAATACTTAAGACCAACATTTTCACAACAGGGAGAAGAACTGGCACCGAAGAAGTGGACAGCCATCCTGTATTCTTTAGGTTCTGTACTTAATTGGCCATTCTCCCACCATAGGAACCTCAAGTATCATTCACTGAGATGCCGAGGAATTTTGCGGAGCAATCAAACACTACTCTCAACCTAGTAGGCTTCTTCGGGTGGTACACCCCATGGTGCGTAATGTACCACACGGTTTCACTCTCAGATGCAAAAGGGGCCAGCTCTGCATCACCTTTACTAATAATATCTGTCATAAAGGCAGTATAATGTTCATGGTATTGCTTATCAGCCTTTAATCTATTCTTAAGGTGCTGCAGTCGGACAGTAGCTAGCCTCTTATTATTTGGAAGTTTTGGAAGGAGAGTGTCCTTGAAAGGGAGTGGCATCTCATAGTGTCCATCTGGTCTTTGAAATATTGTGTCACTCAAAAGTTGTATGAAGCGAACGTCATCTTGAGACTCATACTTGTCCTCATAGTTTCTTTCATTAAAATCAGACTCCAAGACTTTAAGCACATCAGCTGCAGAGGGTAGAGGCACTTCCTTTGCTGTGACACGATGAACATAGCTCTGATTGCCTAGTCTGTCCAAGTGCGGATTTACTGACCCAATTGTACTCCATCCCAGAATAGTTCTTTGGGCAAAAGTCTCATTAACATTTCCAGTAATCACTTCTAGGGGTGCTAGAGCTGATGGGCAGTTATAACCAATTAACATCCCCACATCACAATCTTGAAGTGGCTTAATTTTATTTGCTAGAGATTTCAGGTGAGGCCACTGAAGTGCAGTTTCTCTAGTGGGGATATGAAACTTGTCAATGGGGATAAATTCTCGCGAATAAACTTGATCAATTTGGACTTGGGTGTTAGAGTCATAGCCACGTACTTTCAAATTGCAAGTAATTTTACTCACCACAACAGTGTCGAGAGAAGTCATAGTACTTAATTTCAACTGCACTGGTTTAGAGTCAACATTCAGTTCAGAAGCCAAATCTCCTAAAATAAAATAGGAGTCACTCTGGGTGTCAAGTAAGGCATAGGTAAGTAAGTATTTCCTTCTGAGGATGTGAAACAGCTGAGACAAAAACTGGCACTACGCTGGATGTGGCAGAAGATTTTCCTTGTTAGTACATGAGACATGGCTTTATGTACTTCCACATTTATGACATCCACGTAGCGTGCACTTTGTGAGACATTCTCCATTTCGCTTTGTCTTGGTTCTTTTACCTTTTCTATATGCAGACAAGTAGGGTGACGTTGGTTGCGCTTACTACAGGAGTGGCGCATCTGGCAATCTTTGCTTACGTGACCCTTTCTTAGACATAATTTTCACGATTGAATGTCTTTTCGTCCATAGTCTTTGCTGCAAACATGAAACATTTCACTATGCCATGCGCATCATTTCTGCAAAACAAACAAGGTGGCTTTGGTTTAAATGTGGCTACAGAGGTGTTGACTTGGGTTTGACAGTTGTTGAGAAAGTCCTTGCTCTCTTAACATATCTTTTCTCTGAAACTCTTTCATTCATTGAGAATGGTGAGGCAATGGGATTGCAGGCTACTTTGGCTCCCTTTGCATGAACTCTGTAAAGTGAGCAAAGCTGGGATATTCCTGTCTTCTGTCCATCTCATCCACAACAATGCGACTCCACCTTTGCACAATCCAATCTGGCAGTTTCTTTAATAATTTATGATTCTCCTCACAATCGTTTAAAATCTCTAGGCCCTTAACTTGAGGAATAGCCTCATGGCAACTTTGGAGGAAATCTACAAACTCTCTTAAGGCTAGAGGGTAATTATCATTTATTTTGGGCCACTTCGTAAGTTTAGTTCTAAATGCCCTTTGAACCATGAACGGACTACCATACCTTTCTTGTAGCACACTCCAAATGCCTTGATATGCCTGCTCAGTATTCTGGTAAAAGTATCCTTCCACAGCTATCTTTGCGTCGCCTGCAAGGTAACCTTTTAAGTACAACATTTTCTCACATTCAGGTAGAGGTTTATTGCCTATCAGGGCCATAAAGTATACCTTTCAATAGGGGATCACCACTGAAGGGGGCAGGCTCAGGTAAGGGAAGGCGGTTCAGTGTTAGAGAACTTGCGCCAAACGAAGCTCTTGTTCCACTGGTTTGAGGCAAAAATGAAGAAGCATGAGGGTTTAGGGAGGGCTCAACAGCAGGGTGACCATTCTCAACATTGTCTGAATGTTGGGATGATAGTTGGATATTTTCTAACTCGTCTTGAATATTGTAAACTCTTACACGTGCAGCTGCAACTTTTACCTCACCGTCTACTTTCAGTTGCTGTAGTTTAGTCTTCTCCTCCTCAATCTTGGCTTTCATTTCAAGCCCCTCTCTTTTTATTGTTGCAAAAGCCAGTGATTCCTTTATCTTCCAATCGCTCTCCATTGCTGAATTTGGCTTCATGTGCAAGTATTTCTCTCGAAACGCTGGCTTGCTCTACTTTGGTAGCAAGTTCAGCCTCTGCCTCTACTCGACCACTTGAGCCAGATGATCCTGATTGTTGGGCAGAAATTGCTTTTTCTGTCTAAGTATTTCCAAAAACTGAACCATACTCCTTTTTATTTAATATCATTCTGACTCTTCCCTTTTCAAGGTGATCATTAAAGGTTTCTTCAATAGTCTCAAGTCTCCCTTGAATGAGTTCACATATTTCAGTTGTAATCACATTGCACGCATCCATCCTTTTAACTATTTCTTGAGTCACTGGGTGGTTACAACGGTTGGGCTGGTAGTTCAATTTGACTACGTCATGTTTAGCTTTAATGTCGTGGCTTGCCTTATTTAGATGGTCAAGCGAGAAGAAACATTTTAGCCTGGTTCTAATATCTTGAGCCAATTCTTTCCAAGACTTGTAAGCTTTGTTGAATGTCTTTTCATGTTTCTTTGCTTCCTGTTCTTGCATCTCTTTACCCTTTTCCGTTAGATTTCGTTTGCGGCTGCTGGTTCTTGAATGTAACTGCTCCAAGGCACCCATTTCTTCAGCAGATAATGACATTTTGTTTCTTAACGTGCATGTTGCCTTTAATATACTGTCTGATACTCATTTTCAGTTAGTATTGTACTCTATAGTCAATAGTTTAGTCACGTCAGACATTTACACCATTTTGGCACTGAGTTAAAGCAATCATACATATCAAAATGTGAACTCAAACACTGCTGATACACTACGGAAGATTACGCTTCAAAAGGGTAATGGCAAACAGACCCATACAGTTTATGAGATAGTAGTGATTCAACATAAAGATAGCGAGTTAACTTGTGATTAACAACAGTCTTTACTTGGCATGATACCAAGCAGTTTAGTGTGGCGACAAACCAGGAACTCAAGATGGCAGCTGGCAAAAAGGTGGAGGTGATCTTGGCTGGCATGCAGATCCACTGTCAAAGTTTGGATTGGATGCAGCTGGTACACTGGAGTTCTTAATTGTCATCAAGCGACCAATCTTGGCTCGTTAGCGTTGAGTTTTCACTCGGCGTCGAGTTGTCACTCACAGGCAGTCGGGTTTTCACTGTAGCAGTCCCCCGAAATGAATGATGACGGAGAGTTCTAAACAGGTGCATTTGTCCTTTTTTATTGAAACTTGATTGTTCCATGTGAGTTGGCAGCACCGTGAAAACTACAAATAGAAAACAAATAAATGGTCTAAAACAAATACAAATACAGTGACTAATTGAATCATGTGTTCAGTAAATTAAATCACCACCCAGTATCAAACAAAACAGTCAAATTGGTTGAAATGAAATGAAACAATAAATCACAAAATTAAGTGTCCACAATCATAAAAACACACCTCGCTCCGCTTTCCAAGGGGTGCGAGTTCCTCCAGTCAAAGCTTAGGTCCAACGTGGCCATCGGCACTTCCACTCAGTTGTCCTTTCAGCTTGCTATGTCATACAGTTCAACCAAACATTTCCTGGCAGCGAGAGCGGTTTAAATAGGCACAGGCGCCCCCAGTGGACAATTACCGTACAGTTACACTCTCTGTGAGGACTTAGCAGACTACTTCCGAAGTAAAATCAATAACATATGATCCAGTCTTTTAGCCCGTCACATCACAAGTTTCAGTAAACCTGGACAATCACATTTGCAAGAGGATACACTGAAAGGTTTTGCCCTGGTTGACGCAAGGACACTTGGTTGAGTTTTCTCCCAGGTAAATCCAACAACCTGCCTTTTGGATCCAATTCCCACAATTCTTTTGAAAACATTTTATGGATTATTTGAGGAACAAATTTTAAATATAGTCAATTGCTCTCTCCAGACGGACGTCAGCCGCTGGAGTCAGAGTTTTGGTGACCCGCTGGGATTTGGAGAGGGAGTTCACCCTTACGCAAAGTGCTCCGGCTTCAAACGCTACCATCTCCGATGCAGACACCTTTGAGATGACCGACCTTGTCAAGCGAGCTGATGACCTGATTAATGTGGCAAATGCCTCACAGAGACCAGGCCTGGTCTACATGGTCACTGATCGAGCCAACGCGGACATCTCCGCTGTCCAACAAGGTCTCGCAGGAGTTAAACAGGTCCGGGCCGTGGGCTGTGGACAGCTGCTGCCGTGTGGTACGTGCTTTTAGCATGACAAATTTGGAGCATCCGCTCGCAACTGTGTGCCCGGCTGTAATTGGTCAAAAAACTAGTGGGCCGGCCGCCGATGGTCACACTGGTGGCCGGCACCAGGACTGCTAGTGAATGCTATTACTGGACACAACGGGCTTTTCTACCTTACGGACACCCTATCCTGACACAATCCATCTACCCCACTAGACCAGATGATGCACACCTGCCCAACATTGGACATCGAGGTAGAAAGACACTGGTCGCCGCCAACGGAATCGACATCGCCATGTATGTTTTTCGCAAGATCCCACTCAAGCTGGCTGGACGCCAATACACTTGGGATTTCACCATCGCCGACGTGCAGACGCCGCTCCTGGGTGCGGATTTCCTTATCTACTACCGCCTACTCGTCGATGTCACTAAACCGCCGGCTGATTAATGTCGACACCTACCAAACCACACCACTAAAGCCCTGTCATGGCAGTATGGGTCAGCAACTGCATCGCCACGACGGGCGGCTGCTACGACGATGTTTAGAAGGATTTTCCGACCGTGTTCAAACTGGAAGTCTGTCAAAATCTCAGCCAAGCACAGTGTCTACCACCACATAAAGACTTTCGGACCACCGGTTCACTCCAAGCTCCGATGCCTGTCTGCTGAAATGCTGCAAGCCGCTAAACAGGCCTTCTCGGAGATGGAGCAGATGGGCCTGTGCCAGAAGGCGTCTAGTCCATGGCCGTGCCCGTTGCATATGGTAAAGAAGCCCAATGGGTCCTGGAGGCTGTGTGGGGATTATCGCAGTCTAAATCTCCAGACTGCGCCTGACCACTACTCACTGCCTAACATGGCCGACCTCGCATCTCATATGGACGGCACCAGAATGTTCTCTAAATCACCCCATTTGGCACGTTCGTGTTCAACTACTGCACCTATGGCTTGAGGAACAGTGATGCCACCTTCCAATGGATCACGGACCACGTTTTTGGCAACCTTCCCTTCTGTGCCATCTACGTCAAAGACATCTTGATCAACTCCAAAAGTGAAGAGGAACACGAAAGCCATGTCCTGCAGCTTCGGAGGGACTACGGCCTGGTCGTGTGCCCAGACAAGAGCACATTGGCATGCCTAGGGTTAGAGTCCCTGGGCCATGACATCTCGGCGTCCGGCCTCTTCCTAGCAAAGTCGCAGCTGTCAGTGAGTTCTCGACACCGACCACCGTCAAGGGCTTACAGAAATTTATCGGCATGGTGAACTACTACCACCGCTTCCTTCCCCGCATTGCGACAGTAATATCACCACTATAAGAGGGTTTTTGACAGATCCTGGGTCCTAAAAGGAGACACTGTTTAGTTCGGCTGTGGTGAGGCTTCTATGCCACGTTGAGGCTTCCATGCCTCGGTGAGTCTTTTTTTTCAAATATGCTACAGCAGGGTGGAAGACGGGTGCAAGAGGAAGTTGGTCAAAGTTACTAGATGGAAACGGCAACGGAAGCACGTTTATAATGATAGTCGGACCGGCCTATAGGCGGATGAACGGACAGCGGAAGGGTACCTCGGCTGTAGGAGGAAGGCGATAAACGGACCGCAATTTTTTTGTAAAATGCCCAGCTCTGCCAATGACAATATGAATTTTAACAGACTGGAAAATCTTTGCACCCTGACCTTAATGCGCTCAATCTTCAGTGTAAAGAATTGCATGAAGTCATGGGCTGAATGAGAGGAGCTATTGGAGGTCGGCAGCTGTTGCGCTAGCATTGTATCAAATAAATATTTAGGATTGTTTTTATTTAGAACAATTAATCTGGAAAAGTAATTAGTTTTGGCTAAGGCGAGTGCTTCTTTATATATTAGTAAACTATCACACCATGCCTGAGAGAAGACCTCAAGTTTAGTCGCACGCCATTTGCGCTCTAGCTTCCTACATGATTCTTTTCGTGAGCAGGTTTCCTCAGTAAACCACGGAGTAGGCCGTTTAGGACGAGTTTTATGTCTTAATGGTGCAACGGAGTCAAGTGCATTTAACAGAGCAGCGTTAAAGTCATTTGTGAGGTTGTCAATTGAACCAATATAGCTCGGAAACGAAGAAGTTGCCAGGGGCAGTAGCTCAGACAGCGCAGCGGTGGTTGAAGAACTAATATTTCGGCTGCTAAAGCTTTGATTGTGGTCAGGGCGATGTTAATGAGCCTGCACTTCAAATTTTATTAAGTAATGGTCAGACATAACAGCAGTAAAGGTAACACCATTACATTTGAGCATGCTAAACCTCAGGTTAACACCAAATCTAAAGTATTACCATTTTTACGCGTCGCTTCGTCAATTATCCTCGTGAAATCAAAGCTATCATTTTTTATCTGAAACGCTGCAGTAAGTGGTTCCGACGGGAGATTAATATAAATGTTAAAGTCACCCATAATCACTATATTATCTGCATGAGTTACCAAATCAGCCAAAAATTCTGAGAACTCATCTAAAAATCCAGCGTACGAGGCGGGGGGACGGTAAATAACTGTGAGAAAAAACGGCAATGAGGCTATAGATCGCATAGCGAGCACTTCAAATGTTTTAAAGGCGTCGCTAGAATGCGTGCTAAGTTTGAAATCAGATTCATAAATAAGGGCTACACCCCCACCTTTCTTATGAGGGCGCGCAATATGTGAACTAACGAAGTTTGGAGGAGAGGCCTCATTTAGCGGTAAAAAATTATCAAGTTTTAACCAGGTCTCGCAAAGCCCAATCATGTTAAGTTTATGGTCTCTTATGAGGTCATTAACTAACAGGGCTTTCGAAGAGAGTGGTCTAATATTAAACAGACCGAGTTTCAGTAAAATAGGTTTATCCGGATAGTTGCCCATAATAGGATTCCTAATCATTATATTAATAAGATTGCGTTCCCTAGGTCCTGTATTGTACCTCGAACAACTATAAGCGCGGCGGGAGGGTACGACTGTCGGAATATGGCAGTTATTTATCGGCTCTCGACTACTATTATTATCATATTGCACCACCTCAGTAGAAACAATATCACTATGTGATGCAGGAATATGTGGTGTGTACGGCTCTAATCTAAATAAAAAAGTATGTGTGTTGTTAGAGTCTGGCATAGTGCTAGTTAACTCTAGCCTTACAGACTCCATACCCGTTCTTACAGGCTCGCTAATCACCTGTAACCCGACCTGCTCTGATGTGAACTGTCATGGAAGGCTCAAACAGTAATCTATATTTCTAGAAAGAGTGATGGCGCCTTCCCAGTTAGGGTGAAGGCCGTCCACCATAAGCAGGTTGGGTCGGCCCCAGAAAGGCCAATTATCTGCAAACTGCAGTCCCTGCTTACTACAAAAAGCTAGCCAGCCACCGGTTAAGCGAGAATAATCTGCTAAACCTCTCATCATTGCCTCTCGCAGGCAAGGGGCCAGAGACAATTACTTGATGCAGACTCATCTTTCTAGCGAGATCATAAGTCCTAGCTATGTTCTTCTTTGTGATCTCTGATTGCCTCATCCTAGTATCATTGGAGCCGATGTGTATCATTATGTCGGAGTACCTAGTGTTGTTTGCCCTGTGCTGGTGCCAAGTCCTTTTGCGAGTCAGCTCCCTACGATTAGCTTCAATGTCGGGTGCTCAGGCCCCAGGAATACACATTACGGTGGCTGGATTTTTTGACTTAATGTTACGGGTAATGGAGTCATCTATTACTAAAGTGCGGGAGCCAGTAGACCGAGGTGGAATTGGACTAGCTAACGGGCTGAATCTGTTATGCATCTGAACAGGCTCACCGCGATTAGCAGGCCGCTTAGGGCTAATACTAACCGGACTAGCAGGTAGGCTACAACCCATACTAACAGTTGTGTCCGCCACATCTACGGTTACAGCATTATTCTGCTGTAGCTGACGGACACGTCCCTCTAGCAGGGAAAGCCTTTCAATGAGACGAGTGCAAGTGGTGCACGAAGACATAGTTACGTGTAGTCGCCCGTTGGATGAAAGCAGTTGAGCAGTTGAGCAGCCGAGTCCGCCGGTGTCAGAGTTGTGCGGCCGAGACTGATGGAATCGGCGATCCGCTGCTTCCCAAAATTCTTCAGAGTAGTCTCAAAAAAAGAAGAAAGTCGTAGGATGCTGGGGAAAAAGACTCGCTCGTTCGTCATTCGTCTCTCCGGCGCGGCGGCACGCATGTGAGCCTGTACAATGGCAAGTATAGCAGATGAAATCTTGAAATGTTTTTAAGTAATATTCAAGACTGTCCCAATATGACAAAATGAGGCTTCATGAATCATTGAGGCTTTGCAGCCAATTCGTGTGCACATGGTTTTAAGCTTCTTGGTGCTTAATTGCTCTATGGCGTCATCAAGCAATAATCTACAGTATAAATTTATACAGAATGAAATATGATTTTAGGCCGAACAGCAGAGATGGGAAGTAATGAAGTACAAATACGTTGTAACTGAACTTGAATACTGTCGTTTTTTTCCGGGACTTTGTAATTCACGGAGTATCTTTTTTTATCACCGGTATCTGCACTTTTGGCGTGATACATTTTCAAAACAGGGTCATTACTTTTGCTCCGCCAATCATATGGAGGGTTACACCTTGTCCCGGACTTGCCAGCTCCTAGCTCTATCTCAAACTATGACATCACCCGAGAAGACGCTATGCTACAGGCGACGTCACAGACCCTTAATGATGAATGTCAACATTGGATCCAGTCTTCCCTTGCTCGGATGCGGGTCACCGGGGCCCCCCTCTGGAGCCAGGCCTGGAGGTGGGGCTTGTTGGTGAGCGCCTGTTAGACGGGCCTGCACCCATTGGGCCCGGCCGGGCTCAGCCTGAAAAGACAATGTGGGTCCCCCTTCCCATGGGCTCACCACCTGTGGGAGGGGCCAAAAGGGTCGGGTGCCCTGTGAGCTGGGCAGCGGTAAAAAAGCAGGGACCTAGCCAATCCGCGGCTACAGAAACATGGCACATGGAATGTCACCTCTCTGGCAGGGAAGAAGCCTGAGCTGGTGTGTGAGGCTGAGAAGTTTCGACTAGATATAGTCGAGCCCGCCTCCACACACAGCTTGATCTCTGGTACCAGTTCTCTCGAGAGGGTTTGGATACTCTTCCACTAAGGAGTTGCCCAGGGAGAGAGGCGCCGAGCAGGTGTGGGCATACTTATTGCCCCCCCCACCCCCCCCCCGGCTTGGCGCCTGTACATTGGGGTTTACCCCTGTGGATGAGAGGGTAGCCTCCCTCTGCCTTAGGGTGGGGGGACGGGTCCTGACTGTTGTTTGTGCCTATGCACCAAACAGCAGTGCAGAGTACCTACCCTTTTTGGAGTCCCTGGAGGGTGTGCTGGAGAGCGCTCCACCTGGGGACTCCATCGTTCTGCTGGGGGACTTCAATGTTCATGTGGGTAATGGCAGTGAGACCTGGAAGAGCGTGATTGGGAGGAACGCCCCCCCCGATCTGAACCCGAGTGGTGTTCTGTTATTGGATTTCTGTGTTCGCCACGGATTGTCCAGTGAACACCATGTTCAAACATAAGTGTCCATATGTGCACTTGGCACCAAACAAACGTATTGTGAGGGTTTGCTGGATTTGACTCTGGAATAGCAGATCGGGGTGGTGGTTCTCCTTTTTAAGAAAGGGGACCGGAGGGTGTGTTCCAATTACAGAGGAATCACACTCCTCAGCCTCCTTCGTAAAGCCTTCGGTAATATGGGGTACCGGGCCCGCTGATAAGGGCTGTTCGGTCCCTGTACCACCAATGTCAGAGTTTGGTCCACAATGAGGGCAGTAAGTCGAATTCGTTTCCAGTGAGGGTTGGACTACGCCAAGGCTGCCCTTGGTCACCGATTCTGTTCATAGCTTTTATGGACCGAATTTGTAGGCGCAGCCGAGGTGTTGAGGGGGTCCGGTTTGGTGGCCTCAGTATTGCATCTCTGCTTCAGATGATGTGGTGCTGTTGGCTTCTTCAAGCCGTGACCTCCAACTCTCACTGGAACGGTTCACAGCTGAGTGTGAAGTGGTTGGGATGAAAATCAGCCTTGGGATCCCTCCCAAAGAGCTGGAAGACTACTACCTACTTATTACTTTCACTAACGAAGTACATTTCAGAACCTGTACTTTTTCAGTTTTACTTGAGGAAGTATTTGAATGAGTACTTTTACCCTTACCAGATATTTTTTATACTAGTAATTGTACTTTTACTCAAGTACACAATGTCACTTGACGACCACAAGTAGCAGTACTGCAGTTTCAGCAGTAGTTGTAGTGCAAATATGGAGTAAGAAACATAAGTACGATGTTAATGAATCACCCTAAATAAGCATGAGCTTAAAACTGTCAACTGAAAACTAGTACTGTACTCCAAGTATTCTTTTTTAACAGTGTGACCTTCTAACGAGATAACCAGAGCTGGGCACTTGACCCTCATTGCCCGTCCGGCCACGACCCTCCACCCTTGACCTGGGTATCCTTCCGGCCGCGACCCCCCGGCCATATTCATAAACATTGTCGGACCCCCCCCCCCCCCCACAAAAAAAAAAAAAACGTGCAGTACACATTAATACTAGCTCGCCAGTAAACAAATGGAGTACAACTCAACTTTGTGTTTTTCTGCTAAAATGCTAAGGCGGCTAACTGACAATTCAACCATAAACGGCCATAAATTCAGACGTGTGGGAGAGTTTAAACAATTATAACTTTAACTGTTACCTTCAGGCCCTACACATGGTGAAGTGTAATGTTTATAGTTTTGACTGATTCATTTATAACAGACAATAGTGTTTAGGTAGTTTAATTAACTGACATATTTCGGCGTGTTACTTCCGCCTTCATCAGAGTGTCACTGGTGTAGTTCTTCGATCCATGTTTTTGGACTTCAGAATTTTTGTTTTCCCAGTGCCGTGTTTGCCTTTTTGTTTTTCTTTAATTGAATACTTAATATTGCACTTCATTTTCCCCACCTGCGTTTGGATTGATGCCCCCGCGGGAGAGATGCTAACGGAAGAGGTTTATTTAAAGACAATAAGCTGGCTAACTTACTATTCAAACCCGCTGTGGACACGCTTCAAACGTGCCACTTACGTACTCATCCAGCTGCGTGTACTTACTTCCATTGCGAGCCCTGGGGTTGGTTTTTTCGTATTGTATAATTATTTGAGTCCAACAGACGACAAGTCTGCAAGCATTCAACAAGTTACTTATTTTCCACACTTCCCCTCCTTCACACTTTGCAGCCTTCGAAATAAAAGCATGCCAGCAAACCACTACACAGCAGTTTTTCCAAAGTGCATGATGTGCCATACTTGAGTGCGCGCAGCTTGAATATACTCCCGGACAGAAGTTGTTTTGAAAGAAGCCTAAAAAGTTGCCTTTCACCGAGTAGGCTGAGATTAAATTTGGCCTCCTCGCGAGCACGTCCAGCCATTTTTTTTTTTTTTTTAATTTGTCACCCCCCACCCTTCCGCCCCAAAAATGGGCATCCGGGCGGACCTCAGGGTCCAACCGGTCCCGCCCAGGGACGGACTGCCCAGCTCTGTAGATGTCAAGTTTTTAAGTTGTTTTGGTGAACTCAAATCTAGCCCAAAGTTGAAAAAAGGCTTTGCGCACTGGAAAGGCCGTGGACAACTCGAAAAGTATTTTTCTCCTTTTATCTATTCTTTGGGTTGCTTCTTTTAGGAGAATTTCTTTTAGGTTATAAACCTAGACAAAGAAAGGTATGATTGAACAGGTCATCACTGTGAAACGATTGAAAGGAGAAATATTCAAAATTAGATTAAATGTCAGTCAATTATCAAAATGTAGGATTATCAAATGGTAAACATTATTAGCACAACCAAGCTTAAGATAAACCAAATAAACATCACGATAACAATATAAAAGGAAGGGCTTTACCAGCAGTCTCTCCACAGTGAACTTTCAGAGTTGAGTGTTTGTGCTGCACTGGTGCCTTAAATAAAGGAAATAGGTGAGCTGTGATTGGCTGATGGTGGATGGTTGTGATTGATTTTACTCTGACCAGGTGCCTTAAATGAAGGTGATTGGTGAGCTTTGACTGCTGATGGTGGTTGTTCCAGGTTTGGCGTGACAGTAGATAACTAATTTGAAGCTAACAACTAGGGCTGCTCGATTAAGCGATTTTGAAAGGTAACCGAATTTTCTGGATAAAACTATGTTAAAAACGTTCAAATCGTCACGTTCGATTTTGTTATTTTTGGTGTATCCAAGCCACCGTAATTTCCTCTGCATTTCCGCTTCCTCCCACTAGCGCGCAGTCCGAAACAACGACAACATCCATGGCTATACCGACGATTCTGCTATTTGCTCAGGCAATTGAGCGTTTAGTTAATAAATCGGGCAAAAATAGATCTGTAGTGTAGTATGTGCCCCGCATGTACAATACAACTCGTGAACTAATAACTCAACGTCTGAAAGATGTCCCTTTTTTTCCTCCTCGACAACGGACCTCTTGTCCAGTGGGACTATGCATCCGTACTTAAGCTTGACAGTGCACTGTATTATTGAGTGACAGTTTTGTATTAATGATTGTTTTATGTTTAAGCAAGACCAGGGAGAAAGGTGAAAGGCTAGTCACTAGCTGGTTGGCAAAATGACTTGCTGACAGACTGTTTGGTTTACAGACTTAACTGTCTACCTTCTCTCATGTTGATTATTTCGTTTCAGATGGTATATGCAATTTCTTCTTTCATTATTGGTTTAATTAAGAACAGATCTGAAATCTACTGTGTAAGTAAATTACTGTTAATCCCAATGGATTGTTCTGTGTGTATTAAGTTAAATTGACTGGTATTTTGAGTTCAAAGAATGAAAAATTAAGTTTAAATAAAGGACATTCAAAATACTTCATTTTCTTTCATTATTTTTTATTTTACAAAGAAATCGTAATCGTAAAATCGGGTTTGAGAGAAAATAATCGGAATTTTCTTATTAGGCAAAATCAAACAGACCTACTAACAACAAACTCCGACAACACTTGCTAAGCGGCGTGAGTTCTCCATTGTTATGAAACGAAGATGCACTGAATGAACCAATGACAATCACCTGCACTATCCAAGGCCTCGTTGTCGTTGGTCATATGATTTTATTTGAGAACAGACACACTCAGCGAATCGGGGCTTCTTTTGGCACACCCACTTTTGTTTAAGACACGCTCCGAAGCTGCGCTTTATTTGACCAATTACAGTTGCCAGTCATGAAATTAGCAAATGTAGGCGATTTGAGTCAGATTCATGTGAGATGGACTCATTTGTTAGAGCCACTAATTTCAATTGTCAGTCAACCAACCCAACTGCAACTTTAGCTGACGTCTGATTTATTTTTGGTTCATGTATGAACAAATACACCAGGTGATGAACAAGTTTAACCAGACTTAAAACATTGAAGCCTGAGCAGTTGTGAAAATAAATACACTTGTGTGGATGTGGTTTTCTGCCTCTGAAACATTACACTGTTGGTTAACCTCAATTTACATTACATTTGTCACATTTTTGAGAAGCCTGTTAATTAAAGGACACACATTGATTAAATCGTGACTACTTTATTTGAAAGCCATTGTGGTAATGTCTAAGGGTAAAATCATAAACCAACTGTTTTAAGAGTGTCTTACAGGAAAATTACATGTGATGGCAGTAGCGCACCACCCAATATAATAAGAGGCTGTGTGAAATTTAGAAACAGTGGCAGACTTTCAGAGGCCTATTGATTCCAGTTTTACAAGTCCATAGCATATTTTGTTTTGTCACTCATGATTCTGAATGAAATCCCCGTGTGCGGTATAATGCAAATGCAGAATGTTTTCTCTTACTAGAAATTCAGCCCTAGTCTTCTACCTTGATAGTCCATCCATCCATCCATTATTGATACCGCTTATCCTCACAAGGGTCGCGGGGCGTGCTGGAGCCTATCCCAGCTGTCTTCAGGCAGTAGGTGGGGGACACCCTGAATTGGTTGCCAGCCAATCGCAGGGCACACAGAGACAAACATCCGCACTCACAATCACACCTACGGGCAATTTAGAGAGTCCAATCAACTTACCATGCATGTTTTTGGAATGTGGGAGGAAACCGGAGTACCCGGAGAAAACCCACGCAGGCACGGGGAGAACATGCAAACTCCACAGTGGGAGGCCGGAGCCGGGAGCGAACCCACGACCTCTGAACTGTGAGGCGGACGTGCTAACCAGTCGACCTTGATAGTCATTAACAGCTATAGATTCAAACAGTAAAATCATATTCTTTCAAAAGCTTAAATTATTTGTGGTGTATTTTAATTATATTAATTAATATTATAATATAATATTATATTAATATTTCATTGAGTAAAAGAATGTGAAGTGTGTTTTAAAGTATTTAGTATTTATTTAAAAGTCACAGCTACATTATGTTATACAAACTTTTCTTTCAAATGTAACCATGCTGTGCAGACATATCCAAAAGCAACTGCTGTCAGAATTATGTTGTGTAACATTTCAGTCAGAGAAAGCCTGTGGAGCTGCAGTCGTCAGTAGGAACATTTCAGAATCCAGCTGAGAGTAGTAATCTCTTTGGCTGTTGTATCGCTCAGAGCTGGCATATGCTGCTCACTGTGTATCTAGGATGTTTCTTTTATTGAGTTTGGGAGGTCAAAATATCTTCCACTTCAAAATGTTTATCCCAAAATGCCGTTTGCATAGTGTTCAATATCATGTTCAGTTGACTGTAGTTAATGCAGTAATGAAATATTGCTGGAACTTATCATGTGAACATGCCATCTGTCCCAGAATTCTATATATGACTTCAGTTATTTGACAACACTGCAGGATAATAAAGCGTTGAAACTAGTGTTTGTTTGTGTTATCATGGGACCATTTAGCATGTGCAGTATTAAAACACTTCTCTTTACCTGCAATATAAATCTCTCTCTCTCTCTCTCTCCCTCTCCCTCTCCCTCTCTCTCTCTCTCTCTCTCTCTCTCTATATATATATATATATATGTATATATATATATATATATATATATATATATATATATATATATATATATATAGTGTGTGTGTGTGTGTGCGTGGGTGGGTGGGTGTGTTTGTCACGGGTCCATTTAGGATGGGTCGCGGACAACTACTTAAAAACTTTTTTTAAATGTCAGTTATTGATTTTTTTTTCCAGAATAATACTAGATGTAACAAGTTCACAACATATTAATACTAGCTCGCCAGTAAACAAATGGAGTACAACTCAACTTTGTGTTTTTCTGATAAAATGCTAAGGCAGTTAACTGACAATTCAACCATAAACGGCCATAAATTCAGACGTGTGGGAGAGTTTAAACAATTATAACTTTAACTGTTACCTTCAGGCCCTACACATGGTGAAGTGTAATGTTTATAGTTTTGACTGATTCATTTATAACAGACAATAATGTTTAGGTAGTTTAATTACCTGACATATTTCGGCGTGTTACTTCCGCCTTCATCAGAGTGTCACTGGTGTAGTTCTTCGATCCATGTTTTTGGACTTCAGAATTTTTGTTTTCCCAGTGCCGTGTTTGACTTTTTTTTTTCTTTAATTAAATACTTAATATTGCACTTCGTTTTTCCCACCTGCGTTTGAATTGATGCCCCCACGGGAGAGATGCTAACGGAAGAGGTTTATTCAAAGTCAATTAGCTGGCTAACTTACTATTCAAACCCGCTGTGGACACGCTTCAAACGTGCCACGTATTTACGTACTCATCCAGCTGCGTGTACTTACTTCCATTGCGAGCCCTGGGGTTGGTTTTTTCGTATTGTATAATTATTTGAGTCCAACAGACGACAAGTCTGCAAGCATTCAACAAGTTACTTATTTTCCACACTTCCCCTCCTTCACACTTCGCAGCCTTCGAAATAAAAGCATGCCAGCAAACCACTACACAGCAGTTTTGCTACGGCGTATTTCCAGAAGTAGGAAAGTGCATGACGTGCCATACTTGAGTGCTGCGCGCAGCTTGAATATACTCCCGGACAGAAGTTGTTTTGAAAGAAGCCTAAAAAGAAGCCTTTCACCGAGTAGGCTGAGATTAAATTTGGCCTCCTCGCGAGCACGTCACACGCATGAGGGCCGATTAATGGGCCTGACTAAAATCCACTTACGGCCATGCTTAGACCACCATTTTTAAAAAAATGTCACCCCCCCAAATTTCTAGAAATAAAGGTTTTTACTAATTTATTTGATCATAGTAGCTACTTTTAGGTTGTGAAATACTAATATTGAGTTGCTTACCATGAAGACATTAAGAATATAAAAAAAAAAAAAAACAGTGATTTTTGTTTGATTGATGGCCAGTCTTATCTGCAACAGCCAATTGTGAGAGTCCTGCAGTTTTCAAAGTGTGGCATTATGTTACGTGGCAAGATATGTCTGTAAAAAAAAAACAACTGATTTGTTAATAACAAGAGCCGAACACACTGAGGTAGACTGGCAGTTGAGGCAGCAGTCTAAAACTCAACATAAGTGTAAAAAAAAAAAAGCTTACTTTGCTTAATACGTGAGAAATATCACTTGTCCACAAAATGTACATGGACATCTCTACTTATGGCCACATCAACCTCTAAAAATATTTCCCCAATATTTTGTATTTTGGACGACGCTTTTCTCTCATTAAGTGACATTAGCTTTGTAGTGAGTGCTTCTATGAAGAGGGAAATGCCCTAAAATCCATAATACTTGGGCGATCATTCTAATATTATCAGAGGTTGATGTGAGCATAAGTAGAGATGTAAACATAATTCATTCTTACCAAATAAATACCATATCAAATAAACTTCACAGAAGTATGCCTAAGTATACTTGGTTTGCACTGAAAAGTATACAAAATAGTCCAAGATAAAATTAAACTTATACGGATACTTAAAGTATACTCCTTCATTCTGTGAAGTATACTGAAAATGTAAGGCTATACGTTCATTAATACTAAGACAAATTTATATGAAAGCATATATTATACTCAACTTCTTTCTGTCACAAAGTGCTAATACTTTAACCTTGTCAATATTGGCCCAATTACAAACAAGGAAATTGATTGTTATTGATTCATGCTTGCATTCAATTAAGAACAAAAATGTTTTTCACTTTACTGACAAACATGTTTGCTTTATGTTTATCATAGTACTGAAGTTTACAATTGTACAGTATGCATGCTCAACTGCCTTGGCTTTATTTACATTAAAAACACACAAAGAATTAGAAACATTTGACTTGACTTTATTGATCCAGGTTTTAGTCCCTTTGATAAGGGTTTGGGAGTGGTGTTATTCACACGGTATCATCTGTTTCAACAAGAAAACATTTTGTTTTTATCATTTCAGGCCAGACAGCTGTAATGATCCCTATTTTTTTGCCATCATATATCAATGTACTTTTAACATTGATCTGTGAGTTTTTACATACTGGCTTATCTGATTTAGTAAGAGCCTCAACTAAAACACAACATAGTTTGGCACATGAACAAAATGCAGAAAACTGGTGTGAACATGTTTGTTTGAAAACAAGCAAGTCATTGATTAAACAAAATGTACCATCTTTCAAGCATATAGCACTATTATATCTCTTCTTCAGTCTGTCATAGTTTTGACTGTGATACAAAACTCCGTTTAACAAAAACCGGTTGTAAAACCAGAAGCAGTTGCTTATATTTCCACACAAGTTTGCAATGGCAAGTCTATATGACATATTAATGCTTGTTTGTACTGGGGGGTGGCCAAAACCTCCGACATATTTATTCAGTGTAATACATTTTTCAGTACTTGTTTTATCAAAGTAAAGTTCCTCGCCAAAAGATTGAACTTTTTCATGTTCTGGCTGGATAGTGTTTTTGGCCCTTTCTGGCAATTCTCTCCACAATAGAAAGGTTCTTGCTATTTGTGAGGGGACACACTGTGTTCCATGAAAATACTTCATGAGAGTACCCATATTGGACTCAAATGAAAAGGTTGATGTAGCCCAAATCACCCCCAATTTCTGACACTTTTAGCAGTATGTGTTAGCAGGTGCACATTAAAAGTCATCGTGTTTGGGTGAGTCTGGAGGGGCCTGAAGACCATCTCAGGCCACGGACAACCCAAGACCCGGACTGGGGGGGACCTGCAGTGGGCAAATGAGCTGAACCTCTTTTTCAATAGGTTTGATCAGATGCCTGCCCCCACTCAGTCTCTCCTACTGCAGCCTCCATCTACTCCTCCTGCTGGGTGTGTCACCCCCTAACCCCCTTTTCTCCACAGTCTCCAGCCCCCAGCTACACCAGACAGCCAGCACTCCCTCCTGCCCAGCCTTGGCCTTCACAACATCTCAGGTGAAGAACCAGCTGCAGAAGATGAAGGCGAGGAAGGCAGCGGGTCCAGATGGCATCAGCCCCCAGCTCCTCAAATCCTGCGCAGACCAGCTGTGTGGAATTGTCCAGCACATGTTCAACTTGTTCAACATGTTCAGCTGAGTCCCCCAGCTATGGAAAACATCCTGCCTGGTCCCGGTGCCACCCGAAGGAGCTCAACAGCTTCAGACCAGTGGCGCTGACGTCTCACCTGATGAAGACCCTGGAGAGACTGGTCCTTGTCCACCTGCGCCCCCTGGTGAGCTCCTCAATGGACCCACTCCAGTTCGCATACCAGCCTGGCATCAGTGTGGATGATGCCATCATCTACCTCCTCCACACTTCACTCTCCCACCTGGAGAAGGCGGGAAGCACTCTGAGGATCATGTTCTTTGATTTCTCCAGTGCTTTCAACACCATCCAACCCACCCTATTGGGAGACAAGCTGGAGCGGGCGGGGGGGGCCCACCACCTCACTATATGGATCCAGGACTACCTCACAAACCGGCCACAGTATGTGAGGACACAGGACTGCGTGTCTGACATGCTGCTCTGTAGCACGGGGGCCCCCCAGGGAACTGTCTTGGCTCCCTTCCTGTTCACCCTCTACACCTCGGACTTTAACTACAGCACCCCTACCTGTCACCTGCAGAAGTTCTCTGACGACTCTGCGATTGTCAGCCTCATCACAGGCGGAGATGATCGGGAGTACAGAGAACTTACTCAGGGTTTTGTGGACTGGTGCCAGCAGAACCGCCTCCTGATCAATGCGGGGAAATCCAAAGAAATGGAGGTGGATTTCGGTAGGCACCATCACTCTTCACCTGCACCAGTGAATATCCGGGGAACAGATGTTGAGAGAGTCTCAACTTACAAGTACCTGGGTGTTCATCTGAACAATAAACTGGACTGGAGCGACAACACAGACGCCCTCTATAGGAAGAGTCAGAGCAGACTCTTCCTACTCAGGGGACTGAGGTCTTTTGGCGTTCAGGGGACACTCCTCAGAAACTTTTATGACGGTGGTTGCAACGGTCATCTTCCAGGGAGTGGTCACGTGGGCAGGCGGCGTCTCGGCCCGGGACAAGAAGCGGCTAGACAAACTGGTCAGGAGGGCCGGCTCTGTCCTGGGCTGCTCCCTGGACTCTGTGGACTCGGTGGGGGACAGGAGGATGTTGGCCAAGCTGTCATCAATGCTGGACAACCCGGACCACCCCCTCCAGGGCACCCTAACAGCACTCCACAGCTCCTTCAGTGACAGACTGTTACACGCTCGCTGTGCAAAGGAGAGATTACGCCGCTCCTTCTTGCCTGCTGCTGTCAGACTCTTTAACAAGAACATTGTGTAGTCTCGACAAACTGGCGGACATTAGTGCAATTGTGCAGTCCTGCACCTGAGCTCATATCGTGCAATACCCAACATTCCCCACTACTGTAATTCCGTGCAATACTCAACATTCCCCACTACTGTTAGTCTAGTTTTATTTTTATCCATTGCTGTTCCTTACATTTCACTACAGCACTGCAGCACTGTCACTTACTTAGAGTATTTTCCTCTATACTATGTACAGGCTAAAATGAGTGTTCCTCATACTTTTTATATAGATGTATGTTGGTGTGTATATACATGTGTATATGCACATGTTACTGCATATATTCACATAGGTTTGATCCTGAATGTTTGCCGTTAATGTTATACATTAATGGCTACATTATGCCGCCATCCCTGTGTGACCTATATCTTTGCTGCTGTAACACTGAAAATGTCTCCACTGTGGGATCAATAAAGACCTTCTTATCTTATCTTATCTTTTTCCCATACCGTTTTTGGAATAGAATGATAAATGTTTTTCGAGCTAGCTCTGCAACCAAAACACTCTCAGTTTGGATGGTATCCTGCAGTAATGTGTATATCCCAAACACCAATAGGAACAAATGGTTCCAAAATGCCTTTAAGCACAGTTAGAGAATAGAAAAGCAGAAATACTTGCCACTCTGAGACTTTCCAGTACTTCCTTACATTTAGAGACCTTGGTGTCCTAGTAATCTCAACGGGAGGCCTGATTTTTAGAAGTCGGTCATCAACTTCATCAATTTCTTTACCGATATACCAGGGGGAATAACTGTTTGCAGTATCAAACCACAGCGTGGAGAGTTGTCGAGTGACTCCAAGACACACATTGTGTTGATATTCGGGAATGAAGCCATTTATCATTTGGAAATGATGAAGCTGCATTAAAGGAGATAGCCCTTTGACGCCATACACTGTACCTGACATGGCATGCCTGACGTGATCACGCTCATTTGTAAGTGGAGGTTCAGGTTGTTCATAGGGATACAATTTACCACCTCTGTGCAGGCAAAAATCACAGCCATAAAAACCATTGCATTGTTTAGTGTTACGAAGCATCGGACGTGCTACCGAATCACAACTACAAATCAACACAAAGACTTTGGAATGATGCCTTTGTCCATGTCCGTCTTACCAGTCAATACCTTCAGTCTCTAATAATGACGCTTCCTTCAGAAATTTGTGTCAGCAATGCAAACATGGATGGCTTACTTGGCCCAAACCATAACGCTGACATCAAAATGTGCCTTTTTCTTATTTCTGGTTCTAGTTCAATTATCTGGCAAATTATCTGAATTGGCCAAATGCTGCATTTGGAGCTTTTAAACACTAGTGCACGATCACAATTCCAAATCAGAGACACATAATCTTTTCCAAGAACGCCGCTATCACACAACTTTTGATACTCTTCACCTGACTGTATGTCAGTTAAACACCAAAAGATCTACGTTTTTCAGAATGATTGACATCATGTTCCTGCAGAAGTTGTTTAATTTAATTTGTTGATGAAGAGGAATTACGAGAAAGTAGAAGCCCCGTTTCAAACTTGTGTCAGCATGAAATACTGTGTTGCAAAGGGAACATTGAGGGGGACAGTCTGCTCTGCGACTACCAATGTACGCAAAACATTCTTCACAATAAAAGTGAACTTCAAACTGTGAAGGTGGAACCAGACCTGGGAAAATCAGGTTGAACATTTCCAGTAAATGAGTTAGTACTTTGCCTGTTAAATTGTTCCGTAGCACATAGGACATGAGCATCAGTAAGCATTCTCCCTTCAAAACTGTTGCACCTGGGTACAGGGGCTTGTCACCATTTGCTTGGGCTTCACTGTCCAATAGATACAAGAAAAAAAGCAAAGACAAATGAGAATGAGTTAGCAGAGAACAGTGTATGCGATGTCACACTCTAACATGATTGTCTAACTCTTAACTCATGATTGTCCCACCAATCAAATGCAAGCCTTGTAGCTTGCATTTGAATGGTGGGGCAATCATGTCAACGACTGGATACTGCATCTAGAGGCAAAGGAGTTGTTCTTATTCAACAAGGTCCATCAACTTGTCTTTGTCTACAGAAATCAGAAAAGCTTAGTGACTAATTTACACATGCCATACTTTGGTATAGACAATACAATAAGGCTCGCTACAAGGCTTGCATTTGAATGGTGGGACAATCATGAGTCATTAGAGTCACTGAAACACAAGAAATGAATACTGAAGCTACATTGTGTTTGCAAATTCACCTAGTGACTGAGATAATCATGCATAGAATGTTTGCAGAGGCACACAACGTGTATGTCCTGTTGCTACATCCTACTGCCTAATTTGTCCAGATTATCCGTTTGGCACAGTTTGTTTTTGAAAAATTATTGCTTCCCTAATTTTACCAGATTACGTTCAGTAGTCATTCATAAACCACTATATGACCCAAAAACATTCCAACGATTGAAAAACTAACTAGAAATATGTTAAAAGTGAGGGGTGGTTTTAGAAAAATTTGCATCTTTCTGGGAACCCTTACTTAAAGTGCATAATGCCTCTCCCCAAAAAGTCTTCGTGTTCTTTTGTGCATAACACATGTATACACAGTATAAGAAAAGATTTAATGAGTTTAAGTTCACTTCCAAGCAAATGTCTATATTTTAAAACAATCTAAAGTTAGTGTGCCAAACGGATACGGTGGCCATTAAAGGATTAATGTTAGGCAAACTAGCTTCTGCAGAAGATCTTTACACAGTGGGTGGGAACAGCAGCTATTGTTTATGTACTCTATCTGCATTATGTAATCTTAATTGCAGACAAAGAATCTCCCTGTACAAACTATGCTGTACATGTGAAAAATAGAGTAGCAGTATTGTTTCCAAATGCTTTAAAGTAACATTCAACTATATTCAGATGCCCAGTGCATTCCAATGAGGCCAAATACTTTGTACAATATGTTTTGTAGGTGCCTCTAGTTCCAGGCCATGAGCTCATCGTGCCAGGGTGCAAGCTGAGGTCTCTGCGGACAGCAAGCTCACCTCTCTTTGTTGGGGATCTTGCTGTCCTTGTCTATGGATGAGGAACGCTGTCAAACTCAAGTTTGACAGGGAAGTAGCCGGGGGCCCACAAGGATGTGGAGTCAAAGCCACCACTGGAACAATCAAATCTTGCTAGACTTGGTGAGTGCATTGTATGATTTCTGATTCTATGGCAGTGTACACTACCTCTTCAACTGGATAATTTCATCCAGTTCCTCTGTAGCAGTTTTTGCTTAATGCTCTTAAATTAAATCCAGAATTACATTGAAAACCTTTTATGTCTTAATTGTGAGTGCTGAATGAAAAATAACATTTGAGTAATGTTTTGTTTAATATTTTTTCACCCACAGCCTATACCCAGATGAAGTTCCCCAACACCATAATGCAGGATGTAAGGAGGATAATTAGAAAAAAACGTAACAATATAAGCCATGCCAAACAAATAAATGGAAAAAAGGAAATGATTGAAAGTACCTGTTCCCAATAAAGATATATTTGATATCATCGCGACTTTTTTTATGCACACCTTTAATTGTATTATATATTTGGAAATGCACTGGAAGCTATCTTAAAATGTACTGTAAAATACTGTATAAATGAGTGTTCTTTTGGTACACTTAAAGTAAGAGCCTTTAAACTAAAGTGTTGACCAGTAGTATATAAATGACACTTCCAAGTATAGACCTGTAAACTAAACTGTTGACTAGAAGTATACAACTTGCATACTAGTAATATATAAATTTGTGTGCTTGTAGTACACTTTTAAGTGTAAACCTGTAAACTAAACTTGACTACAAGTATACTAGCAGTGGATAAATGAGTGTACTTGTAGTACACTTCAAGTATAAACCGGTAAACTAAACTGTGGACTATAAGTATATGACTGGTATACTAGTAGTATATAAATGAGTGTACTTATAGTATACTTTTATAAACTTATTTTGTTACAAATTAGTATGAAAAAAATATTGAATTAGTATACTTTGTAGTACACTACAAGTACATAGTTCAGAGTACACTTAAATACTTATACTCAAGTATACTTAATAAAGTATACTTCTTGTATACTACTTTTTCGTAAGGGTTACTAAGAAGACATGATGCACGTTTTTGAGACAAAATGACATGCAAGTCAATCGGACACTTCTAATTTATTTTCCCATGCCACGCAGAGCCACAATGTAAAGCCACGGCCACAGCCACGGGTTGCCGACCTCTGGAACATCAGCTGATAAAGACACATCACAACTACACTATTGACACTCTGAGGAAGGCGCAAGTAACGCGCCGAAACATGCCAGGTAATTAAAGTGACGGTGGGGTCGGGATGGCCATGTTTTCAGTAACAAGATCAGTTTATATATTTTTTGATGAGGAAAATGAAAAGGAAATAAGTGACTCCATGAATAACGCCTCTCGTTAATTACCGTATTTTCCGGACTATATGTCGCGTTTTGTTTTTTTAAAATAGTTTGGCCGGGAGTGCGACTTATACTCTGGAGCGACTTATGTGTGTGTGAAATTATTAACACATTATTACTGTCACATGGCTTGTTCGTGCTGCCTTGTATTTATGATGTTTTGCCTCCCTCTGCAGGCGCTTTCGCGCTAAAGCGCCTGCAGAGGGAGACAAAACATCATAAATAAAAGTCAGCAGTAACAAGCCATGAATTACCTATATATCATTTCACATGTTACCCACTTAAAGAAACATAAGATAAATCCGATAAGCTATCAAAATGCATAAATAATTTAAACGGTTAAAATCTAATGTTTTATTAAATTAAAACATTATGATAAAAAGACAATTTGACTGCGAAGGCCTTGCTAGTTGAGGGAGCTAATTTATCCAAACAGCTAAACATTCATAAACAAACTCCACAGACTCCAGGTGTGCAGCGGAGTTGCCTGTTCATATTGTGAAACTGTACAAGAAACAGAAAATACTATCAATCTATACATTACATACTCATGTATTTTCAGAGACATGAACAAGATGAGCCTACGCTAACGATTAGCAATCGTGATTAACATTAGCGATAGCGATTAGTATGTTGAGTCAACAACTTACATTCATCCACAATTCAGCTCATATATAAATGTCATTACACACAATTGTCTAAGTTAGTTTCAGACGATGGTTGAACAAGAATCAACCACAAACAGGCAGTTGCCTGCCTCTGGCTGGGGTATTGCATCATGCAGCCACACACGGAGGAGCCGAGCGCAGAGCAGGCGAAGACATAATTATGACCGAATACAAAAATACTTTTGGAGACTTGGAAACATTCTACATGGTCGGGAATAAATAAAAGACTTATTTAATCGATCTACAACCGTTTTGGTGAGTTTAAAGTTATCTTACAGTAACTTTTTTGGATGCTACATGTGTGAGTGTTAGTTAAATGTTACCGTATGATGTGGATATGGTGTGTACTAAGCGCACAATTTCCTCCAAAAATGCGACTTATACTCCAGTGCGACTTATATATGTTTTTTTTTCTTCTGTATTATGCATTTTATGGCTGGTGCAACTTGTACTCCGGAGCAACGTATAGTCCGGAAAATACGGTAGGCCAGTGGCCGCACTCCCTACCGTTCTATCCTTGTTCGGCTGGAGTCACGGGAGGAACCGATTCCAAACTCTCCCATTGGAAATCATTGTGCTTTCATTGCTTATAACGTCCAAAAAGATCAGTTGGCACCAAAATTTATGTGGACATCTCTACTAATGCCCACTTAAACATATCAAACGGATTAACCTCTCCGTGGCTGATTTATAGGAGAATGAGGAAATGTGGAAGTGAGCAGAGCTACCTAGATTTAGGCTGGAACGAGCGCACACTGCTTCTTTGCTTAAAAGAAATAAAAATAAATAAAAAATACTGCTTCTTTGTTGATCACGGTTAGGACGGGCGAGGCATTAAACACCAGTCAGGATATTTACAGAGACTCAAGTGGAAATGAACAGACATGCACACATCTGAGTTTACTCAGGTCACATCAGAGGATGTGTGATGGTAACGATTGCACTTCTGCACTTTTTCCTTCGAGTCTACCTCACCTGCGCATTGCGTTTTTACTTTTTTGGAGACTATTTTTATCTTATTTTTAATTTTTTGAATTTTTTGAATTTTTGTGAATCAGTGAACCGCTTGATCTCACGGACTACCTAGCTAGTTTACGACGGAAACAGGCTAGCTTGGGGCTAGCTTGGTGCTAGAGTATTAAAATGGCTTCAGACGACAGCGACGAACACAATAGCCTGCTGGAGAAGGCAAATAAAACAATCTTTGACCTAAGAAGGGATATTAGTCGTCTCTCAGAGGAGCTCCATGAGAAGGAATCGGACATCTCTTGCTTCGCGACCCGTTTCCCCGAACTCTCCGCGGTGGTCATGAGTAGGCACGCTCGTGAGATCCTGTCGGCGACAATGACGGCTGAGGCGGCTGGCCTCTCGGACACGGTGAGGTGGGATCTGATTGCCTCCCCGGGGCCATCCTGCTCAACACCGCTGCAGAGTGACACCTGGGTCGAGGTGGTGTCCCGCGGCCGGAGGGCCGGGGAGCCACTCCACCGCCCCCAACTGGTCCTGGGGAATCGGTTCGCCACCCTGGCGAGTGAGTCTCCTGTTCCCATCACTGCACTACGGCAGTCGGAGACACCGACTGCTGCGTCCAACGCTGGGGCTGTGCTCCCAGGGGCTACCTCGGATTCCCTGCCACCCACGGCGACGACCTCGGCCGGGAAGCCCATGTTGGGCGGGTCCGCCGGTGGCCCGGCCGTCCACTCACGCGTCGGGCTGCTCCGGGACGCGGTGTCCCGGTACATGAGTGGCCGACATCACCGGCATCATCGGCGACACTCACCGGTCTCATCCACCGTCATCACTCGGCCTCGGCGGAACCATCCTGGACAGTGGGGTCGTGAATATCCCTCCGGCGGTGAGTCCCTTAGCGTTCCCTCCTCACGTCACCCACCAACCACCGTTATAATTGGCGACAGCACCATTAGACGTACTCACTATCCCGGCACCGTCACCCGCTGTTTTTCCCGGAGCAAAAGTCATGGACATAGTTAACATCCTGCCGGGTGTTCTTGACTCTCTGCCATCATCCATAACCCGGCTCATCGTTCACGTGGGGACGAACGAGACAATACGCCGACAGTCTGAGCAGACGAAGAGAGACCTTCACGCCCCCTTTGCCTTGCTAAGAACCTGTGGTCTGTCGGTCTGGGTGAGTGGCATTTTGCCGGCATTGTCTCGCGGAGTCGAGCGCATCAGCCGCCTTTTAAGCTTGAACACGTGGCTCCTACGCACTTGTGGCCACCTTGACTTTGCTTTTATTGACAATTTTAACCTATTCTGGAATTGCCCGTCTTTTTACCAGCCGGATGGTGTTCATCCGAACTCTCTTGGTAGCAAGATTTTAGCCGCTAACATCCACCATGTCGTTACCAATTTCACTCCCAGCTGACTCTTGTTTACCAATCATATTTCTTCTTCTACTCACACTGCAATGACAATGTCACTACCATCACTCTAAATGTTTGCCGTCAATGTTATACATTAATGGCCACATTATGCCGCCGCCCCTGTGTGACCTATATCTTTGCTACTGTAACAATGAAAATTTCCCCACTGTGGGATCAATAAAGGCATTCTTATTCTTATTCTTATTCTTATTCTTATCACCTACAGGCCAATACCAGCTGCTCACAGTACCACCACCCTCACTAGCTTCCCCTGCAGGCCCCCATTATCATCACCACCATCGGACAGCTTTCCCATTGAAACCATCACCGGCAGACGCTTCCCTCACACACACAAACAACGTGGTTTGAACAGTGGTAATCTAGTATATGTTAATACTGCTCAGCCATACCACCATGAGCGCACGTCCAGCACAATAACTAATCTGGCCGTGCTGAACGTGCGCTCCCTTTTAAAAAAAACTTTTATCATAAACGACCTGATTTTAGACAAAATTTACATGGTATACTTTTATCTGAGACATGGCTTGGTACAGATGCTCCAGTTGCTCTCACCGAGGCTTGCCCACCGAATTTTAACTTTTTATTTTCTACAAGGGATGGGAAAAGAAGAGACGGGACTGCATCAATTTTTATTAATACTCTTTTATCAAAGGAGATAATTTTTAGCAGCTATTTATCATTTGAACATCACGGCTTTGTTTTTTAGCAGTCCCCCTTTTCTCAGCATTGCCGTTTATAGACCTCCCCATCATTCCACTTCTTTTATTACAGAATGTTCAGAATTCTTATCCATTTTATATTCCAGTTATAACAGGATTTTAATAACTGGCGATTTTAATATCCACATGGACAACATCTCGGACCCACTATCCAGAGATTTTTTAAACCTTTTAAACTGCTTGGATTTTAAACAGCACGTCTTGCAGCCAACTCACAACAGAGGACACACCTTGGATTTGGTTATAACCTATGGCTTGTCTGCTGGTGTGTCCTCTGTTGTTGACTTGGCAGTGTCAGACCACTACTGTGTCTATTTTAACATCGCCAGTTTTAACCATATAGCCGTCCCGGTGAGAACAGTGAAGAAACGCTACCTATCTTCTGAGGTGGCTGCAAATTTGATCGAGATCTTAAAAAGCACTCCTGCTGACATTTTACCTGCACCCTGTGATCTTATTGTTGACAATTTTAACCTAAATCTTAAATCATCATGAGATTCAGTAGCTCCACTTTTAATTAAAACAACAAAAACAAAGACTGTACCCCCGTGGAGAAACAATGCAATCAAAACATCAAAGAGAAAATGCAGGAGTGCAGAGAGGAGGTGGAGAAAAAGTAAACTTACAGTAGACTATGAAATATTATGCGAACAACTGAAATCCTACAATAAAACAGTCAAACTGGCAAGATCTTCCTATTTCTCAAACCTCATCACAGTCAATAAAAACAACCCCAGACTTCTCTTCTCCACCTTTGAATTTTTAACTAGTTCTGATTTTAATAAGTCCCCACAGAGACCAATGGACGCTCTCCGTGAGGACTTTGCAGACCACTTCAGAAGTAAAATCGATGACATAAGATCCAGTCTTTTAGCCCGTCAAAACACAAGTTTTAATAAACCTGGACAATCATATTTACATGAGGAAACACTGGAAAGTTTTGCCCTGGTTGATGCAAGGACACTTGTTCGAGTTTTCTCCCAGGTAAACCCAACAACCTGCCTTTTGGATCCAATTCCCACATTTCTTTTTAAGACATTTTATGGATTTTTTGAGGAACATATTTTAAATATAGTCAATTGCTCTCTTCAGACGGGCGTCTTCCCCGCTGCCTTTAAAACGGCGGTGATGAAGCCCCTTCTGAAGAAGAGCAATTCTGACCCGAGCGTTTTTAATAATTACAGACCCGTATCCAACTTACCGTGTTTAAGTAAGATTTTAGAAAAACTGGTTTTCATCCAGTTGAATCATTTTCTAAATACAAATAATATTTTGGAGGAATATCAATCTGGTTTTAGGATGAACCACAGTACGGAGACTGGTCTTTTAAGGATTTTAAATGATATTAGGTGTACTGGAGATGTGAGAAAACTCACAGTCTTGGTGCTACTGGATCTAAGCGCTGCTTTTGATACAGTAGATCACCAAATTTTATTAAATAGACTTAAAAATCTAGTGGGCATCTCCGGTCCTGTTTTTAACTTTTAATCTCACAGACCGATATTTCTCTGTAAGTATGGATACTTATCCATGAAATTAAATGTGGGGTTCCCCAAGGTTTGATTTTAGGCCCCCTACTTTTTAATCTTTATATGCTTCCCCTTGGGGATGTCATCAGGGGACACGGCATCAGCTTTCACAGCTATGCTGATGACACACAGCTGTATATTGCCATGTCTCCTGATGACACAGGACCCATTGATACCCTTTTAAATTGAATTTTAGATATCAAGTCATGGATGGCAGAGAATTTCCTACAGCTCAATCAGGACAAAACTGAGGTTTTAGTTATCTGTCCTGAAGGTCAGAAAGAGAAGCTTTTACCTAAACTACAAGTTTTTAATCCCTCACATTGTGTGAAGAACCGTGGCGTCATTTTTGACTCTGAGCTTAGTTTTATTCCTCATGTCAAAAATGAAACCAAGATTGGTTTTTATCACCTTAAGAATATCGCCAGAGTCCGCCCGTTTCTCTCTGAGGCTAACACGGAAGTGCTGATGCATGCTTTTATTTCCTGTCGTTTAGATTACTGTAATGCCCTGCTCTCTGGCCTCCCGAAAAAGAGCATTTCACCATTGCAACTACTGCAGAATTCAGACGCTCGGGTGCTGACGAGAACCAGAGGGCGGGAACACATTACGCCAGTTTTGAAATTGCTGCATTGGCTCCCCGTGTGTTTCAGGATCGATTTTAAGGTACTTTTATTAGTTTATAAATGTGTTAATGGTCTTGGGCCATTTTATATATTTGATTTGCTTTTATCATACCAAACCTCGCGGATCCTGAGGTCCTCTGGCGCCGGCCTTTTATTTATGCCAAGGGTGAGGACCAAAATGCATGGCGAGGCTGCATTCAGCCATTTTGGTCCTCACCTTTGGAATAGCCTGCCAAAGGACGTCAGGTCTGCAGAGACTGTTGATATTTTTAGGAAGCTCAAGACACACCTTTTTAGTTTGGCTTTCAACAACTTTTAAATAATTTATCTTTTCTTTTGATTGAAGATTATTTTTATCTTATCTTGCTGATTTTAGTTCTTAGACTATACTACTGTTCTGTCTTTTAGTTTTGTTGCTCTCTGCCGTTGTCAGCTTTTAGCTCCAGTGTTTCCTCATGGGGGGGCCTCCGCGTTGAGGGAGGGGTGGCTGCCCTTCCCGCGGGGGCTGTCATCGCAGGGACTCCTTGGGTCTGGGTGGCCGGCTGCCTCTACACTTTGTGTGGGGTCCGCCTGTCTAACCCGGGCAGGGGTCTCTATGGTGGCGGCGCCCCTGTGGCCGTGGGCTGTCATTGCCCTCTGCGTGGAGAGCTCCCCTTGGGTACCCTTTCCTCATATGGTTTCTCTGTGCCTTGTCATGTTTTTTTTAACACATTTTATCAGGTTGTGCACTTTGTGTGGGTGTGTGTGAATGAGTGCTGATGTACTAATCTGTCTTGGGTTTGTTGGGAGCGAGGGCGTGAACGGATTTTTTATTTTTTATTTTTTTAATGTTTTGCTTTGGATGTTTTACAGCACTTTGAGTTGCATTTTTATGTATGAAAAGTGCAATATAAATAAAATGTGATTGATTGATTTGGATGAGGAATGGCCCCAGTTTTTCGACCGACAACACGCCATCCAATTTGGAACGTAAAGAGGAGAAAAGGTACGTTCCAATGCGGCCACACTCGGTTGTGGAGTCAGCCTCACTGGAACTTTTTGTTCACTGAACATTGACGGTTGTTTGATGAGGGCTTACCTCACTCTCTGGCGGCTGCAAGCGATGTCGGACGACGCACGCGACTGCTTGGGAGGCAACCCCGCGAAGATCGACGCAGGCTTGACGCAGAGTAAGGAGCTAATGTTGTAGTGCTAACACATTTTGTTTTAACGACCTGAAGCTAGTTAGCCGTCCTATTATCCCACCTTTAGCCGGGGAGGGAAGAGGGGGGCGTAAAGCTCCAATCTGCCTGCTGCTTGCTGAAAGCCGCCGTCTCCCTCCTTAGAGTTAACACGAGTTTAGCGTCGCTAAATGTCAGAACTAACAAAAACAACGTATGCATTAAATTTTCTACTCCTATATTGCATTAACGATCGATTCCTGACAACGGAAGTTCCGGTATCCGGAACCCAGAACCAATACCGAAGCCCGCAGTAGCGCAAACTCCAGCAGTCCCCGCTCTATACTACGGAAAAACTTTGACCGCTCCGGCAACATTAGATCAAATGGAAATTCCCTCACTCGGAAAAAAACACCTATGCATTACATTTTCTACTACTATATTACATTAACGATCGTACCTGACAACGAAGTTCCGGCATTGCAGCCGGAACCCCGAAGCCATAGCAAAGCCCGTAGTCACGCAAACTCAAGCAGTTCCCACTCGATACTATGGAAAAACTTTCACCACTCCGCCATCATCGGATCCAAAACGGCGACATGTAAGTTACTACTTTGGCATGTATTTAGCTGAAATTGCAAAAGATTTATAATTAATTAATTTATATTTTCGTCTGTAGCTCATGGCGTCCAAATGAAGAAGAACGGTAATGACCGTGGAAGAGAGAATGAAATGCATTAAGCGAAGCTGGACACAAAGTAAAAAACATCCAGGAGACACTTTGAGTGTCTCCTCGATTCTGGCTCAGTACGATTCCAGCAGTTTGCCTACTCGAAGGTAATTGCTTGCGGCTCGACGGACAAAGTACAGTGGCATAAATAAATGAACGTGTCCTTTTGTATGCACAAGAATCACCAGACATCAGTGATGATCAACGGGACAGTTACTTGCAATTAGCAACAAAACTGTATGATACGCAGAATAACATTTTCATACAGCAAAGAATGAAGCCAACACAACAACTCAATATAGACTATTTTTTTCCCAAGTCTGAGAAAAGTCAACATTAAAATACAGTACAGTTTACTCTAGCTAAGTACAGTACTGTACTGCATTGGTGTTACAGTATTTTTTTCAACAGTATTTGGACCATGTTTCTTATACTGTACTCTATTTTGTACTTGCACGTTTATACAGGACATGTACCGTAGTCGTTTCCCACATAAGGAAGTTCCGTTATAAAGAAAGATTGCAAATATGATTCCTTACTAGAGAATACTTACTGTGTGTGTGTGTATATATATATATATGTAGCTCTTTCCCAGGTCTTTTCTGAGGAAAGAGGAGGTTTACACACCAATCACGAACCGTCACTAGCAAAATGCAGTGTTTCCAATTTTATGTCCCTCCCTCACCTGCAACTGTGGAACTTAAGTTTTGTCAGGCTGGATTAGGCATTAAAACGATCTCATTGCCCGAGGACACGTCTCATGACCAGGTATAATGCATCATAGCAAACCATACATTATAAAATTTGTCGCAAATGAAACAATGACCTTTAACTGAAAAAAGTAAGAAAAGCAGAAATGTAAAACACGTTAATGATGATTCTTAAAATGTTCTTCATGAGACCAAGTGTGACATCTATTTGTGGTAATCATTAGGAAATTGATCATCAATGTTTGCAGTGAAACTGTCTTTCTCTAGCTACTGCAATTCTTATCCAGGAGTATTCTAAACTTATGACCTTGAATGGCTCATGGATGTTTTACAAGGTTTCAGGTAGAGAGTCATTTCATCAATTTATTCCTTTTTTTTTGTTTTGTTTTGAGGTACATTTGGTGACAGCTTTTCTCAGTGCTGCTGTTGGTATTGGAAACCTACATTTCATAGAGTATGCAGTGTTGGAGAACCTGGCTTTTTCAAAGTATGTTTTGTTATTCTGTAGTTGGGATTTATACATGATAATCCTCAACATTTAATTCTATAAACACTTCTTTATTCACTTGGGATTTCCATGTTTCAGGAGGAAGTGGAAAAAAATTGCCTTACAGTTTTAAGCCCCCAGATGCAAGTCTACACTACTTCACAACTTAAGAGAGCATCAAATGGTGCAAAATATACACTTTGTGGCCCCATTGCAGGGTGAATTAGATGTTAGCCCTCTGCCTAAAAATGCCTCACGCTTTTCAAAAATGCCAAAGGCAGTTTGTGAAAATTGTCAGATCTAACAAAACACAGGTTAGTTTCTGGATACAATTGACAGAGACAGGATATAGCAATTGAACAGTATATTTTGTATTTACAAAAATCTCAGAACTAAGCAAAACAAAAAAATTAGAACCACGACAAACCTAAATCAGATTTTATGAATCAATAAAACATATTACACAACTTAAACTAAACGGCCAGTACGCAACAAAAACACCTGGGATCAAAATCATTCAAAATAAAAAGAACAGCTAGCTGGGGCCACCCTGTGGTGAGCAGCCTTCGTTGGGGAGTGTCCAGGGGTGCTACCTCCCGCTAACTTCAGTCATTGCACCGAAACACAGCAAACGAAAATTAAACAAAAGTAACCTTGTGAAGCAGTGAACTAACTTACATGGTGCAGAAGACCTCACCCAGGTGCCGAGCCCAACCACCAGGAGGCACCCAGCATCACTGAAACAAAAGGCAAAAAAAAAAGAACAAAGCAAACCCAGTTGGTTATCATAATAATAAAAAATAAAACAAAACAAACAGCAGCAGGTTAGCCACACTTGAGCAAACGAAAATTAAACAAAAATAACCTTGTGAAGCAGTGAACTAACTTACATGCAAAAGCTGCAGGAGACCTCACCCAGGTGCCGAGCCCAACCACCAGGAGGCACCCAGCATCACTGAAACAAAAGGCAAATAAAACAAAGAAAACCCAGTTGGTTATAATAATAATAAAAAATAAAACAAAACAAACAGCAGCAGGTTAGCCACCCTTGACGGCTATCAGGAACACATTGAGTTGGAATTGGCACTAGACATGATCAAAATGCTTGCACACAATGCACAGATCACAAAAAAATAGACTGTAGCAAAGTGGGCATCATGGCTCAGATTCAGAAAACAGGTCAGCCATTTGGCAGGGCCATCGGGAACACTTGAGAGGCAGTAGGGAAAATAAAGCAACCCACAACGCACTGTATCTGTACCTCAATTTCTGCTTTTTATTTTTTGGGTGAAGATAAATGAATGTCCTTCAATGCTGCATTGTCCTCCATGTCTTGCTGCCCCATATGAAGCCAGCATTATCCAACAGACAGTCTGGAGGTGCATGCAAATTTCTGCAGAGAATGGTACTCAACTACAACTTAATTATTTAATGTGTTAAATAAGTGCCAAAATACACAAATAATGACAAAGCCTCCGAAAACTCAACTTTCTTTACAGCATTTCCTACCACTTTTTCAAAGGGCAGCAACCAACAAATCAGCCAATACATCAGAAGGTAATGTGACCTTTTTGCTGTTCCTACCAGATGTCCTACATTTTGCTATTATTGTGTGCTCTTTTTATGATTAGGTGCATAGTGAGTTTTCCACCAACTGAAAATGTTGTTGCCCGTTTAGACTGGGAGATTGTAGAAGATTCCAAAAGAGCAATTTGGCTTTTCACCAAAGAGATACTGCATAATAACAGTGTTTCTGAACAGAATCACTTTGCTGTGGATTTGAGGAAAGACAAGGAGGAATAGAACAGGTCTTATGTGAGCTTCTATAAACGCACCAATGTAAAGTGGGCGTCACCACTGATTTGCAGACTTGAACATCTTTGTGTCTTTTGATTAGTCAAAAAATTCAAAGCAGAATGTTGCTAGATTATACTTGAATATATACAGTATATTCATCAGTCAACATCTTTTATCATAGGTGATGTTGCTGTTGGAGTGGGTGTTGACCGGCATGTTAACAATGATGATAAAGCTGAGAACGGGATTCCACCTAAATCTTGGTCAGTGCTTGTAACAAACATTTTAAAGGAGCACACATTCTTTATTTGGCCTTAAATGTAATGTCATTAAGTGTAAGCTATTGTAAACACTGTACATTGTTTAATCAGGAAGCGGTGCAATCAGCAAGCTTTTTGATGGTCAGTCGGACCACTTGGTGCCTGCCAACTTTGCTGTTATGGTGGAGAGTGAACACTGTTACTGTTGAAGATTGTCCTGATTTGGACATACGGTACGTGAAACAATCCAGCTGGTAAGTCTGGCAACAGTTATTTTACTGCATATTCTTTAAATTTTTAACATCGGTAAGGTTTGTGCGATTGGAAGATTATGAATTTGACCTGCATTTATATTTTTTATCTTCCAACTAATTCTTTCTTCAGTCCTGTCTATCTGAAGCTGGAAGAAAATTCTTTATTCCAAGGTGAACAGCGACTGGGTGCCCTATCTGTAGCGTTAGTTTTGCACTGGTGGCAAAACATGATCAGATTTAACTTCGTATTTGCGACGCACTCCTCGCACTTTGCGCCTAATTAAATGTGACCTACACTCCTATCTTCAACCAAGCCGCGGCCCAAGTATTATTTACGCATGTTTTTTTTAACCGCCAAACAAGTGTATTCCACTAAGTCAAAGATCCTGCATTGCTTGTCACCACTTGCTCCAAGTACTTGCTGAAGCACAAGATCATCACTCTTCTTTCGGCCCAGTTGAGATTGTTTGCATTTTAAAACGCTCCTGACCCTCGCCAAAGAAGATTGTGACAATAAGATGCTTACTCGCCTATGCTTTTTATACATAAAGCACCGAAGCGTGATTTTGCCGCAACTTTGTGCTGTTTGAAACAGCGACACATCCATCATCCATCAGATCATTGGGACGACATCAGCCACAGCGTCTGGTGTGAAAGCGACCTGGTAATTTTCCATTTTGGAGGTATTTTCTGAGTTGGGACAGAGTCTGTGTGACGGAGAAAAGCGGAAAGACTTGAAGGGGAAATCAACCCAAACACATTTCTTTGAGGAGTATTGTTAACCTTTGCATCACATGCAATCTTCCTCTTCCAAATCTAAACAACATTAAGTGGCTCCATGACAAGCTACTCCTATATGCGATAAACTCAAGTCCTTTTGTCCTATTTTATTTTATTTTCATTGTTTTTGTAATTATTTTTCTTTTTTCTTTCTGTATGTTCAAATAAACATTCATTCATTCTTTTAATGACTTTTAGTTGTACGCAACTTGGTTATCAAACTAGTATTACTTTAATTTATTTTTTTTAATTCAGACTTCTGTTGTTCTACACAGGGTTTTTTTGTGACATTAAACTAGGTTATGATTGATCAGCAAAACAAGTAAAGCAATTACAAAAGGGACTGAAGTAGACATGAATTTTGCCACTTCTCACCAACAGAGCAGATTTGGTGAAACTGATTTTCCCTTGTGAAAAAGATGCATGGATCACACTCCCAAGTAGATTATTTTGTGTATTAATAATTTACCTGCAATATTATATTCCTTTTGAAAAATGTCCTTTCCATTTTTACCTCTGTAAATTTTGTCCTTTGATCAGTCACTATCTTTACAGAGGAGAGGATTCTTGCACACATCACATGGCCCAAGCTAAAGACAGATTTTGACTCTAAAGATGATGATGATGTGTCTGTTGAGGCTATATCACAAGGGTCAGAGGTGACTTCAGGAGTTTCATTGAACACTGTCTGTTTTTTTTAAACAAACTCTGCTAAATGACCTTTAATTTTTACACTGAATGTGTTGTCTTTTCAACAGCTTCCCCTGAGCAACTGAAGAATCTGCTGCAGTTCTGGGTGGGTTGGGAAGTTCTGCCAAAAGAGGTGGTTGTGAAGGTACAAGTGATTCTCTCCCAAGGCCTCTGACCTGCTTGAAACTATCAAGCCTGACCATGCCTGGCAGTCCTTAAATAGTCCAGTGATTGCAAAACCATGAGAGTATAATGTTCGCAATAAAGTGGAGAAAAGGGAAATCATTTTTCTATGTGCATATGTGTCAAGTTGCATCATTTTACTGCCTTGTGTAGACACAAGAATTATGATTCTTTTATCATATCACAAAATGCACATAAGCAGTTGGGAGTAAAGGACACTGGTCATGAATAGCTAAAACTAACTGAAAGAGAAACTTTTATCTGGTGTTTATGATATCCTGCTGACATTCAACTGTGTTGATGTAAATGTCCATTCCATGACAGTCACTGTGGTTATGAGGATCTATTGATCTTCTAAGGCAGTGATTCTCAACCTGTGTGTCGGGGCACATTGGTGTGCAATGAGAGCTATTAAGGTGTGCGGCGGGAAATGAGCAAATTTCACTTAATCGGCCAAAAGAGTATTTATTTGTAACAACGTTATCTTTGTTCATCCATCTGTGCCAGCGGCTTATAGAGACAGACAGAACAAATCAATTATCTTCTATTAGATGGCAGAAAGCATGTAATTGACAAGTCGATTCTTTTTTTGTGACATTAAACTAGGTGCCGTTGCTAGGGTTGGGCATCGTTTGAATTCGGGCGATTCCGATTCCGTTCCTTGATTCGATTGCGGTTCCGAACGATTCTTGATTCAAATTATTTTTCCTTTGGGGGGGGGGGTATAAATATTTATTTCATTAACTTTTCTACTGTTTATGAATTTTCCATTGATTTTCTCAATGGATATTTTTGGCAAAATTTTTAATATTAAACATATAAGATTGAATTATCCACAAGACAGCTTTATTTTGGAGAACCTCAAGAAAATACAATACAGTAATGCAGCTTATAGCATGCTACTTTAACACCCATTAATGGGCAAGCCAAGTGTGCAAATAAAATGAAAAACTGACTGCGGTGCGTATTATGCCTAGTGATGGGCATAACAGTTCTTTTCAGTGAACTGAATCATTATAATCAGTTCATAAAAAATAACATGGACATGGAAAAATGGACATTGATCTTAAATTGGACCAGCAAATCAGCGTTATTGTAAAGTCCAGCTTCTTTCACCATAGACAGCTGGCTAAGGTAAAGCCTCTCCTTTCCCATCAGCACTTAGAAACAGTCATCCATGCCTTTGTTACCTCTCGGCTAAATTACTGTAATGGACTTTATTTTGGAGTCAGCCAGTCCTCTCTCAAACGTCTCCAGTTGGTTCTACTCACCGCCTACTAACTGGAGCTTGGAAGATCAAGCACATAACACCAATTCAGGCCTCCCTTCACTGGCGCATAGTGCATTTTAGGGTTCAATTTAAGATTCTTCTATTGTTTATAAGTCATAGAATGCGCAGGGTTTTTGACAACTTTTTCACAACAACTATTAAACAACAAATCTGGGTCATATTTGACTAACAACTCTGCTGGCTACAATTAGCCACCTTTCATTTGTAAATTGGCCATTACCTGCGATTGCAGCAGGGAGTATGGCGGGGTGATATAGTCAAAGCAGAAATAGTCAACTGACAGGCTTCTGGACATTCTAGAGTTGGCCTCGCCCCGGCTTACCTTTCCGAGCTCCTCCACTTTTACACACCATCCCGCAGCCTCAGGTCTGGGGACCATGTGCTGCTCAAGGTGCCGAAGACTAAGCGCAGCCTCAGAGGGGATCAAGCCTTTTCTGTTGCTGGTCCTTCCCTTTGGAATGACCTTCCATTGGATGCTAAGCAAGCCCCCTTTCTGTCCATTTTTAAAACCCGTTTGAAGACATTGATTTCTATTCTCTGGCTTTTGATTTGACCCGAGACTGACACATTTTCGTCTGTTTTCTGGTGTCTACTGTATATAGTGTTTTGTGTTCATTTATTGATTTCACCTGTCATATTATGGCTATTTTGTTGTTGTATGTAAAGTGCTTTGTTACAGCTGTAGCTGTTGTGAAATGCGCTATGTAAATAAAATTGTATTGTATATATCCACCCATCCATACATCCATCCATCCATCCATTATCCAATCGGCTTATCCTGACAGGGGTCGCGGGCGTGCTGGAGCCTGTCCCAGCTGGCTGGGGAGACAGGCAGGAGACACACACACTATATATATATATATATATATATATATATATATATATATGTATATATATATATATATATATATATATATATAAGTCCGCTGATAGTGTAGTGGTACACACGCCTGAGTTGTGTGCGGGCAGCGTGGGATCGATTCCCGCTCAGTGACAGTGTCTATGTGTGCCCTGCGACTGGCTGGCGACCAGTTCGGGGTGTAGTCTGCCTTCGCCCATTGACGGCTGGGATAGGCTCCAGCAACTCCCCGCGACCCTGTATAGGATAAGCGGTTTGGAAGATGACATGACATGACATGACATATATATATATATATATATATAAAGCTGGGCACTTGACCATTTTTTTGCCGGTCTGGCCGCAACCCTCCGGCCATATTCATAAACATTGTCGGCCACCGTCCCATTCCGGCCCCTGACCCCCCCAAAAAAAGCGTCCGTGATTGATGTCGCTGCAGGAGAGACGCTAACGGCAGAGGCTTTTTAAAGATCATTAGCTGGCTAATTTACTATTCTAACCCGCTGTGGACAAGCTTCAAATGCGCCAGTAGTACTTACTCAACTGTGTGCTTACTTGTATTGCGAGCCCCGGGGTTGGATTTGTCATATTGTATAATTATTTGGGTCCAACAGACGGCCAGGAGTCACAGTCAAGTTACTTATTTATTTTGCACACTTACCCTCCTTCCCGGCCTTCACAATAAAAGCATACCAGCAAACCACTATACAATGCAGGTTTGCTATGGCGTATTTCCGGAAGTAGGGAATGCCAGAAAAAGTGCATGAACTCCACCTTGATGTGCTAGCATCTGAATATACTCGTGGACACAAATTGTTTTGAAACAAGTCGGGGGGCGTTGCTTCAAAAAGACAGCGGCAACAATGGACATCGTGCCTGCTACAACCATAAAGAGACCGAGATGACTAGACGATGCATTTAATTTTATTGGGAAAACGATCTTGAAGGTGGTAGCTAAGGGGGAACGTGGGTGAGTAGCTTGTTTAGTAATGTTTAGTTTGCAGCAGCAGCAACGAGCTGCGTGGTGCATCCGGCTCCGTGTGGGAAACTGTATGTCATCGCAACATGTGAGACAGCAACGTGCGCTCAAGCGTGTTTGTATTTCCTTATCGTCACATCACGTAACCCGCGCCTCCCACCTGCAACTGGGGCATACCATTACAAGAGGGGGCGGGGGGGCAATACCACAATCCCTATAACAGCAGTTGTCGCTCGCGCCGACACGGGAGTAGAAAGAAGCCTAAAAAGATGCCTTTCACCGAGTAGGCTGAGATGATTTTTGGCCACCTCGCGAGCACATCACACGCATGAGGGCCGATTAGTGGGCCGGACTAAAATCAATTTCCGGCCATGCTTAGTCCAGCCATTTTTTAAAATTTGTCACCCTCCCACCCCTCCGCCCCAAAAATGGGCATCCGGCCGGGCCGCAGGGTCCGACCGGTCCGGCCCAGGGATGGACTCTGCCCAGCTCCGCAAAAATTTTTGTCATTCCAATTACCTTTTCATTTGGGAGGTGAAACCACAGTTTTTCAATGATGAAGAGCCCTGTGATGGTCAGGTGACCGGTCTAGCATGTACCCTGCTTTTGCCTTAAGTCAGCTGCGATCAACTCCAACTCCCCGTGACCCTGAGTACAGCACAAAGCAGTAGAAAATGGAAAAAGTAATGTTTCATTAGTTATAATACATGTTAAACGTTCAAATATAGCAAAACAAGTGAAGTAATTACATTGCTAACCTCACACAAAGTATTTCTGCAACAACAGTAGGGAGTATGGTCACTACCGAAACTTTGCAGTCACTACCGAAAAAAACAAATGTTTTAACAAAAATAAAATGTATTGAATTATCAACCAACAATTTATGATAATGATTGTTTAAGAGTATGTTATGCATCGTGCGGTTCGCTATATGGGAGGGGGTGCGGGCGAGAGAGGAGCAGCGGAGGACGAAGGAGAGGGAGCCGTGACACTTTTTGAATTTAACGGTTGTTATACTGTATTGGCATCAGCTGCGGCCTACAGTAAAATGTGTTAATTATACTATGTCTGAGGGCGTGTTCTTGGAAGACACTCCAATATATTGAATAAGCTCTCTGTTATAACGCAGCTAGTCCACTTTTGAGAGAATTTAGAATGGTTAATTTGAATCTTGAGATGCAATGAAGAGTATTTGAAATATGGATATATGTCTGTAAGTATAATTTGATTTGATTTTTTATTCAAACTAATCAAATTGACATTGAAAAACAGTCCAGTCGTGAATTACACTAGACCACCAAAACCAGTTCCATCGAAATCTGATGTGGCATTTCAAAATAAAAGGCCCTTGAAATATGCACATTTCACTGTCATCAGGCCTGATTTTAAAAAAAGAATTAAAAATGATCCTTTATGATACCAAAATGATACCAGACCTGTTCTGTTTGACACTAGACCACCCCGGCTGTCACCAAAACAAGTCCCGTCCAAATCTGATGTGGAATTTCAAAATAAAAGTCCCCTGAAATATGCATATTTCACTGTCATCAGAACTGATTTAAAAAGAATCGTTAAAAAATATCCTTTAGCTATCATGATACCAGACCAGGTCTGGAGGACACTAGACCCCCCCAGCTGTCCACCAAAGCAAGTCCGATTCAAATCTGATGTAGCATTTCCATCGAATATTATGGATTTGTTAAAAGATTTATTAAGGTAATCAATATGATATAATAGTTCCGTTTCTCTTCCTTCAGGAACAACAAGAAGATTTGAGGTTAAATAGGGGATAAGGCAGGGATGTCCTTGTTCCCCTTTATTATTTATTTTGGTTGGAGAGCTGTTAGGTATTTTTCTGAAGAATAGCCCTGAAATTGAGCCTTTGAATGTATTGGGTAATCATTTGACAATAATTCAATTAGCTGACGATACAACAATATTTCTGAAGGAAGCATAACAAATCCCTTTGGTGACTAGAAACATTGGTTTGTTTTCTAAAGCATCAGGATTATATTTAAATTTGAAAAAATGCGAGTTGATGTCGATACATGATTATCGTCCAATGAATCTGTATGGGATTCCAGTAAAAGATGAGGTGAAATATTTAGGGGTGATTATAGCCAAAGATTACAAAATCAGAGAAAAACTGAATGTTACTCCAGTTGTAGATAAATGCAAATCCATACTTAATTCCTGGTTGCAAAGAGATATTTCTATTTTTGGACGTATTTTGATTACCAAAATGGAGGTACTCTCCAGATTTATACACACAGCCGCGACTTTTTCCTAGATTTTGAGCCATGTGGTTTATAGTCCGGTGCGGCTATTCCGTGGATTTTTCTTCCACCGCAAGAGGCACTCTGACCGGAATGACAGTACAATTCAATACAATACATTTCCCATTAACTGGACGTCACTGCAGGTGGAGGAGTTCAACAGGCAAGGGCGCCATAGACTAGGTAATTGCATTAGGTTCTGTAATGCTTTGATTCTATGTTTTCCTAGAGGTCCGTGAAGTGCACATGAATGCGATTGGCTGATGTTACGTCTGTTCTGTTGTTTTGATGTGAAATGCTATTGTTGATTTAGCACGTTGTGTGTTAGATTGACTGACTTTATTAGCACAAAACAAGACAGGTGCATATGTAGAATGTAGTAGAACAATAGATGGTGGAGTCTGGTGGACATTAGCTGACAAACTGGAGCGGCAGTCGGCAATGAAATGAAGATAAGTACGTTTATTTTCTCTACACACAGGTACATTTACAGTTCACAATCGGTCTGTAAATGCAGTAAATATAACAGTTTTCAACATAGATAGGTGTGGCTTATATAAAGGTGCGGCTTATAGCCTGGAAAATACGGTACCTTACTCTGCCCATATCTCCAAAAGCAAAAGAAACACATTTTAAGATGATGAATAATATCTACCCGTGTCATGCCTTTTTGAAACAGAGATTTAATGCGAAACAAAATGGTTGTGTATTTTGTCATTCTGATATAGAGACTTTGGAATATTTATTTTTTGATTGTAAAAATATCAAAAACTTTTGGGAATATTTTCACAATTGGATGGCTGAGAAGGACCAGGATTTTATTCAACTGGAGTACAAGGACATTAAATATGGGACAGAAAAACACATGAAACAGGACATGTACGACGTTTTGATTATAATGGCGAAACAGTTCATTCATAGGTGCAGATTCTTAAAATGTCGCCCTTTGTTTTTGATTCATGTAAAAGAAATGGGACATTTTGCAAAGGTACTGAATATAATTAGAACAAAGAAGGCTTTTGTAATACATAACAATATGATAGGTTTATTTTCTGAGTAGATTTAATATATATATATATTTTTTTTCTCGCTCTCATTTTTATTTTTGTTATACTACACAGTTCAAGTGTATGGGTGTGTTATGATCATTTTGTGGTTCTATGTTGTGAGTGAATTGAGATTGACATTGTTTAATGAAGAACAAAAAAATAAAAAATAAATAAAATAAAATTTGAATGGTGCGACGTAAAATATCCTCCGATTCTGGAATGACCCACCTGGCAATTGAGACACATTTTTATCTGTCATTTCTCGGGTGTATTCAAGGGAATTCAAAGTGGCACAAAAACTAAGAATAATATATTATCTAAATATGTGAAATATTATCATGGCCTATTTTGCAAATGATTACTAGGTTTACGGTTCCCACCCTGCACTGGGAGCAGAGGGGTGAGGGACAGCTCCGTCCCAGTTTTCGAACTGCATTGTGGGACTTGTAGTATTATGCCGAAACATGACTCGTTAGACATCAAAGAAATGAGCAAATAACCATTTGTGTGCTTTCAATGGATTGAAGAAGACGTTTAAAGTTCATATTTCTGACTGTTTTCGCACAGCGACAGGCTTTTGAAAAAGGTCGTAACATGTCACGTGACACATCTGGCAACCGCCCCCCCCCATTTTTTAACCACTTAAAAAATTCTTTATTGTTTCAATATCAAAAAGACTCTTGACAATATCAAAACGACAATACAAATGACTCTAGTAATTACAAGACTCGACACATTTTTTTAGATACCTCCCAGATGTGTTCCGTGTCCTGCACTTTGTATGACGTAACATCCGAAGTTTGGCTTTTTACGCTCCCTGAAGCTACATAAACCAACAACAGCGTGTGGGTCAATGATCCCGACCAGAAGTTTGCAGCCATATCCCTGTACCTACTGTTTAAACCTCCACGGTACGTTAACAGACTTCCACCTACTTGATAGTCACTATATTGCGTTTTCAATGAGTGGGGCATCAGATTTATGTGCAATGCGTGTGACCTAACATTACGAATGGAACAAAAAATAGCTCTGACAAGGATGTTCGTGTAATGTGGACGCAGTAGTGCTAACGTAGTATCAATTAAGATGAGTCATATCGCTGTTTCTCGTGGCAACTGGTAAAGGAGTTGCTTTGTTTTAAAATAGCACCTCCGCCATTTATCCGTTATTTTTTCGCTGATGCTCCCTTCTTCATTATGATTTATTAAGTTGTAAGCAGAGTTTGAACATTATTTTATTGCTTTGATAATTCATTCTGTTAGCAGCCTTAAAGGTTAAAATGCCTTCAAAACTACAATAAAAAAACTTGCCATTTTGCGACGCAACATAATGTCATCATTATTATTATTATTCTCTCATTCTTTTCATCTTAGGTGTATTTATTTTTTAGACCGGTGCAGCACTTGACAATGAATTTTTTCCTGGAAACTATACAAGTCATCCTGTTGTCCATCTGGTACAATGTGGAATCCTTCATTCACTGCTTTATACCCAAGAAGAGGAAGAACATATCTGGTGAAGTAGTTCTAATCACTGGGGCGGGCAGTGGAATTGGCCGTCTTATGGCCCAGGAGTTTGCAACTCACAGTACTACTGTGGTGTTGTGGGACATTAACCACGAAGGCATGAAGGAAACTGCCAGATTGGCCAAGCAGAATGGAGCCATTCGAGTTCACTACTATCTATGTGACTGTAGTGACAAAAATGAGGTTTACAGAGTGGCGGACCAGGTAAGAATTGCAGCATATCCTTTTTTTGGAAGTAGTTTTCAGGTTCCTCAAGAAATTCCTGACTAAACATTCCCTCTGTTTCAAGTTCTATAATTTTACTTCAAAATTGTTTTTAAGGTTTTTGAAAATAGTCCAATTATGGTGTACAATGCAAAATATTGCAACCATCTGTTTTATTTTCTTGTGTATATTTGTTAGGGTTTAATGATCCAAATCCATTTTCTTATTTACTATATACATTAATAACTCAATCTCAAAAGCTCACAGTAGCTGGGTTTACATAGAGCCTTGTATTTCGATTAGAATGAAACTAAATGAGTAATAGGAGACATTTTGACTAATAAAAATAAAATATAATAACAGTGAAACATTTATAATATGTACATTATGTATCTGTATAATCTGTACTGATTCATGTGTCTTAAAGCGGAAGTCAACCCAAACATATTTTTTTCAAGAATATGTTCTATGCAAGACCACTAGTTGAAACAAGGTATTCTGATAAATATTGCATTTGTGGAATAAAAGTTAATCCACCCGTTTTTAGCCATCTCAGGGGGCGGCCATTTTGTCACTTCTGTCGACTGAAAATGACATCACAACAGCTCAGGGCTCATGTAACGACCAATCACGGCTGACCTGTTTTCTGAAGCTGAGCCGTGAGGAGAATGGCCGCGCCCCCTACCGTTCTATCCTTGTTTGGTCGGAGTCACTGGAGGAACCGATTACAAACTCTCCATTGGAAATCATTGTACTTTCATTCCTTATAACGTCCAAAAACTGTGATCAATTGGCACCAAAATTTATGGGGACATCCTTACTAATGACGACTTCAACATGTCAAAAGGATTAACCTCTCCGTGGCTTATATGAGAATGAGGAAATTTGGAAGTGAGCAGAGCTACATAGATTTACATAGAGCGCACACTGCTTCTTTGCTTAAAAAAACAAAAAACAAAACACTGCTTCTGTGCTGATCACAGTTAGTACTGGCGAGGAATTTAACACCAGTAGGGATATTTACTGAGACTGGCCACAGTTTTTCGACAGACAACATGCCGTCCAATGGAACATAACAGCTGAAATGTTACGTTCCAATGCGGCCACACTCGGCTGTGGAGTCGGCTAGTTGTTGCTATTAGCTGTACAGTTGTCCTACTGTTAGCCAGGGAGGGAGAGCGTGGGAGGATAAAGATCCATGCTTGCCTGATTGCTTGCCTGCTAAATGTCAGAAATATAACCAGTCGGGGTTCGTGTGCGCATTCATGCTCTTGTCCGCTTCAGCCTGTGTAAGTGGAGAAGCGATCGCCACTGTATTTTTGGTTTTGTGGCGGTGATCATGACAACATCACGTTTTGTCAATAAATCCAAACTATTGTGCAGAACACTTTTATACTTTCTCAGGTTGAAGTGGAGAAGAGTAGTAATGTGCATTTGTATTTTGGAGGCGATCGGTCACAGTTTTAGACAACAAAACTGACAAAGCGAGCAATATTACCACGCTTGCCTCCCTCTCGTGACGTAGATCTGAGACCGAAAAAATAACAAGCCCAGCCCCAAAAAGGGGCAGTTCAATTTGTCGTAAATCTAATCACAAAAAAAGCCCTTAAATCACTACAGAGTCTTTTGGGGGGAGCATTTTAGTACTGATGTCACTTTTACATGCAAACCTTTTATATAAGTGCCAATGTTAAGCTCATCCAAGTGTCCCTTTAAGCACTGCTATTCACCAACCGCACCGCAGTGTTCCATATTCCCTCCAAACTCTTTCACAATTCGTTCTTCCAGTCCGCTCTAACCTTTTGAACAGATTTGAAGAAATTATTTTCATTGGGTCCAGCGAGCTTTCCAATAGTTTGGACATTGAAAATGTATGTGGTAAATTGGGGTCATTATACTGAAGGAAGTGGCGGGTATAGAAGTAGTGGAACAAGTTAGATCTACGGAGACTAAATTTGAGTGATAAGCCTTCAAAGGTTGCCAGTGTATTATTTATGTACCAAGCCATAAACTAGAAATTCCTCTGAGAAAATCCAGTCTGATATAGCAAGGGGGAAGAGATGTTTATTGAGTATAAGCTCAATGTGGAGAAGATTCTTGAGTGCAAAATCCTGTCTAAATTGAGCCCATATTTTAAGGGTATATGTACCGTATTTTCCGAACTATAAGTCGCTCCGGACTGCAAGTCACACCAGCCACAAAATGCATAATAAAGAGGGAAAAAAACATATAAGTCACACTGGAGTATAAGTCGCGTTTTGGGAGGAAATGGTGCGCTTAGTACACATCATTTCCACCGAGCTACGATGCTACATGTAGCATACAAGAAAGTTACGGTAAGATCACTTTAAACTCATCAAAACGATTGTAGATCGCTTAAATAAGTATTTTATTCATCCCCGACCATGTAGAATGTTTCCAAGTCTCCAAAAGTATTTATGTATTCGGTCGTAATTATGTCTTCCTCTCCTCTCTGCTGAGTGTGCTCCTCCTTACGTGTGTGGCTGCATGATGTAGTACCCCAGCCAGAGGCAGGCAACTGCCTGTTTGTGGTTCGTTCTTATTCAACCATCGTCTGTAAGTAACTTAGACAATTGTGTGTACCGGTAATGACCATGCAACATTTATATATGAGCTGAATTGTGGATGATTGTAGGTTGTTGACTCAACATACTAATCGTGATCACTAATCGTTAGCATAGGCTCATCTTGTTCATGTCTATGAAAATACATGTGTAATTAATGCAAAGATTGATAGTATTTTCTGTTTCTTGTGCAGTTTCACAATATAAACAGGCAACTTCGCTGCACACCTGGAGTCAGTGGAGTTTGTTTGTGAATGTTTATCTGTTTGGATAAGCTGGCTTCCTCGACTAGCAAGTCCTGTTAGTTTAACACAACATTAGACTTTAACTGTTTAAATTATTCATGCATTTTAATAGCTTTTAGGATGTATCTTATGTTTCTTTATATTGGTAACAATAACATGTGAAATGATATAGAAGTAATTGTCATGGCTTGTTAGTGCTGACTTGTATTTATGATGTTTTGTCTCCCTCTGCAGGTGCTTTAGCAGATCGAGGCAAAACATAAGTCACAAGTCAGCACTAACAATCCATGACAGTAATGTGTTAATAATTTCACACATAAGTCGCTCCAGAGTATAAGTCGCACCCCCGGCCAAACTATGAAAAGAAGTGTGACTAATAGTTCGGAAAATACGGTACTTGGAAACAGAAAAGGGGGAGACTGGACATCACGAGGGTGTGAAGTGATGTAGAGATAGTGATGTGGCTTCAAGATGACACCAGTCTGAGTCAGAAGTGCGAAGCTAGAATAACATTTTCTGAACGTTTGTGGCGCAGTGATAGTGACAAAAATTTGGAAGTGCCAAGCCGTCTTTTAGTCTAGGCTTCTGTAGGAGATCCAAACGTATTCTAGGTCTTTTCCCATCGCATGTAAATGAGGTACATCAACGATTTAGGAAGGTAAATGGAGATACACTGAAACAAGTTAAGAAATTTTGAGAGCACATTCATTTCAACCCATTAAAGCAACAGCTTGATTCAAAACAAGTTAAGTAAAACAAGCTCTCCAGGTCATTACGTTGGATGCGGAGAAAGCTTTTGAAAGGGTGGAATGGGAATACTTATTCCTGTGCCTCAAGAAATTTGGTTTTGGCTCTAACTTTATTTTGTGGGTTAAACACCTATATACTGTATGCCACCCACCGCCTCTGTAGTTACTAATGGCAAGCAATCAAAACCCTTAAAATTGTGAAGGGGGATCCGTTACATTATATATACATTTGTAGCTGTAAACACTCGTGCAAACCTTAAAACAACGGAAAAGCTGCATTCTTCTTAATGTTTCCATTAATTTCATACTCTTAAGTTTGATTTTTATAGATGTAAATTTTTTTCTGTGATCATTTAATTTTTGAAATATTTTATCACTCAAACATATATTGTGACTGAGCTAGATTCTATGACTTGACTTACGATTTGCTAAACTACGTAATGACTTTTTTTTTTTCTCCCTATTATCTCACATTAGATTTGAGTGGCTACGTTTGTTGAAAACGAACATTGTGTGGAGATGCGTTAAATGTACGATGGGGAGATGGTGAGTCATGTCAAGTACAAGCGATTGTCTGGAGGACGTTTGTTGAACGTTTGCGACCTTGAACGAACGCTGAGTAACCCTGACGAGGACACATTTGCGACCTTCACAAACGTTCGCCCCGCCGTGGGATAGGGACTTTACCGTCTGAAATGCAGATTTGATTGCCAGAGATGGCTTAACTCAAATGTAATTGGTCTGCAAGTTTCGCCATCAACTACAGCGATACCTCGCTACTTCACGCTTCAACTTTCGCGCCCTCAGTGCATTGCCGGTTTTTCAGAAGCGAGTAGAGTGAGTTGACTCGGAGGCTTTGTACATACCCGCAGGCACTCATAAAAGGCGGTGACTGGTTCCCAGCGCGAGATCGACCAACGAGAGCACAAGTGGATTTACTTTTTCCACACACTGTACTGTACGTGTGCTGACTCGGTGCGCGTCATCGCAGCCTCTCGCTTAGTCTCATCCACTATAAAAAATGTGCCGTTGATTTAGCCAGAGTCAAGCCGGATACTTTCTCCTCCATATTTGTAATGACGCGTTTCCTCTAATAAAGTTTTGTAAAAATCAGATAGTACAGTACAACTGCTGTGTTTATAATTCGTTAGCGCAGCGCAGTGCAGCGCGCTCCCGACCAACCAGCGGCACGGACGACTTAAGACATCGCCAAATAAAGTGTGAAAGTGTTTATTTTTGTCTTAGGTTGTCTTAAAACAGCTTAAATTAACTAAAATCCGGCGTTGCATTTTATCCAAAGGACTTTATTGATGTTGTTGTGCAAAGATAAAGTTAAAACATGATCCCCGGCGGCCATGCTTCTTCTTTGTTTTTTAAATGAAGTAGGAGGAGAAGAAGAAGAAAAAGCAGGCGAAGAAGAATGAGGGAAGAAGAAGAAGTGGCCGCTTTTACTTTAGCTTTTCACAACGGCGACAAGCGTTTTAAAGTGCAGGATTGGATAAATTACACTATGGCATTCTAGTTAAGCTAAGTCAATTTTATGATAAAAATTAAAACTTTAACGTAGTTTTTAGCGAACATTCCGTCGTGCTCGTCAGCTGCCGCGGTTGGTCGAAGCTAAATTCTGATCACAGCTTGCAAGCTTGGTATTTATATTCTTCATTTAGCATCAATATAGTTAAATTGATTGTTTAACAAGTATTTTGAAGTGTGGCAACCATGTTGGGGTTCGCAACAGCGTAACAGAGGTGCAAATCCCCCAAAATGAAACTGTACAATAAATATATAAATTAATAATCATAAGTCCGACTCTACTTTGCGGGTTTCACTTATTGCGGCGGGTTCTGTCCCCCCCATTAACCGTGATGAGGGATCACTGTAAACCACTACCATAAAATAGGATTGCTTATGTAAAGGTGCAGCTATTTTGTGGATTTTACTTCCACCGCTAGGGGCGCACTAACCGGAATGGATTTTTCTTCTACCTCTAAGGGCGCACTAACCGGAATTACATTACAATACAATTGCCATTAACAGGATGTGACTGCAGGTGGAGGAATTCAACAAGCGAGGGTGCTATGCACTAGGTTATGACTTAATTGGCATGCGGAAGTTAGCTGACAAACTGGAGTGGCAGTGAAATAAAGATAAGTACAGTACTTTATTTACTCTTGGTTCTGTTCCATTTTAATCAGCAAAGTTGCTGCCGTGTTAAAGGGCACTGTTAGGAAAGAATCTCTTAAAGTACAACAGTGTACATTTACAGTTCAAAATCGTAAATGCAGTCAATATGTAATTTTTCAACCTAGATAGGTGCGGCTTATATAGAGTTGCGCTTATACGTGTTTTTTTTTTCATTATTATTATTATTATTTTTTAATGGAGTAGGTGCGGCTTATAGTCCGGAAAATACGGTATTTTGCTAGTCGATTAATCACAAGCAGGTATGCACAAATTAATAATAATGAGAATTACGATGATAAGACATTCAACTGCCATTAAACTTTACAGCTGGTACCAGCAATCCTCACATGTTTATAAATGGTGGAGCAACTTAAATTGAGGCCGATACTGTGGCCTTCAATTTTTTAGTTGTAAATGTACGAACATGAATATGTGTTGCTGTTGAGGCCTTGTGTCAAATATGTCATGTTTTGTTACGTTGAGTGCTGCTATGTCCGAGTTCGGAAATGCAACACTGCGCGTGTTCGCGAGTGACTGGGAATGGACAGAGTGGAGCGAGTGCTGCTCCTGTTCCATGTCATACAAAAAACTGTGTTTTGGTTGCAATAAACTTGAGTTCACTAAGGCCTTACATCAACTTAAGTATTTGTGGTGAAATGTGTCTGAACTTAAGGACTTTGTTGCAAACACGGGTTAGCCATGACACTCCATTACCCATAATTCTTCTGTTTACATCACGGATGACCCGGATTCCCACTACTGGATATGTGTGTCACAGACAACGCATACAGCCAGCGTGAGAAGAGACAGTTCCAACAGAAAAACAAAGCCCCAAATAAATACATAAATAAATGAATAGTCAATGATTTTGATCGTCACCATCATCTTGACTAGTCGACTAATCTTGGCAGCCCTACAGTAAAGTCTACAATAGCTGTGGCGTGGCGCTTAAAATAACTGCGCGGTCAGGTTTGGAATGTGTGAGTCTTTCATTGACTGTAGGTCTGGGCCCAAATGGAAGAGCTTCTGCGTTCGGGCCTGGACTACGGTCCACCAGTTTGTGGCCTCTGCTATAGGACACTAAGGAAGAGTTAGTCAGCAGTCAGCACTACATTTTCAATTTACTCTCAATTTATTTTAATATTCGTGTAAGACCTTCTCCGATTGGCTGACACGTTTCAGTTAAAAATATCCACCACTAAGATCGCACGGGCGGAAATTACAAGGTGTTCTCCAAGTGGACACATTAAAAAAAAAAAATAAAAAATAAAAAATAAAAATACCGTGACATTTCAAACCGGCATCGCTTGTACTAAAAACTCTACTGAAATAGCGCAAATGGAGGAGATGATTGGTGAGAGGAGCAGTGTGGGCAGTAGAATAGGTCATGTGCTTTTGACATCAATTGTTTTTTTCCTTGCATTTATTTGTTATGGAGAATTCTAGAGGAGTTTGAAGTGCTCATTCCATCTATTTTTTTTTTTTTTAAATAGAGATTTTTAAAAATAGAGCCAAAGATGTTGTTAAATGTGTTACATTTAATTTATAATTGATTAGTCCTTGCGAGGATAGTGGGAATACATGTCATCATCTTAATGCTATGCAGCATGTACTCATTGTTGGACCCCCTTGCAGGTAAAGCGGGAGGTGGGTGATGTCAGCATTCTAGTAAATAATGCTGGCATTGTGACTGGAAAAAGGTTCATGGATGCTCCCGATTCTCTAATCGAAAAGACAATGGAAGTCAACATCATGGCACACTTCTGGGTCAGTCTTGAATTTTACTTTACATTTACATTTTAGATACAGAATGATTCTAGTTTATGCTTTGGCCAGTGGTTTACATGGGGCACGCATGATCTACAGTATATGGAACGAAATTGTACATACTGTAAAACGGTGATTGATAGTTTGTAGTTTTTGTCTATTTCCCCAAACAGACCTATAAGGCCTTCCTTCCTGCCATGATCGCAAATAATCATGGCCATCTGGTCAGCATTGCCAGCTCTGCAGGACTCATAGGAGTCAATGGATTGGCAGGTATGGTATGATTCCTTTGCTATTGAATTATGTCTATTTAATCCAACACGGGATGTACTTGTATATTAATATTTCAGTATAACAGTTCAGAGGCTTCTTGGTTTCTGACAGAGTTCCGTTCCTACAGAGGTGATCAAATCTGATTTTGTACTTAAACTGCAGTATATTCTGATTTATCACGAACTATGAAGGAACATAGCGGAAGATGTTTTGGTTCTAACAGACTTTGTTCTGGATACACTTGATGAAACGTACCTATTATTAATGGATATGCATACTGAAGTAGGTGACATAATGTATCTTATTTCTGAGTCCTTCCTCTGCCTTTGATAGTTGTACCTATGCTCACATGTCATGTCACTGCCAACACAATCTCTTGCTTGCACTTTGCTCCCAAGTTTATCTCCCAATGCTTTGGCAGATAGATATGACTTAACCATTCTACCCTTTGATCGATATGTAAAAGGATTTTCAAATTATTTCAATAGACTCCTCGTGTAATGATAAACTCAACTTTAGTAAACAGATGGATACGAAAATGTTCAGCTGTCATACTTATTGGTTTCAAATTAGCCAAGCACAGTCAATAACTTTAAAAATGCTGATTTTATTGGTAAATGTTAATTTTTATCTTGCCTGAATGTATTTTCTTAATACTGCAGTTGGAAGAGGACGTCGACATGAGGTTTGGTCTACTGTGAGCCAAGAGTTGATTATTGGGTCGGTGTGAGGTGCTGCTGCATTACTTTGCCAGAACACAGATGTCTGTGTTAAAACTTAGTGGTGGTAACTGTGGTTGCTCATCAAACAACTTTTGGCATCAAGCAATGGTGATGCAGTTTGTCTGTTTAAATCAACAAATCGTTGGTCTTCTGAACTTGCCACACCTGTCTGTCTGTTATTGGAATTTAGTTTTTTTTCTTTCCAGTGAACATTTAAAATCAAATTTTTTTTGTTTTTTCTCAATGGCCATTCTGGTTTAAGCCTCTTTGTAAATCTGGCCGTGGATGTAGTTTAAGACTCCATGTACTGTTAAAATAATGATAATAACTTTTGTGTGTTGAAATTGTGCTTTTCAAGGATTTGTAACAGTATTTATCAAGTGCCAAGAAAAAGTATTTGCCTTCTCAAAATCTTATTTATTTTTTTAAACAATTCCCCCACTTAAACTTGTTTAAGATCATCATTAAGCAAATGTAAATATCAGATAAGGATAACCCAAGTAAAACAAAATGCGTTTTTTAAATGGTGATTTCATTTATTAAGGAAAAACAATTTTCAAAGCTGGCCCTATGTGAAAAAGTACTTGCCCCTAAACTTTGTTCCCTTTAAGCAATTACGCACTGCTTTCATCCTCTCCGCGCACAGCAAATGTGTGCAGCACATACCATACTCTCCTCATATAAAGAAATTGAAGAGTTTATTTGGTTGTTTAAATGGTTGACAAAGCGGGAAAGAAAAGTACCACCAAAAAAGAAAAAGACTGAAATCTAATGTGAGCACACGTGATGCCGTGTAATCGTCACACACGAACATTGCTCTCCGCCAAAGACACGAGCAGACGCGATGTTGTCCCGCATTCGCACTGTCCACTCGTCACCCCACCAATCCGGTCAATCATAACCGACCAGGGGTAAGGAGCCTCGGTGTTTAGTATGTTAATGGTCACATGTTTGCAAGTCACATGAGTTCTGCTGGTTAGAACTGCTTTCATCACCAATGCACGAGATGCAAATGATCACACTTTGGCTGGCTCAGTCAGACATAGGGGGTGTCCCCCCCCTTCTATTTCAGATCAATTTTTACAAAAGGTGAGTGTAGGAACTTTTATGTTTAATTATGTGAGTCAAGGATCACCATCTTGATGAGTAAAGCACTAGTTAATTTAAAAAAAAAAAAAAAAAACTATTTTATTTTTTAAATTATTTTAGCCATAGAACACGACAAGGTACTGTGGCCTATGTGTGCTAAACATTTAACCAAATCTACACTGAGTTAGGAAATTACCACCATTTTGGCCTGCTTTTAAAATCTGAGATCTTAAGGTAGTCTACTATTTACCACCAAAGATTTGGAATACTGAAGATTTTTTAAGGTATGAATTTTCAAAAATGTCCTATTTCCTGAAAAGCCTTCTTGAGGATTATTA
>NC_141226.1:2605000-2827500 GCF_054856515.1 Filicampus tigris | reverse complement strand
CATGTCTTTCCTTAACTTTCGCGTAGTAGTTGTATTAGGTTTGCGTCACAACTACACTAGTGACACTCTGAAGGCGTAAGTAACGCCGAAACATGTCAGGTAGTAAAACGGCCCTAAAAAACTATTGTCTGTTGTAAACGAATCAGTCAAAATGAAGACAAAATGAACTTATCACAACTGATCTGACCCCTGTTCCTTGTTGAATCGCCCATCTCTTGCAGACTACTGTGCAAGCAAGTTTGCAGCAGTAGGTTTTGCAGAATCAATGGGTCTGGAACTTCTGGCAATTGGGAAAGATGGCATCAAGACCACCATTGTTTGCCCATACTTCATTAATACTGGAATGTTCGATGGATGTCAAACTAAGTAGGTGTCTTCACAGGATCTCAACGATAGTAACATGTAACTGTGTTTTTTCTTTCAACCCCCTCTACACTGTTCCACTGTACAGTATTAGGTACACATTCACCTCATTTTTAAGTAAATGTGATGGCCACAACCTGGGAAACTATATAATTCTTTACAAACCACATAAATCACAGTTATGATCGATATTGAGTTGAGTTTGAGTCTTTGTAAAGCTATTGATGTCATATGATTTCATTGTAAGAGCTGTTAGTGTAACTGCTGATTGTTTTGAAATTTATAGTAAACATTGTACATGCTCCATATAAAACTCAGTGTTTTGCACATAATGTAATGGATTGATACCAGACATAATTTAATGATACCTAATCATTTCGAAGTGTACTTTGGAACAAACGTATGAGTATTAGTCGTAGGTCTCGTCACAATGTACAATATTTAATCATGCTATGTGATACTTTTAACACAGAAGCAAACAATGCAGAAACATAATTGTATAGATAGGTAGTGGACAACATTTTAATTTGGTTGAAAAAAAAATCAAGTAGGCCTACTATGCAGAAAGAATTTGGTGAAATAAAGGTGAGGTGTCGTCTTTCTTTCTTCTGTTTTTTTCCTTTTTTTTTCTTTCTCCTGAACTCGCCAACACTTTTTCACTGCTGTCAGGGATCAACCAAATCATCCTTATTTTCTAATTTCCACTAACAAGCAGCATGTGGTCATTACTATTCCACCATACAACTGTCAACTGCTTTTCATCGTCTTCCACATCTGTTGTTTGCGTGAGGTGATAGCATAACGCCTCTATTTTGCCTTCGATTACAGACTGACTAGATGAAGTCCTGACAACCTTGTGATGGAAAATACAATGCAGATTATGTACAGACTTTACACAGAGAATCATATACAGTACAAAACAGAATCCTCAATCCGTTAACACCACTTTTAAATCAGTCCTTGGTCTCTGTGCTGATGTTATTTTAACGTCTCACGTTACCTACACTCAAACTAAAGTACCTGGCATAAGATGTTGGAAAATGTGTCAAATTGTATATGACTTCCGTCTTGCAGACCTCTGAAGGCCCCAAGTCATGCTTAATTGCAGCATCTGGAATGTCACTTTCTCATTCTTGTTTGGCACACAAATGTCCTAAAATAAGCCCCCAGTTCAACAGTAACAATGTTTTAAGGGCGAGCTTTCAGTATCTGTGCAGTGTTGCTAAAAATCAATCACCAGTCAAAACATTTGGCCAGGATAATGAATATGCATCCTGTGCACTTTATGAAACATCACTTGGATTTGTCAGTTTTTGTATTTTTTAAAGGGGAAGTCAACCCAAACATATTTTTTTCCAGATTAAGTTCTATGCAGGCTCACTAGTTGAAATACAGCATTCTGATTAATATTAAATTTGTGGAATATACGTTAAGCAGCAAAATGCACCCACTTTTAGCCATCTTAGAGGGCGGCGGCCATTTGATCAGTGCTGTCGACTGAATGGCATTGAAGTTGCTCAGGGCTCAGATAACGACCAATTACGACACCTTTTTTCTGAAGCTGAGCCATGATTGGTCGTTATCTAAGCCCTGAGCATGCAAAACACAATATTAATCAGAATGCCGTGTTATGACTAGTGGGCTTCCATAGAACATATTCTGGTAAATATGTTTGGGTTGACCCACTTTAACCCATTAAGGACGGGAGCGCATAACCGCGTTTCTACCACTGAAGCCGGGAGCGCTGTTGCACGTTTCTCCCTTTAAAGCTGGGAGAGCGTATACGTCATTTTATATTTTTAATCCAATTCTCGGTCTTTTAGCCAATGAAATGTATCAGAATATACATGTGACAGTGTCGTGAGTTGTCAGAGGATGTCCGGAAATTTTTCGAGGAGTAATGGCGGCACAGTCGAGCGCGGGAACTCTGCTATAAGTCACGGCAGTGAGATAGACGACATGCTCGCGGCCATTAAAGCAGTGAAACCATCCAAATGTGATGTATGGTGAAGATATATGTTCGTAGACAATGATGATTTCAACGTCTTTGCAAGAGAATACAGCATGGTCATTACCACTTGTCTTCTTCCTGATACCGCTTCTCCTCACAAGGGTCACGGGGCGTGCTGGAGCCTATCCCAGCAGTCTTTGGGCAGTAGGCGGGGGACACCCTGAATTGGTTGCCAGCCAATCGCAGGGCACACAGAGACAAACATCAGCACTCACAATCACACCTAGGGGCAATTTAGACAGTCCAATCAACTTACCATGCATGTTTTTGGAATGTGGGAGGAAACCGGAGTACCCGGAGAAAACCCACGCAGGCACGGGGAGAACATGCAAACTCCACACAGGGAGGCCGGGGCCGGATCGAACTCACGACCTCTGAACTGCGAGGCGGACGTGCTAACCAGTCGACCACCGTGCCGCCTGTAATTACCACTTGCTTTTTTAAAATTAAAAATAGTGCTTCTCTTGCATCTCCGATTGAAACAGTAAGGATAAATAAACTAGGGCCTGTGTGAAAGCCACGTCTAAGCTCTCAAATTCTTTTGGAATTATGTTTGTATCCACTACAGGGGCTGAGGTATTAATTATTTTGTAGGTGGCGAAAATGTCAGATTTTCAAGGGTGACTCCAAATCCGACCGTAGGTTTTAGAGAGATGTCTCATGAGGGGCTTCAGGCTTTAATGGGTTAAGTGCCAACAACAACCTCTCATGAAAATGTTGAGACCTTCAATATGGTTTATGGGTCATTATCCTCCTCAAGCGTTTTTTTTGTCTTTCTACCTAGTTACTGACTTATTGGAATGAATAGATTTAGCACAGCTCATAGTAGGCAATGCATCAAGGAAGGATTGTGTTACTAACTACAGACAAAACGGCAACAGATGATTGATGTTTTCTTCTTGTCTTTAACAGATGGCCAAGACTGCTCCCAATTCTTGATCCAAGTTATGTTGCCAAAAAGATCATCCAGGCTGTCCTCAAGGACCAGGTCTTTCTTCTGATGCCCAAGAGCATGTATATCATTGCTGCTCTCAAGAAGTTAGTATCTACCCTCTCTGCTGAGTTTGACACCCGTATACAACTTTCATTCATTTGCAGAACTCTTATTTCCTTTGTAACGTTCACCAAGTACATTCTAACAACAAAAGTCGACCAAGCCTCCAAAGATGAATCAACTACCAGTTATACAATACAGTTTGTTGCCTCCGAGCAATTGCAAAGCAGAAAAAAAGACCAATAACCAGAAAGAAAATTAAATTTAAGATATGTTCACACTGCAGGTCATTTCAGATTTTTATTACGTTTTTTTGTCCCCAATCAATGTGAACAGTACAATTGAGATTTAATTTTTCTTCTCAAATCTGTATCAAAAGCCAAATAGGGGGATAGCGCGGGTCGGCTGAGCAGATGAGATTGGAATAGACCACTCGCGATCGTCCTTGAATTTGCAAAGTTGATTAGATTTGTTTATTTTTTTTAGCAGTAATTCTCACCTGGTGGGGCAGGACATAAAAGTGGGTTGTGGACAGTAAAAAAATGTATGTATTTTTCTCTAAACAGTACTGAGGCTTACCAAGTTCCCACATAGAACGTACAGTATGGGGGTGGGGGGTAAGCCTATGGAAATGTCAGTCACTTGTGCTTTAGTCACTAGCTACTCTTAAATAAAATACAGTTCAGCTCAGCCTTTGGATAGTGTCATAATGCCATCGTGAGCAATATGCTTTTGGCAGTATTTCAAACTAAGGTAAAATTTAGTTTAAAAATATAACATACTGTCGATGTTAGGGGTGTAACGGTTCACAATTCACGGTTCAGTACGTGCCTCGGTATGGGGGTCACTGTTCGGTACAGCAATGATAATAATAATTAAACACATGAAACCCCCCTTTCTTGTATGGATAGAATGAGGTTGCAGATAGTCAGGTAGCACTTGCCAACTAGTAACTTTTAACTTTGTTCTAAGAGTTAGGGCGCAGCAGAGGACAGTTCATGCTCCACCACGGCTCTTGTGCGATTGTATATGACAGGGAGTGCGGTCTTGCTAATATGCGCATTGTAACGGGGCTCCAACATTTAACGTTTGAAGCCTGGCTCCTTGACTTAAGCATATGGGCGCAAAAATTGAATGTATTGGTTTCTGATGTGATGACCTCTGATTCTTCCAGCTCATAATGTGATTATTTCTTTGACAATGGTCTGTTATGGCTGATTTCTTATTTTCTCTTTCTGCTTTTTGGCTTTGTGTTCTCTTTGCTTTATTTATGATCTTTTTTTGCGTTTCTGGTTGGGTTAGTGTTCTTGATGTTGAGGCTTGCCTGAGTTATTGCTTCTTCTTTACATCTGAGGTTGAATCTCACGTTTTTTGTTTTTTTTTTGGCTTGCAAGCATCATTTCTAATCCCTCCCGCCATCAGAGGGCGATCACACTGTCACGTCTGTATCTTCCTTATAATAGCGTTATAAAATTCATCCACGTCTGCTCGTTCGTTGATGTCCTCGTTTCTGCAGCTATTTTTTATTTGTTGCCACAGAGCTGTGTGTAGAAACTAGGGAAGTCGGGGTGTCTGTCTTCGTGCTGTAGGGCGATACACCCCTTGTCCATGACCTTACCCCTAAACATTACGGAGAATTGGGATGCGTCTCGGTTCTTGTGAATGCACATTTCGAGGGGGAAGAAATGAGATGTAAGGGGTGGTATTGGAATTGAGCCTTAGTGACCTAATCCACCTCTTAATAATGCCATCACTTCACAAAATAATCCCCCCCCCCCAAAAAAAAACACTATCGTATTGTCCATAGTTTGGCCAGGGGCGTGACCTATACTCTGGAGCAACTTATGTGTGAAATTATTAACACATTATTACAGTCATGGCTTGCTAGTGATGACTTGTATTTATGATGTTTTTTCTCCCTCTGCAGGCGCTTTAGCGTAATTGAATCTGTCCCCAATATTTCTAACTTGTCTTCTTATTGGCAGATTTAATCACGCCACCTCCAGCTCATAGTTCACGTAGTCTGCTAAGCGACATGTTATCTTGACGTGTTTACAGCCATTTTACAGCTTGGTCAAGCTGCAGAGCGAGACAAAACATCATAAATACAAGTCAGCACTAACAAGCCATGACAATTACCTCTTTTATTAATTTCACGTTATTGTCACCCACATAAAGAAACATAATATAAATCCTAAAAGCTATTAAAATACATGAATAATTTAAACGGTTAAAATGTAATATTTTGTTAAATAAGTAATTAAAATGGTATGATAAGACAATTTGACTGTCTATCAATCCATCTATACAAATTAGTGTACTGTTCCTTTAAATGCGCCATGTTTGCCTGTGGTCTTGCATCATCAGCCAGCCACACGCGTGCAAACACACGCACGCACGCACGCACGCACACACACACACACACACACCCCGACGCACGGGGCGGAAGAGGAGAAAAAAAAAAAGGAGGAAGAAAATTACGACCGAATACAAAAATACTTTTGGAGACTTGGAAACATTCTACATGGTTGGCGATATATAAAAGACTTATTTAATCCATCTACGACCGTTTTGGTGAGTTTAGTTATCTTACTGTAACTTTCTTGTTGCTACATGTGTGGATGTTAGCTACATTGGAGCTCGGTGGAAATGATGTGTGCTAAGCGCACAATTTTATTAATTTGATTTATATGGACACATTTATTTGCGTTACGGGACAGAGACAACTTGGAATCCGAGAAGGGGTGGAGCGACTTATACTCCAGTGTGACATATGTTTTTTTCTTCTTTATAATGCATTTTATGGCTGGTGCGACTTGTACTCCTGAGTGACGTATAGACCGGAAAATACGGTATATAACTATGGCTACGTTCAAACTGCAGAGTGTGTTACTAAACTGTTAGTAAAAACAGTTTTGCAGATTAATAGATGATTGTCACCCTTCCAAGCACTCTCACCGGCACGCATCAATATGAAAGAAGTCTGTGTATGGCATTGGAGAAGAGCATTTAATGTACGCTTTTGAGATTACTAAAAGGAAAAAATAACACTTTATCTTCCAATACATTTCAACAACTCCAAACCTCCACAGTACAATATACATTCTCAAAGGTCTAAAACGTTATCCACATACACTATCACCATTTCTCTCAAATATTGTTTACAAACCAATCCAAATTTGTGATAGTGAGCACTCCTTTGCCAAGATAATCCATTCCACATCACAATATTTCAATGACTAGTTAAGTCTTGGACAACAGGTAACGTCAAGCCCGTCGCCTTTGTAGTCCATCTGTTGATCAATTTGTAACTTGTCCCAATAATTTAGAAGCAGCTGTCTCCACCACTATTCACAGCTTTTAATTGATCCTACACTTGATTTGGCTTCAGGAAAATGCACTTTAGAAAAGTCTGTGAGCAAGCCGCATAAATGTTTGCCAAATGTAGATGTCATAACATGGAAGCAGTATAATGCCAAAGCCAATCGCTAAGCAGAGCTACAGTGTTGAGGCATAATATTATCAACATCAGCCTTTGATAAGCAGCATATACAGTACTTGATTCTTCAGTGACGTTGTGGATGTTGAGTGGTGTATTTGCGTTTAGAAATGTTTGCTCGATGTGCCACATATGGGTGTCTATACACTGAATTGACCAGTATAATTTGGTGGCTTGGTGATGAAGTAATTGCTTCCATGAGTGACAGTCACTAGTAGAATCAGCCAACAGTGACTTTGTGCGAAAGCAATTGTGTTCTCAGGAATAGATATCTCCTGCTCTGAGTGCAGCTGAGAGGGAGTCTATAGGTTACAAAGCTATTCAGTAACACCAGAAAAGTCACTACATTTGTTACTAGTCACTTTCTAAAAGGGAAACATATATATATACATATATGAGCCATTCTATCGAATTGGTTGAAATTGCTGTCCCACAATGAAAATCAAATTTGAAAAAACAATGAAGTGTTCAGACCTTGCATATTTAGTAATATCTTGTTGTAATATATTTTACCACAATGCATTAATTGAGATACTATTAAACTGAATGTATAAAAAGTCACCTTTTATGTCACTTTCTATTGGGAGGTGGCTGTCCCAATCTCTAACTCGTAAATTTCAATTCATGAAAAAAAAAATGAAGAAAATTTTTGCCAATTAAAAAAAATTCTTTACTTTAATAGAACATTTTGGTTGCTTTTAAATGTATGGCGAAAGATTTACATTGATTTTGTAGATTTTTTTTTTCAAATTAGAAGTTTTTATGTAAAAAAACCTGTCCCAACTTTTCATGTCACTACCGAAACGCAAAGAGTATTTGTCTGTAGGCAGGGATTTGTTTTAGCCACATCCCCAGAAATTTCACCAGTAAGAGACATTATCTTCATGTTCATCACTGGGCACATGGCGAGTAATTAGTTGGCAGCATTAATAAGTTATGTGCCCTCCAAAGTCTAAAAATCAGCATGTGGTTTTAAGGACCGTCACTACCGAACACCTCATTTCGGCAATAAAATGAGCACTTTTGATTTTAATGCTAAATGTACTGTTTTCTCTCTGTACACATACGCAAAACTGTCTGTGGTAGCCACATTGTGCCTAGCATTGTTGAGTATTGTCAACAACTATCATAAAACGTCACTACCGAAACGGACACTACCGATACATTTCAGTAGTGACAATATGATGTTCCTTTTTGAATAAAGTAAGTTTTAAATAATATAATACATAGATACATATGTCATACATAGATCTTTCTGACTTTAACAATATTCTATTCCATATTTTATCTTAATTTGAAGGGAAAAATAAAACCGAAACAGTCACTACCGAAACATACAGATAGGTTTCGGTTGTGACATAATGGTTTCGGTAGTGACAATATGATGTTTGTTTTTGAATAAAGTACATTTTACATAATATAATACATAGATACACACGTCATGCATAGATCTTTCTGATTTGAACAATATTCTATTTCATATTTTATCTTAATTTGAGGGAAAAATCAAACCAAAACAGTCACTACCGAAACATACAGATCTGTTTCGGTAGTGACATAATGGTTTCGGTAGTGACAATATGATGTTTATTTTTGAATAAAGTAGGTTTAAATAATATAATACATAGATACGTATATCATACGTCTCATAAAGATCAAAATCTTTATGATTTTAACACTATTCTATTTCATATTTTATCTTAATTTGAAGGGAAAAACACCAAAATGCCAAAAAGTCTAGCAGAGACAGAGTACAGGCAAAGGGTTAGAATGACCCAGTGAAATCCAAAGAATATTTAATAAAGGAAAGAGAAAGAAATAAGAGATGGAAGGAAGAAGGGAAGCTGAAGTCTACCAATGAATTCTCCAGCAAAGAGCAAAGGAAAGTCAGAAGAGCATGGAGCAAAAGACAAGACCACCGGATGTCTCTCAAAACACAGAGAGAGGGAACGTACATACAGGGAAATGTATGTTACAAAAATGTTTGTCATTCCAATTAAATTTTCATCTGGAAGGTGAAACCACAGTTTTTCGATGATGAAGAGCCCTGTGATGGACCGGTGACCGGTCCAGCGTTTACCCTGCTTTTGCCCCAAGTCAGCTGCGATCAACTCCAACATGAATTATCAACCAACAATTTTTGATAATGATTGTTTAAGGGTATGTTTGTTTTAATTAATGATGACTTGTGAAGTCAATTTGATCAACTTTCTACATTTTACAATGAAAAATAGCATATACATTTTGATTTATTTCGGAAAAAGTCATGTTAAAAAATCTTTTTGATTGGTTTTGATGTCAAAACCATATATATTAATTTATAAAAATACTCTGTAGAGGGGGTAATTGAAAAAATATGAATGGGCTTAGGGGTGGGCGATATGACGATATTAGATCGTTAAACGATTCAACGTGTTCACAATCTCACAAAGCCGGAAGATCATTTGATTGCCTCTCCATGGCACATTCTACACAGTTTAGCTCTATGGCGGCGCACTGCCGCTGACTCGTATACCGACCAACCCTTCGCAGCACGCACAGTGCACTGTACGTGACACTCCCCGCCTCCCTGTTTGTTTGGATAGTAGGAAGCTATAGCGAAAAGTCGGTTCGGTTCGGACGTCAGCGCCGACAGCCAAAGCAAAGGGAGATCAGACACATGGTAGCCAGAGGCAGCGGCTAGCTCCAAGCTAAATGGATGGAAGATTGTTTATTTAAGAGGTGGTTGGCCCCTGGTGAAAATATCTACACTGCCTGGTGCAAAGTCTGCAAAAACACTTTTTCGTTCGGGACAATGGGTGTCAAAGCCGTCGAGTCGCGAGGAGAAATGAGAGGAGAAAAACACCAGCGGTCTGTGGCAGCAGCTAGCAGGGTCCGGCTAATCCAGGCGCTTGTTGGCGACATTTTGGGACATTTCAGCGTAAGTAACGTTATTGTTTTAAATCGCATTCCATTATCCTTGTTGATGGGGCAGCGGGGCAAAATCAATAAATAGGTGTTATCGTGAATAACTATTGTCATCTACCGTTTGTTGGCATAGCAACACTTTACATTCACGTAAGGGCTAATGAGCTGTAAATAGGGATGTTCAAAAGTAATAGACATCTGTTGACTTTCTCGTTGACATTTTTGTTTTTCAAATATTTTATGTGCATATTTTTTTCAAGCATGGTGGTCAACCGGTTAGTACGTCCGCCTTACAGTGCAGGGATCGTGGTTTTGAATCCGACCCCAGCCTTCCCGTGTGGAGTTTGCATGCTATGGATTTCCTCCCACATTCCAAAAACATGAATGGTAGGCTGATTGGACACTCTAAATTGCCCCTAGATCTGATTGTGAGTGTGACTTTTTGGTTGTCTCTGTGTGCCCTGCGATTGGCTGTCAACCAGTTCAGAGTCTCCGCCCCTACTGCCCGAAGTCAGCTGGGATAGGCTCCAGCACGCCCGCAACCCTTGTCGTTAGTAGAATTATTTTTATTCTTCTGTAATTGTGTGTTTCGGTAGTGACACATTTTAGGGACATGCAAGATATTAGGGAAAAGCTAGAAAATACTATCATATTGTGTCTCTTCACAATGTTTTATTAAAAGTTTCTACACAAGAAAGATATGATGGACTTTTCTTTTTGTTTTTGTTTGTTTTAGACCACTGGTCTTCATAAATTACTAAACAAATACAAAAATCAATCACATTTGGCGAAAACGGCTTAATTTTCCCTCCTGGACATGTTTTAGCTCTGTATGTCGGCAACTGAAAATGTACCACTGAGCTGGGAGGAGCTTTATACTAATTTAATTGACATTCTAGTGTAGTGAACTGGTAAACAACATTATCACCTGTTGTTCTTGTCAGAGGTCGCAGAACAGATTTGCATGGTTGTCCTTCAAATGTTTGGACAAATTTGACATGTTGCCTCCCTTCGCGAGGGACTTTGTAGCACGGCTTGCACTGCGGTGCTTCTGTGTTCAGTGGCTCGCCTTTGTCATTTGGTTTGAACCCGAAGTACTTTCACACCGTACTTCGGGACCCCGTTTTATCAACGAGTATGGGCTTTTCAGCACCTGCTATCTCTCTGTTCCTCGTTGTCTTCCACCTGCTTTGTCTGCGCGACTTCACTTTTTCTCTCTGCCTGTGAGCATGTAAGGAGGCGGATGCGCGTGGGCAACTACGTCACACTCGCTGGCTTCGCTGCGCTTAATTTAAAGAGACTGGCTCCAATTTACCAATTCAATCACATTCAATAAAATGAAATAAAAGTACCGTTTGTTTTTAAATGCCGGTATAGTATCGTTTTAAAAATTCTAGTATTATGGTACTATATTGGTACTGGTATACAGTGCAACCCTAGTCCCTGGTTTTAACGATGATCATTGCAAAATTAGTTGAAGTGTCCACTAGTCACCCCCAAATAACCGTGGGTGCGAGTTGAGGTCCAGTGATCAGCAGTTATAGCAATACATTTGTCCCAAACCTCACCAAAACATCAAGCTTGCTTTTCTTTTCACCGTCATACACCTTGCTGATTTTAGTCATCACTGCAGTCCTATACGGTGGTTTGTATGATGGGTCATTTGACTCTTGTTTGAAACACCTCAATTCATCCCTTGTCTTCAACTATGTTGATCGGCCTGAAGTTCATCGCTATTCACTTGGCAAGAGCACTCGTCAGCCCGTCGGTCGCAGACTTTCTCATATGCAGGCTGTTCTCAAGTTTAGTTTGGCGAAGAGCTTTGCAATGGCTCACTACATTAGCGTCTTTGTTGCTATCATTAGCTGTGGCTTTAGTTATGGCTGTTTACTCTGCATTTATGTGGTAGGCTAGCAGTTCACTGCTTCTTTGGCAAGTAAAATCCTTCTTACAAAGAAGGCATATCACTCTGTCTTTATCAGTAGCGCCGTCAGGGCGTTTTTTTTTAATTTACCATTCATCGGCCCAACAACTCTCACGTGCTCCTCCATTTTCACGTCTTCTCTCTGCTCTTGAACTTGCCCTCCTACATACAATAGGAGCCTATCAGCTTATGCCAAACACAATGACAGCAAGTGTCCACTTCAGGGTGTGACATTGACCATTGTTTCTTACACCCCCAACAACTCAAGCCCAAGTCCCACACATTAAAATGGATCTCATCATCATACAGAAACAGTAAAGTTAGAGATTAAAAATGTGCTTAATGCGATTAAGAAAAAATAAGGCTTTAACTCTGACTGTGACTAATTGATTGCAATTAATGCACTAATTTGACACCCCTGCATAAGAATAAGAATAAGAAGGCCTTTATTGATCCCACAGTGGGGAAATTTTCAGTGTTACAGCAGCAAAGATATAGGTCACACAGGGATGGCGGCATAATGTAGCCACTAATGTATAACATTAACGGCAAACATTCAGGATCAAACCGATGTAAATATACGCAGTAACCGTGTGTATATAAACGTGTATATACACACCAACATACATCTACATAAAAAGTCTGAGGAACACTCATTTTAGGCTGTACATAGTACAGAGGAAAAAATACTCTAAGTAAGTGACAGTGCTGCAGTGCTGCATTGAAATGTAAGGAACAGCATTGGATAAAACTAGACTAACAGTAGTGGGGAATGTTGAGTATTGCACGATATAAGCTTAGGTGCAGGACTGCACAGTTGCACTAATGTCTGCCAGTTTGTAGAGACCACACAATGTTCTTGTTAAAGAGTCTGACAGCAGCAGGCAAGAAGGAGCGGCGGAATCTCTCCTTTGCACAGCGAGAGTGTAACAGTCTGTCACTGAAGGAGCTGTGGAGTGCTGTTAGGGTGCCCTGGAGGGGGTGGGCTGGGTTGTCCAGCATTGATGACAGCTTGGCCATCATCCTCCTGTCCCCCTTGAGTCCACAGAGACCAGGGCGTGGCCCAGGACCAGTTTGTCCAGCCGCTTCTTGCCCCGGGCCAGGACGCCGCTTGCCCAGGTGACCACTCCCTGGAAAATGACTGATGCAACCACTGAGTCATAAAAGTTCCTGAGGAGTGTCCCCTGAACCCCAAAAGGCCTCAGTCTCCTGAGTAGGAAGAGTCTGCTCTGACTCGTCCTATAGAGGGCGTCTGTGTTGTCGCTCCGTTCAAGTTTATTGTTCAGATGAACACCCAGGTACTTGTAAGATGAGACTCTCTCAACATCTGTTCCCTGGATATTCACTGGTGCAGGTGCAGAGTGATGGCGCCTACCAAAGTCCACCACCATTTCTTTGGATTTCCCCGCATTGATCCGAAGGTGGTTCTGCTGGCACCAGTCCACAAACCCTGAGTAAGTTCTCTGTACTCCCAATCATCTCCGCCTGTGATGAGGCCGACAATCGCAGAGTCGTCAGAAAACTTCTGCAGGTGACAAGTAGGGGTGCTTGAATTGAAGTCCGAAGTGTAGAGGGTCAACAGGAAGGGAACCAAGACAGTTCCCCGTGGGGCCCCCTTGCTACAGAGGAGCACGTCAGACGCACATTACTGTGTCCTCACATCGGAGAAATCAAAGAACATCAGAGAAATCAAAGAACATGATCCTCACAGTGCTCCCCGCCTTCTCCACGTGGGAGAGTGAAGTGTGGAGGAGGTAGATGACGGCATCATCCACACTGATGCCAGGCTGGTATGCGAACTGGAGTGGGTCCATTCAGGAGCTCACCAGGGGGCGCAGGTGGACGAGGACCAGCCTCTCCTGGGACTTCATCAGGTGAGACGTCAGCGCCACTGGTCTGAAGCTGTTGAGCTCCTTCGGGTGGGGGGTCTTTGGCACCGGGACCAGGCAGGATGTTTTCCACAGCTGGGGGACTCTGCCCAGCTTCAGGCTCAGGTTGAACATGTGCTGGACAATTCCACACGGCTGGTCTGCGCAGGATTTGAGGAGCTGGGGGCGGATGCCATCTGGACCCGCTGCCTTCCTCGCCTTCATTTTCTTCAGCTGGTTCCTCACCTGAAATGATGTGAAGGCCAAGGCTGGGCAGGAGGGAATGGTGGCTGTCTGGTGTAGCTGGGAGCTGGAGACTGTGGCGAAAAGAGGGGCGGGGGTGACACACCCAGCAGGAGGAGTAGGTGGAGGCTGCAGCAGGAAAGACTGAGTGGGGGCAGGCATCTGATCGAACCTATTGAAAAAGAGATTTAGATCATTTGCCCACTGCAGGTCCCCCCCAGTCCGGGTCTTGGGTTGTCGGGGGCCTGAGATGGTCTTCAGGCCGCTCCAGACTCCCCTGGCATTATTCTGCAGCTGCTGCTTCTCCATCCTCTTCCTGTAGGACCTTTTCCCTCTCTCTGATCCTCCTCCTCAGCTGGCGCTGCACATTCTTCCGCTCCTCTTTGTTGCCTGACGCTAAAGCCCTCTTCTTCTCCTTCAGGAGAGCTTTTATGTGTGATGTGATCCATGGTTTGTTGTTGGAGGAACACCTTACTGTCCTAGTGGGTATGGTGTTCTCCATGCAGAAATTTATATAGTCTGTAACAGTGTCCGTTAGACTACTAATGTCTTCCCTGTGGGCATCGCTGAATACTTCCCACACAGTTGTGCTGAAGCAGTCCTTTAAGGCCTCCTCGGCCTCTCCAGACCATCTCTGAACCGTGCGTGTCACAGCTGGCTGCCTGCGGACCAGAGGTTTGTACACAGGCTGGAGAGCCACCAGGTTGTGATCAGCTTTGCCCAGCGGGGGTAGGGGCAGTGATGTGTATGCTTCCTTGGTGTTGGCATAGAAAATTTCCAGTGTTTTATTGTCTCTGGTGTGGCAGGTGACGTTCTGTGTGAATGAAGGCAGAGAGGAGGAAGGGGAGGCATGAATGAAGTCACCAGAGATGAGTAGCAGGGCATTTGGGTGCTGTGTTTGTAGCCTGCTCACGGCTGCAGTCAAGACATCACAGGCTGTGTCGCCGCTGGTAGCGGGAGGGACGTAGACGGTCACCGCGATCACATGACTAAACTCTCGCGGGATGTAGAATGGCCTCATGCCAACAGCTAGCAACTCAATATCCCTGGTGCAAAGCTGCTCCTTAATCGTGATGTGCCCAGGATTACAGCATCTATCGTTCACAAACACAGCCAGCCCTCCTCCTTTCCTCTTACCACTCTCCAGTGTCCTGTCCGCGCGGATGATTTGGAAGCCGTTCAATTCTACGACCGCGTTCGGCGTTAGCGCTGTTAGCCACGACTCCGTGAATAGCATCAGGCTAGCCTCCCGGAAGTCCCTCTCATGCCGGGTAAGCGCCGCTAGCTCGTCCATCTTGTTGGGGAGTGATCTAACATTCCCCATGATAACAGACGTGATGGGATCGTCCCCTCCTTTCCCAGCGTTTAACCCCCGCACGGGATCCCTGTCTCTTCCTCCTCAGCTCACGGGGGATATCTTGTCTCGCCCCGGGAACCGGCGCGGGGTTAGCACGGAGTGCTAACAGCTGATTCCGGCTGTAAACAATGGGAGTGCGGCTCCGAGGCAGGTCGCTGGATACAATCACACAAAAAAATAGCCACCAGCAGCAGCAAGAATACCGCAGTTTGGGTGTCCATTTCTACGCAAGTTTACGACTATCAATTATGTAAAAAGGTATGAGGTAGAGTAATAGTAAGGTACAAAAACACACGAAAAGGCTCACCGGTGAGCCGGAGCTGCTGTAGCGGGCTGCCACTCGCGCGGTGCCGAAAACGGATAATTCATACAAGTGTCCCATGATAGATTTGCATTTCTAAATCCTAAAATACAATGGTGGCCCACGACATTTTCACTGTACATGTTTTTGTTACTGTCTCTTTGTGAACCACAACACTCATCCTCTTATAACGTCCTCTTCAGTGCTCTTCAGTGGAAGGTGACATCACTTCTTGGCTCATACCTGGGATTTTCAATGGAAATAGACTGCCACACAGACCTCAGCCTGCACTGCAGAATGTACTAGGGGATATTCAAGATTGCTTACAAACCAATCTATTATCTTGCGATGATGGATTATCCCCCCCATATCCTGTCAAAAGCTGATGTATATATGACACGTGAACAGGACACACATGTTCTCAACAAATCTGTTTTCTGTATCAGAACACTAGAAAATGAATGTCTGGAATATTAAAAAAAACAAAACAAAAAACAAGCATCTTTTAAAGTGTATGCTTTTATGCACAATACCACTCAATACTTTTTTGAAAGGTCAATTACATTTTAAAGTCATTGTAATAAAATATATATAATACAACATAATAAAAATATATATAAAGTAATAGTAATATATTGCACCTCACCGGAAATAGACTTAATCTTCAGAGGAATAATGCTTACTAGTTTTTCTGTGACCTGTGATTTTCTGATAGACATGCTGTACAAAAATGTATAATGTTCCCCCTAATTTTCCGTGTGACTGAGCAGTCACACAAACGCCCTGAGCATTCCTTGGATCACGTTCAGCAAAGTGAGACATGCACACGGTTGCCAAACCATTATCACACTTGTCCAAAACCTGAAATCATATATACACAAGATGTTCTTGTGTTTCAAGTACATGGGCCAGACATGGCCGTCAAAGAGGCCCCCGGGGGGGTCTGGCACCGTGTAGTTCCTCGAGCGTGCCGTATTTTCCTTACTATAAGTCGTGTTTTTTTTTCATAGTTTGGCCGGGGGTGCAACTTATACTCTGGAGCGACTTATGTGTGAAATTCTTAACACATTATTACTGTCATGGCTTGTTAGTGCTGACTTGTATTTCTGATGTTTTGCCGCCCTCTGCAGGCACCTTAGCGCCAAAGCGCCTGCAGAGGGAGAAATACAAGTCAGCACTAACAAGCCATGACAATTACTTCTATATCATTTCACATGTTATTGTAACCCACATAAAGATACATCCTTAAAGCTATTAAAATGCATGAATAATTTAAACTGTTAAAGTCTAATGTTTTGTTAAATAAGTAATTAAAATGGTATGATAAAAAGACAATTTGACTGTTAAGGCCTTGCTAGTCGAGGAAGTCAGCTTATCCAAACAGCTAAACATTCACAAACAAACTCCACAGACTCTAGGTGTCAAGCGAAGTTGCCTGTTTATATTGTGAAACTGCACAAGAAACAGAAAATACTATCAATCTATGCATTACATACACATGTATTTTCATAGACATGAACAAGATGAGCCTATGCTAACGATTAGCGATCAGGATTAGCATTAGCGATAGCGATTAGTATGTTCAGTCAACAACCTACGATCGTCCACAATTCAGCTCGTATATAAATGTCATTACACACAATTGTCTAAGTTAGTTTCAGACGATGGTTGATCAAGAATGAACCACAAACAGGCAGACATGCTAACAATTAGCGATCGCGATTAGCATTAGCAATAGCGATAGCGATTAGTATGTTCAGTCAACAACACAGTACAATCATCCACTATTCAGCTCCTATATAAATGTTGCATGCTCATTACACACAATTGTCTAAGTTACTTACAAACGATGGTTGAACAAGAATGAACCACAAACAAGCAGTTGCCTGCCTCTGGCTGGGGTACTGCATCATGCAGCCACACACGTAAGAAGCCGAGCACAGAGGAGACAAAGACATAATTACGATCGAATACATAAATACGTTTGGAGACTTGGAAACATTTTACATGGTCGGGAATAAATAAAAGACTCATTTAATCGATCTACAACTGTTTTGGTGAGTTTAAAGTTATCTTACAGTAACTTTCTTGTATGCTACACGTGTGAATGTTAGCTAAATGTTACCATCGTAGCCCGGTGGAAATGTGTACTAAGCGCACAATTTCCTCCCAAAATGCGACTTATACTCCAGTGCGACTTATATGTTTTTTTTACTTTATTATGCATTTTATGGCTGGTGCGACTTGTACTCCGGAGCGACTTATCGTCCGGAAAATACGTTTTGTTACAAAAAAATGCAAACACCGATATATCAAAATAGAGATTTGAACCACGAACAAAATGAGCCTGTGTTTGTAAGAATCAGTTAAAGATTAAGGATTTTATGCCACTTATGTTGTGAATTGACCCAAATTTATGAACGTAACCTCTTTTATAATACAAAACATAAGAGGTGAAGAGTGACAGGAGTGACAGTTTTTAATCACAATTTGTGAGTATAAAATTGTTGAAAATGTTAACTATATTAAGTGTTGCATAATCTTATTACTAATTACTGTTAGTGTTTAGATGGTTCATTTGTTGATTTTTAAAGGCTTTACCTAGCCCAGTGTATGTGAGAATTTCCTCAAATTCATGCTCTTTAGATCATACTAAACATTAATATTCAAAGTCTTCAGCAGGAAATATTATTAGGCTAACTTAAGTTGTCAGATATTTGTAACAGATTTAAAAATCAGGACGAAGTGGCCTGTTTTACATAACACTTTTCCCCAGTCACTTATGAGGGGATTAGTGAGATGACAAGTGGACATTACGAACATTGGACAATGACGTGTCCCCAATCGTAATTATCTGCCAACTATTTATGCTCGTATTCAACCTGTTTGAGCAATCTGATGAAGGTAAAATGAACGTTATTGGGCGTCTACGGTGGAAAATATGGACTGTGTGACAGTTATTACACATGGTGCGCATTTCAGTCCGAAATGCTCACACACTAACCATTTTGTCTCTTTTTGACATGATTTTCTTCCCACTCCATCAACCAAATATGTCTAATAAACACTTCTGTTTTTCTGCTCAAGACGAATATGAAAATGCAAAATGCCAATAGGTCGCTTGCACGTGAAGTTACTTATTTCACTCACCCTCTTGGGTGGATAGCATTTGACTGCTTGCATTTGATTGCGTAACACACTTATCAGTTGCTCTTAACTCATTAAATGCCAGCCATTCGCAGCGCAGCTAAGGCCCTGAGTGCCAGCCTTTTTTGTGGATTTTGACCCATCTTTGAAGGCCCACAGAATATTATGCTTTATGATGATATAGACCTACCAAAAGAAAGATTGGACTCTCTTCTTTCATCAGAAAAAAAGTTTATTTCTAGCATTTGTCATTCTTGAGTGATCTGCAGTAGAACACGGGCAAGTTTCACAGAAAATTCTGCTTCTCGGGAAAAAAAACGGAGAAATTGAGTAAAGGAAAGTAAAACTTCAACTTTGACACCATTATTTTTTGCTTTTATGACACCTCTGATCTATAAACAGTACTTTTCTTATAAAATAAAAAAAAAAAAAAAAAAAAGCAATTTTGATGGCAAAAACGTGTTCTTTTTCCAATTTGCAAAAAATGTATTCACAATTGTGCTACATATAGGCGCTTCGTGTGTGTGTGCGTGCGTGTGTGACTGTGTGTTAGCTTCGATCCTCAGAAGCGTATTTGTTGGGGGGGGTATGGGTGGTTGGAAGCCCACGAAAGGACCCACACCATATTGTTCAACACCCCAAAACATGGCGAGAGTTGTTTATGCAAAAACCCAGTGATAAAAGTCGCTGAGAAAAAGCCCTTACCTTTGGTTTGGCAGAGTCAATCCAAAGACCGATTCCGACATTGAGACCTAGTTGACCGGACCATGTTTCGTGCCTCCATTGTTGAGGGGGAGCTGTGGCCATAAGGTTGTCTGTGCCTGTCATGATGGCCATCAAACCCACTAGTGGACACCGGCGGTAAGGTATGCTGTCAAGCTGAAGAAAGAGTCCTATTGGGCCTTTTTGGCCTGTGGGACTCTGGAGGCAGCTGACAGATACCGGCTGGCCAAGCGGAAGGCGGCTTCGGCGATCGCTGGGGCATAAACTCAGGCGTGGGAGGAGTTCGGTGAGGCCATGGAAAACTAGTTCTGGACGGCTTTGAGGGGAATTCTGGTCCACCATCCGACGTCTCAGAAGGGAAGAGCAGTGCACCATGAACACTGTGTATAGTGGAGATTGGGTGCTGCTGATCTTGACATTAGGATGTTGTGAGTTGGTAGGGAGAATACTTCAAGGACCTCCTCAATTCCATCGACACTCCTTCCATTGAAGAAGCAGAGCCTGGAGACTCAGAGGTGGGCTCTCCTATCTCTGGGGTTGAAATTACCTAGGTGGTTAAAAAGCTCCTTGGCAAAGCCCGATGGTTGATATCCGCCCGGAGTTCCTAAAGGCTCTGGATGTTGTGGGGCTGTCCTGGTTGACACGCCTTTACAACATTCTGTGAACATGGGGCACAGGGTCTCTGGATTGGCAGACCGGAGTGGTGGTGCCCCTTTTTAAGAAGGGGGATCGGAGGTTGTTTTTCAATTTAAGAGGAATCTCACTCCTCAGCCTCCCTAGTAACATCTAGTCAGGGGTGCTGGAGAGGAGGGTCCATCTGGAGGTCGAATCTCGGATTCAGGAGAAGCAATGTGGATTTCATCCCAGTTGTGGAACAGAGGACCACAACTGTCACACAGTCCATATTTTCCACCGAAGACGCCCAATAACGTTCATTTTACCTTCATCAGATTGCTCAAACAGGTTGAATACGAGCATAAATAGTTGGCAGATAATTACGAAGGGGCATGGGAGTTCATCCAACCAGTCTACATGTGTTTTGTGGACTTGGAGAAGGCATGAGACAGTGTCCCTCAGGAAGTTCTGTGGAGGGTGCTTAGGGGGTACGCAGTACCGTGCCCTCGAATACTGGCGGTTCGGTCCCTGTACCACTAATGTCAGCGGCTGGTCTGCATTACCGGCAGTAAGTTAGATTCGTTTCCAGTGAGGTTTTGGACTCCGCCAAGGCTGCCCTTTGTCACCAATTCTGTTCATAACATTATGAACGGAATTTCTCGGAGTAGCCGAGGCATTGAGTGGATCCAGTGTGGTGGCCTCAGTAGTGGATCTCTGCTTTTTGCAGATGATGTGGTATGATTGGCTTCTCCAAGCCATGATCTCACTGGAGCTGTTCGCAATCAAGTGTGAAGCGGTTTGGATGAAAATCACCACCTCCAAATCTGAGACCATAATCGTCAGTCTGTTTATTTACACAAGGAAATCATACTTGAATTTGTACATTTGTACCTTTTTTTTGATTTTAGAATAACTAATTTTATCAATTTTATTTGGTCCCAAAAGGAACTTACATAATTATAGTGTCAAATGTGTCTATATATTTTCAACGTTTAAACATTTTCTTGTTTTGTACCCAGAAATACATAATTGTTTCAATAATTGTGATTTCAATTATTAGCAAAATAGTCGTGATTAATATTGTTTTCATAATCGAGCAGGACTAGTGTAACTGCATCAAGCCTGCAACCGACCCACCAGACTATTTCTTCTTTCAGTTGCTTGTTTCTGGGGGTTGTACCCTTCAGTTTCCCCTTCAGGAGGTAAAATGCAGACTCTATTGGGTTAAGGTCTGGTGATCGACTTGCCTGTCTAAGTACTTCTATTATTTTCCCCTTTGATGAAGTCCTTTGTTGTGTTAGCAATGTGTTTTGGGTCATTGTCTTGTTGCATGAGGAAGCTTTTCCCGATTTAGTTTAGATGCATTTTTCTGTAGATTGCCAGACGAAATGGTTTTGTGAACTTCAGAATTTATTCTGATGCTACCATCATACATACATTATTGTATATTTCATTTCGCGTTGTGCAGGCATCACCTACGTACTTGTATTCTGTCCTAGTATAGCTGCCATAGCTAGCGACCAAAGATGGCCGACCTACTGCGCATTCATGCCACAGATCATGCTGGGGACACAAATTGTACCTTGAATTGGCTGACCACATCCTTGGAGGCGCTGCTATGGAGATTTCTACATTGACTATTGGGCCCCTGCTCACTTCACCGATGTCATCTTCATGCAGCACTTCATTTTGTATAACTTTCACATCACTTTAACAAACACTGTATAGTACTATAATGTGTGTTCAATGTTGCCCGCTCGGCATCCATTGTAGCCTGATAATCCTTGGAAGGGGGATTCCCCCATCTGTGGTCCCTTCTCAAGGTTTCTCACTTTTCCGCAGATGTTTTTTTTTTAGTTTTTCCTTGCCCTCCTGGGGTTTAAGATCAGGGGATGTCGTGTATATGATCCGGTGCATATGTGAAGCCCTTTGAGACTTTCCTGTGATTAAGGGCTATATAAATAAGTTTGACTTGACTTGAATAGTTACCTGAGTCCTGAGCAACTGCGATTCAATTTTCAGCCGACATATTCCACAAACGCATTATTAGGTGCTCGGTGAGCACAGCCCTGATTGGGTGGCTGATTGCTAACATAGAGCTGCTGGCTGTGTCGGCGTCGGACGGACACATTTTGTTGGGCTCCGTGCTGAACTTGCTGGCTCAGTCTTTTAACCCGTTTGTTTTCAAAAACAACAAAACTCTGCTACAATCAAACGGCCCTAAAAGGAACACATTCTACAAAGACAGAAAACAACCTTATCCCTTGCGGAGATGTCTTGGAAGTCGACGGTATGTGCCTCTTCTGCTCTACTGTGTTCTGCTGGGGACACTGACAGTGACACGCACCCTCACCACCTGGTTGATCATCACAACCGACACACTTTCGTTACTCGAACTCAGGCACTTTTGATTTTAGATTTGAGAAAAAAACAAGTTATTGATGTTACTAAATTCAAAACTACACATTCAAAAGACACCTTTTACTTGGACGCATGTTTTTTAAAAAGGTTCTGTAGTATACTGACTGAACCACTTACTCAGCTCATCAATATCTCCTTGACTACTGAAAGGTTCCCAGAAAATTGGCAATAAGCTAAAGTCATTCGAATTTTTAAATATGTGGCAGCTGATCAGGTGAGTAATTATAGGCCGATAAGTATTCTTCCTGTATTCTCATAAATTTTGGAAAAGGTTGTAGAAATTCAATTAATGAACTGTTTAATTGAATGATTATCTACACCCATTACAATTTGGGTTCAGACCACAATGCTCCACAGAAAGTGCAAATTGCTATCTGTTGGAAAAAAAACAGGAATCCCTCAAGGGTCAGTTTTAGGACGATTACTTTTTAGTCTGTGCATAAATTATCTTCCAGAATCATGCAATGGTGTTGCTCTCCGAATGTACGCAGATGATATATGCATACATGGCCATGGCAAAGCAGCCACAGTGGTCTAGCAGGAGTTATCAGTAGATTTGGATGCTAGAACTCGATGGCTGGAAAACTCATGTTTAATACTTAATCACAACTGCTCACAACGACCAATCATGCCTGACCTGTTTTCTGAATCTGAGCACGTATCGGTTATATATGTATATGTGTGTGATATATGTAAATGTGTGTGTGTGTGTGTGTATATATGTATGTGGGTGTGTGTGTGTGTGTGTGTGTGTGTATGTGTGTGTTTAAAAGGTTATAAAACGAAAGCAGAAAAGACAATTGTAGTATTAAAAACTATATGAGTGCGATAATGTGCAGAAAAATATGATAAAGAGATGATTGTGTGTTATAGGTTGAAAGCAGATTTGAAAAGGTGGATTTTTAGTGCCGTTTTAAAAAAGGGGGAGTGCGTGAATGTGTCTGAGGTGATGAGGGAGAGGGTTCTGGAGGGAGGAGGCAGTGATAGCGAATGCTCTGTCGCCCCAAGTCCGGTACCTAGTTCTGATGGGAGGGTGAGGAGGTTGGCATAGCATGGGCAGATCTAAGATTGCAGATGGCGGTGTGATGGTGAAGAAGGTCAGTGAGGTAGGAGGGGGCGAGGTCGTGAAGGGCCTTGACACTAGCAATTCCAGGATTTCGCTAGTCCCCCAAGGGTTTCCATGGCGGATTTTTTAACCCAGGGAGTGGGTGTGTCAGGGGATTAGCCGAGCTATTATGTTAAAGTGTATTAGCCCGAGAAGCCACCCACTACTTTGCAATGTAATTAACCACCCCCCACCCACCACTTCATTGACCATTTGTTTGGAAGAGAATCCTACATTTTGTAAGATTCCCAGTAGTAATTGGGTTTGTTCATGCTCCTTCTGCGCTGTTTGCTTTTTGCATTGTTCCCAAGATGACGTTTTTGCAAGAAATCATCACATATTGGAGTTTCTGTGAGTTTTATTGAACACAGAACAAAAAACATATCCACACATCATTAAAAAATATACTTTTTCCTCATGCATTGTGTGTGTGTGCATGTCTGTGTGCTTGCGTGCAAATGTGTGTTATAGAATGATTGTGCACTGTACGCATTCCCACGGCATTTCTGTTCTGCATGTTCCATGTGTGTATTTTTGACAGAGCACACATTGCTTGGTGGCATAATTTCTGTTGCAGTTGCGTTTGACCTGGCACTTAATTTTTTTCCCAGGGCTCGGTGTAGCTGGCTTTCGGCGAAGCATTTCTGCCTGCTTCGCACTTATATAACGGTGGGTCGACTCATGTGCGAGTTTTGCTAAGAAGGTTGCCCGTCTCTCCTTCAGCCCGGTGCATGCCTTGTACAAAACATGTGCATTCAGTGCTGCGATGTCGATCATATTGTAGAACACGGCCACTGGCCAGTGCCGTGTTCCTCTTCGGACAGTGTATTCCCGCACCATCTGGTCCATCGCGCCGCACTTTGTGGTGTTGTAGAGGGTGATGGTATTTGGCTTCCTCTTGGTGGTGTTCTCTGTGTTTACCTCGGTGTGCATGGTGCTGAGAACAGAGACAATCTTCCGTTTGGGAGCATACACTGTCAGCGTGGCACCAGTTGTTGAAAACACCTAATAAATGAGAGAGAGAAAAATTATTTCACAGTAATTTTACAGTACTCACACACGCATGGCAGACATGATGCCAATCACACTGATACCTGAGTGGTGAATGCTTCGCGGCGGTCCGTCTGTCTTGAAGATGGAGGAATTTCCCGGCGAATTTTATTCACTGTGCCAAGGAGGGTGGTGTTCCGACGAAGCAGTCGTTTGGCAAGTGACAGTGAAGTGAAGAAATTGTCCGTTGTTACATGTCTGCCCTCGTCCAGGAATGGTTCCATGAGCCGCAGCACCACATTTTCGGACAGTCTCTCTCCATTGGGACGACTGGAGTCCTTGCCAAGGTATCGGATGACATTGCAGACATACTTGGATTTCAAGTCGCAAGCCACCCAAAACTTGATCCCGAACTTGTCCGGTTTCGTTGCGATGTAGTGAAGGAATGGGCAGCAGGTCTTCAACGGGAAAAGCTGTTCGTTGATGGTGATGTGTCGACCAGGGCTGTAAAATGTGTTGCAGTTTGTGACAAAAGCTCCCCACACACTGGAAATTGCTGCAAACTTGTCAGTCTGCACTTCGCCGCAGGTGTTTTTGTTGTCAAAACGCAGGTGTTTCATAATGTGTTTTCGGGGCATGATATCCATTATTTTTTTGTTTCCCAATTCTTCTGACCAGTAGTCTTACATGGATGGAAGTTTGTTAACCCCCCGCAAGATGATGATGGCCAGAAATGTTCAGGGAGGGTCATGGACCAATTCACATCCTCTGTTTCCTGTGCATGACGATTGGTCCACTCTTGGATGACGCAAAGCATTCTCGTGTTGATGAAACACTAGAAGCCCTGAAGGCGACTCCCAATATGACTCCTGGTTTTAGCTGTGGGCTCTCCATCAGCAGCGTAGGCTTCAATTGGGGTGAACTGGAGAGGTGTCCCAACCAGCTCTTCACGCCACACCGTGGAGTCTTTGGCAGTCTCTGTCCGGTCAGTCTCCAAATGAGCTCTCTTCTCCGGTTGAGGAGTGGTCTACTCACCTGCAGTGTGAGCAAATTCAAATCATGAGTAATGGGAAAGTCAAATAACATCGCAATTGCATGCAACAATGCTGATTATAATTCTAGTATGTCATAAATATTCGTCCTCTCTATCGGAATTTTGTCTAAAACACATATGACACAGCCAAAGCCCGCCTGAAGATGTTCTACAACCCCTGGCATAATTCTGATTTATTATTAGAACCGGCCACATACGGCAGCGAGCCGGTGTGTGTAGCAGATGTGATCATGTGTCCAGGTTTGATCGGGTCCTCCTTTGTGCTCGCTGATGACGTCACGCTTTACGATATATTTCTCTAATATATTTCTTTGCCTCTGTGTTTGTCATCCCCCTGGCTGTTGTGTTTGTATGTTCTGAGTCACTAGATCAAAAAATTAAATAAAAAAACGAACATTATCACCACTTTTGCGAGCATTGTCTTTCAGTAGGACGACACGTCACCGTTTCGTGGTTTTTACAATCAGATGAAAAGTTATTCGGAGTAAAACACATTTTATTAAGACAATAACTCAGTACATACAATCCTGCAGCCCGACTCAACCACAAAATTGTTGCCATTTCGGCAGGGGAAATGCAATCATTCTGCTGATGTTTCACAAATGAGGCAACGGCTTCTCCTCGGGTCACTAGCGGAAGTGACGTACGAGCTCGTCTTCAGTCGGCACGTCGACGACTCTGAAGATTCTCGCCAAAGTGGCAATAATGTTTGTTTTTTTATATAATTTTTTTATCTAGTAACTCAGAACATACAAACACAGCAGAGAGGGGATGGCAAACACAGTGGCAAAGAAATATATTAGAGAAATATATCGTACAGCGTGACATCATCAGCAGGCACGAAAAAGGACCCGATCAAATTTGGACATATTTCAAATTTTCAATGAACATTCGATCAGTCCAGCCCTCGGCTTGTAACTCCATCCATCCATCATCTATACCGCTTGTCCTCACAAGGGTCGCGGGGAGTGCTGGATAGGCTCCACAACTGAACTGCTGGGATAGGTCCCAGCAGTCTTCGGGCAGCAGGCGGGGGACACCCTGAATTGGTTGCCAGCCAATCGCAGGGCACACAGAGACAAACAAACATCCGCGCTCACATTCACACCTAGAGGCAATTTAGAGTGTCCAATTAACCTACCAAAGCATGTTCACTTCTTCTCCTTCCGAGAGCAGAGGGTCCACGTCGGCGAGGATCTGTTCCAATGCCTGTGCGCGAGTGTATCTTCTCTGCATCTTTGTTGCTTGGCGGGGAATTTTGTTCATACCTGAGGTATTTCCACAGGTATTTATGAACTCGCAAACCCCCGCCCCCCCACAACACCCGGCCCCCGACCCACAACTGAAACCGAGATTGGTTCTGATTGGCCCATATGCGGCAGTTTCGGAAAATGGAAGATTGTCTATCTTCTCAGTGCCATGCACACAGAGGTAAACACGAAGAACACCACCAAGAGGAAGCCAAATACCATCACCCTCTACAACACCACAAAGTGCGGCATGGACGCGATGGACCAGATGGTGCGGGAATACACTGTCCTAAGAGGAACATGATGATCGACATTGCAGCACTGAATACACATGTTTTGTACAAGGCATGCACCGGGCTGAAGGAGAGACGGGCAACCTTCTTTGCAAAACTCGCACATGAGTGGGCTCACCGTTATATAAGTGCGAAGCAGGCAGAAATGCTTTGCCGACAGCCAGCTACACTGAGCCCTGGGAAAAAAATTAAGTGCCAGTTCAAACGCAACTGCAACAGCAATTATGCCACCAAGCAATGTGTGCTCTGTGAAAAATACATGTGTGGAACATGCAGAACAGAAATGCCGTGGGAATGCGTACAGTGCACACTCATTCTATAACACACACATTCGCACGCACGCACACAGACACGCACACACACACTGCATGAAGAAAAAGTATATTTTTTAATGATGTGTGGATATGTTTTTTGTTCTGTGTTCAATAAAACTCACAAAAACTCCAATATGTGATGATTTCTTGCAAAACCGTCATCTTGGGAACAATGCAAAAAGCAAACAGCGCAGACGGAGCATAAACAAACCCAACTACTGTATTTTCCGGATTACAAGTCACTCCAGAGTACAAGTCGCACCAGCCATAAAATGCATAATAAAGTAGAAAATAACATAAGTTGCACTGTAGTATAAGTTGCATTTTTTAAAGAAAATTTATTTGATAAAATCCAACCTCAAGAACAGACGTGACATTTACAATTTAAATAATGAACAATTTAAAATGAAAATAGAATAGAGACAACAAGCTGAACGGTGTGCTTACGTTACATTACACAACGTCCCCCCCTCTACCACCTTGAAGCCAAGTTGCCTCCGTCGCGTAACTCTGATAAATGTGTCCATATAAATCAAAATAATAAAATTGCGCGCTAAGTACACATTTCCACTGAGCTACGATGGTAACATTTAGCTTAAATTCACTATATGTGAATTTGGGGGGATTCACTGGAGCGCCTCATCCAAACAGTCACTCAAATCAAAGAGCGTGAACGGACACAGTGATAGGGAGCAATGTGGCTTCAGTTAGCACTCCAATCCATTCCACAGACTCAACAACTCGCTCAATCCCCGCCCATACACGACGACGAAGAGGCGCGCATCTGCCGCTAGCCACTAACGGCTAACAGACTCCAAACGTCTTTCGTTAGGACCCATTAGCTGTCCAACAATATACCCGATATATAAGTCAATGTAAAGAAAGGACCCATTGGCTGCCCGAAAACATGTAAAACACACGTTAAACAGTAAACCAATGCCTGTATAAACGAAGCACTAATGAAGAATTTACAAGAGGTATGTCAGAAAGACTTGGGGGAACCAAAGTTTAGTTCCGCCTTGGTGTGGAATCAGTTGGACTATACTACCCGCTTCAGCCAGTGTAAATTCTCTAAATTAATGTGGACAACACTACAAGGTAAGATAACTTTCAACTCACCAGAACGGTCGTAGATCGATTAAATAAGTCTTTTATTTATCGCCGACCATGTATAATGTTTCCAAGTCTCCAAAAGTATTTATGTATTCGGTCGTAATTATCTCTTTGTTGTGGTCCGCACCGTACTTGTGTAAGACCACAGGCAAAGCAAGTAGATGTATTGATAGTCAAATTGCCTTTTTATCAAACTAGGCTCCAGCACTCCCCGCGACCCTTGTGAGGATAAGCGGTGTAGATAATGGATGGATGGATGGACATTTTAATAGCTTTAAGGATTATGTTTATGTGAAATGATATTACAGGTCTGCCCAGCACTGCACTACATGTTATTCTGCCCATTGTAAAGTCAATATGTAGTGCAGATTTATATGCAGCCTTAAAACACCCTCCTGTGGTTGTTTGGTTTATTGTTTGCTGACCTTGAAAAGGAAAGGGATACAATATAATATTGTGTTAATAATTTCACATTTATGTCGCTCCGGAGTATACGTCGCATCCCCGGCCAAACTATGAAAAAAAAAAAAAAACGTGATTTATAGTCGGGAAAATACGGTACTCCTGGGAAGCTTACAAAATGTGTGATTCTCTTCCAAACAAAGGGCCAATGAAGTGGTGGGAGGCGGGTGGGTAACTGCAATGCAAAGTAGGGGGTGGCTTCTCGGGCTAATGCACTTTAACATAACAATAGCTCGGCTAATCCCCTGACAAACCCACCCTCCCTGGGTTAAACAATCCGCCATGTAAGCGCAAGATAGGCAGGGTTAAAAAAAAAAAAGCTAAGGAAGTTCTAGTGAATGTGATGAGAAGAATTTTGAACTGGATATGTTGTTGGAGGACTGGGGTGATGTGGTCGCTGGTGCGGGAGTAGTGAGGAGACGGGCAGCAGAATTTGGGATTTTGAAGTTTCTTGAGGGTTTCGGTGGGTAAGCCGTAAAGGATGCTACTGCAGTAGTTGAGTCGTGAGGTAATAAGATAAGATAAGATAAGAATGCTTTTATTGATCCCACAGTGGGGAAATTTTCATTGTTACAGCAGCAAAGATATAGGTCACACAGGGACGGCGGCATAATGTGGCTATTAATGTATAACATTGACGGCAAACATTTAGGATCAAACCTATGTAAATATACGCAGTAACATGTGTATATACACGTGTATATACACATGTATATACACACCAACCTACATCTACATAAAAAGTATGAGGAACACTCATTTTGGCCTATACATAGTACAGAGGAAAAATACTCTGAATAAGTGACAGTGCTGTAGTGAAATGTAAGGGACAGCATTGGATAAAAATAAAACTAGACTAACAGTAGTGGGGAATGTTGAGTATTGCACGGTATTACAGTAGTGGGGAATATTGGGTATTGCACGATATGAGCTCAGGTGCAGGACTGCACAATTGCACTAATGTCCGCCAGTTTGTAGAGACTACACAATGTTCTTGTTAAAGAGTCTGACAGCAGCAGGCAAGAAGGAACGGCGGAATCTCTCCTTTGCACAGCAAGGGTGTAACAGTCTGTCACTGAAGGAGCTGTGGAGTGCTGTTAGGGTGCCCTGGAGGGGGTGGTCCGGGTTGTCCAGCATTGATGACAGCTTGGCCAACATCCTCCTGTCCCCCACGAGTCCACAGAGTCCAGGGAGCAGCCCGGGACAGAGCCGGCCCTCCTAACCAGTTTGTCCAGCCGCTTCTTGTCCCGGGCCGAGACGCCGCCTGCCCAGGTGACCACTCCCTGGAAGATGACCGATGCAACCACTGAGTCATAAAAGTTCCTGAGGAGTGTCCCCTGAACCCCAAAAGACCTCAGTCTCCTGAGTAGGAAGAGTCTGCTCTGACACTTCCTATAGAGGGCGTCTGTGTTGTCGCTCCAGTCCAGTTTATTGTTCAGATAAACACCCAGGTACTTGTAAGTTGAGACTCTCTCAACATCTGTTACCCGGATATTCACTGGTGCAGGTGAAGAGTGCTGGCACCTACCGAAATCCACCACCATTTCTTTGTATTTCCCCGCATTGATCAAGAGGCGGTTCTGCTGGCACCAGTCCACAAAACCCTGAGTAAGTTCTCTGTACTCCCGATCATCTCCGCCTGTGATGAGGCCGACAATCGCAGAGTCGTCAGAGAACTTCTGCAGGTGACAGGTAGGGGTGTTGTAGTTGAAGTCCGAGGTGTAGAGGGTGAACAGGAAGGGAGCCAAGACAGTTCCCTGTGGGGCCCCCGTGCTACAGAGGAGCACGTCAGACACACAGTGCTGTGTCCTCACATACTGTGGCCGGTTTGTGAGGTAGTCCTGGATCCATGTGGTGAGGTGGTGGGCCACCCCCGCCCGCTCCAGCTTGTCTGCCAGTAGGGTGGGCTGGATGGTGTTGAAAGCACTGGAGAAATCAAAGAACATGATCCTCACAGTGCTCCCCGCCTTCTCCAGGTGGGAGAGTGAAGTGTCTTCATCCTGGGTCTTCATCAGGTGAGACGTCAGCGCCACTGGTCTGAAGCTGTTGAGCTCCTTCGGGTGGGGGGTCTTTGGCACCGGGACCAGGCAGGATGTTTTCCATAGCTGGGGGACCCTGCCCAGCTTCAGGCTCAGGTTGAACATGTGCTGGACAATTCCACATAGCTGGTCTGCACAGGATTTGAGAAGCTTGGGGCTGATGCCATCTGGACCCGCTGCCTTCCTCGCCTTCATCTTCTTCAGCTGGTTCCTCACCTGAGATGTTGTGAAGGCCAAGGCTGGGCAGGAGGGAGTGGTGGCTATCTGGTGTAGCTGGAAGCTGGAGACTGTGGAGAAAAGGTGGAAGGGGGTGACACGCCCAGCAGGAGGTGGAGGTGGAGGCTGCAGCAGGAGAGACTGAGTGGAAGCAGGCATCTGATCGAACCTATTGAAAAAGAGGTTCAGCTCATTTGCCCACTGCAGGTCCCCCCCAGTCCGGGTCATGGGTTGTCCGTGGCCTGAGATGGTCTTCAGGCCCCTCCAGACTCCCCTGGCGTTATTCTGCAGCAGCTGCTCCTCCATCCTCTTCCTGTAGGACCTTTTCCCCTCTCTGATCCTCCTCCTCAGCTGGCGCTGCACAGTCTTCCGCTCATCTGTGTTGCCTGACGCAAAAGCCCTCCTCTTCTCCTTCAGGAGAGCTTTTATGTCTGGTGTGATCCAGGGTTTGTTGTTGGAGAAACACCTTAGTGTCCTGGTGGGTATGGTGTTCTCCATGCAGGAATTTATATAATCTGTAACAGTGTCCGTTAGACTACTAATGTCTTCTACTAATGCCTCTCCAGACCATCTCTGAACCGTAATAAAGACGTGAATCAGAGTTTCAGCAGCTGAGGGGGAGAGGGAGTAGCGAATACGGACAATATTTTTGAGGTGGAAGAAAGCAGTTTTTGTGATGTGGTTGATGTGGGTTTGAATTGAAAAAGACTGATTGAAGATGACACCTCATGGAGCGGTGCTGAGAGAAAGGGGAACTACAGTACAATACTATATGATGTGATGCATGGTTAAGAATATGGCATTTTATGAATATTTCTGACATTCGTTGACATGAGTCCGTGTTTGTTCGTATCTATGAATGTTCGTAAGTCGGAAATTCGTAACTCGGGCGCCTCCTGTACAGTGTTTTAAATGCATAACATGTTAGAATAAATCTTCTCATTTAATGATGCCTTAAATAACTGTCTACTCATTCAGTTGTTTTCCCATTGAATTACATCTGATGAGAACACTTTCTCAAGTTATGTTCTCGCCTAGTTCTTGTTTTCTTTTATTTGGTCCATTTGTCTGAGGACAGTGCCATTATTCTGTATTAGAAAGCTTTCCTCTCTGGAACACAGCTCATACAAATGGATAGAGTGCCTCGCCTGTCACCTCTGTTAATTTCACATAAAAGCCATTGTATTCAGACTACTAATAATGTGTTGTCGTATTAACCATTATTGTCTTTTTCTCTTTGAAAGAAGTCATTGTTAGTCAGAGGATGTCAGTCATCCAATAGCTGGAAGCATGGACTGATTTTTTAGAAAGGAGGCATTATTTTGCCATGAGCAACATATTCAAACAAGAAGTCAACGCCCAAAAAGTCTTTGCAATAATATGTTGTATGTGCTTCAAGTAGTCTAAACGTGGCATTCTAATTGTGTGAAGGCGTAGGCCTTCACACATATGTTATTCCTACAGTTTATTATTATTATTATTATTATTCCACTCCACTTTTTGGGCGTGCGACTCCTTCCACATTTTTCACCCGATTCACTTCATTCAAGTTTCAAAACATTCAGAAAATTCATGCCTTCCAGGGTAGTATTTTTTTACGTTCCCCAAATTTACAGTTTCCCCAATATTTCCCATTTTTCACCCCCAAAAAACCCATTCATTTCCAATGGCACTTTCAACATTTCCCATTCCCACCATTCTAATTTCAAATTCACAAGATTCAACTCATTCAACTCACATTGGAAAAGCTATTCAACACACCCACAATTCCTACTTCCCAAAAATTCAACTTAGTCACACATAAAAACACCACAAAATTCCATTGCCATAGTCAACAATTCACATTTACATCATTCCAATTTGAAATTCACAACATTCATCTCATTCGACTCATATTGGTCAAGCTTTTCAACACACCCCAAATTCCTATTTCACACACATTCAACTCATTCACCCTTAAAAACCCCACAAAAATTCAACTATTCACCATTCATTTCCATTGGCACACTCAACTTTTCACATTTATATCATTCCAATTTCCCCAAATTCAAGTCATTCAACTCATTCAGCTCACATTCAACTTTTCAACACCCTCAAAATGCCTACTTCCCACACATTCAACTCATTCACCCTTAAAAACCCCACAAAAATTCAACTTGTCACCATTCATTTCCATTGGCACACTCAACTTTTCACATTTACAGCATTCCAAATTCCACAAATTCAAGTCATTCAACTCATTCAGCTCACATTCAGCTTTTCAACACCCCCAAAATTCCTACTTCCCACACATACATCTCATTCACACTTAAAAACCCACAAAATTCCACTATTAACCCTTGATTTACATTGGAACAATAGACTTTTCACATTTACACCTTCCCAATTTCCACAAATTCAAGTCATTCAACTCATTCAACTCACATTCAGCTTTTCAACACCCCCAAAATTCGTACTTCCCACACATTCAACTCATTCACACTTTAAAAAACCCCACAAAAATTCAACTATTCACCATTCATTTCCATTGGCAGATTTAACTTTTCACATTTACACCATTCCAATTTCCACAAATCCACAAATATATGTATGTATATATATGTATATATGTATGTATATATATGTATAAATGTATGTATATGTGTATATGTATATATGTATGTATATGTATGTATGTATATATGTATGTATATGGATGTATGTATATATGTATGTGTATGTATGTATGTATATATGTGTATGTATATGCATGTATGTATGTATATATATGTATATATGCATGTATGTATGTATATATATGTATATATGCATGTATGTATGTATATATATGTATATATGCATGTATGTATGTATATATATGTATATATGCATGTATGTATGTATATATGTGTGTATATGTTTGTATGTATGTATATATGTGTGTATGTATGTATGTATATATGTATGTATGTATGTATATGTATGTACATATATATACACGTATGTATGTACAGTATGTATATACAATATATATATATATATATGTATGTACAGTATATATGTATGTATGTACAGTACATATGTATGTATGTATATACTAATATATATATATGTGTATACAATATATACGTATGTATATGTAATATATATGTATGCATATATATATGTATATATGTATGCATATATATATGTATATATGTATGCATATATATGTGTATATATGTATACATATGCGTATATATGTATACATATCTGTATATATATGTATACATATGCGTATATATGTATATATATTTATATATATGTAAGTATATGTGTATAATTGTATATATGTGTGTATATATGCATATGTGTGTATATATATATCAAATCAAATTTATTTATATAGCACTTTTCATACAAGAAGAATGCAACTCAAAGTGCTGTCCAGTGAAAATGTCCAAAACACAACATAAAAAGGAAGACCCGCTCGCGCCCTCCCTCCCAACAAACCCAAAGATATACATCCGCCAGTACATCAGCACTCGCACCTACACACACACACACACCCCACATATACACACAAAGCACACAACCGTATAATCTTTGTTAAAAAAGACATGACAAGGCACCATATGGGAAAGGTTACCCAAGGGGTGCTCGTTCACGCTGAGGGGAATGACAGTCCATGGGCCACAGGGAGTGTCGCCATCACAGAGACCCCCGGTGGACCCCACACAAAGTGTAGAGGCCCCCGACCACCCGGACCCAAGGAGCCCCTGCGATGACGGCCCCTGTGGGAAGGGCAGCCACCCCCCCCCCCAACGCGGAGGGCCCCCCATGAGGAAACACTGGAGCTAAAAGCTAACAACAACAGTATTATAATTGAAGAACTAAAATCAGTAAACTAAGAGAAGAAGAATCCTGAGTCAAAAGAAAAGATAAATTACTTAAAATTATCTAAATGCCAAACTAAAAAGGTGTGTCTTGAGCTTCCTCTTAAAGACATCAACAGTCTCTGCGGACCTGACGTCCTCTGGCAGGTTATTCCAAAGTTGAGGACCAAAATGGCTGAATGCTGCCTCGCCATGCGTTTTGGTCCTCACCCTTGGAATAATTAAAAGGCCGGTGCCAGAGGACCTCAGGATCCGCGAGGGCTGGTATGATAAAAGCAAGTCGGATAAATAAGATGGCCCATGACCATTAAGACATTTATAAACTAATAAAAATACCTTCAAATTGATCCTGAAACACACGGGTAGCCAATGCAGCGATTTTAAAACTGGTGTAATGTGCTCCCGCCCTCTGGTTCTCGTCAGCACCCGAGCTGCTGAATTCTGCAGTAGTTGTAAAGAAAAGATACTCTTTTTGGGGAGGCCAGAGAGCAGGGTGTTACAATAATCTAAGCGACAGGAAATAAAAGCATTCATCAGCACTTCCGTGTTAGCCTGAGAGAGAAACGGGCGGACTCTGGCGATGTTGTTAAGGTGATAGAAACCTATCTTGGTTGCATTTTTAATATGAGGAATAAAACTGAGCTCAGAGTCAAAGATGACGCTCAAATTCTTCACACATTCTGAGGGTTTAAAATCTTGTAGTTTTGGTAAAGGTTTCTCTCTCTGACCTTCAGGGTTAACTAAAACCTCAGTTTTGTCCTGATTGAGCTGTAGGAAATTCTCTGCCATCCATGACTTAATGTCTAAAATGCAATTTAAAAGGGTATCAATGGGTCCTGTTTCATCAGGATCAGCATAGCTGTGGAAGCTGACGCCGTGTCTCCTGATGACACCCCCAAGGGAAAGCATATAAAGATTTAAAAGTATTGGGCCTAAAATTGAACCTTGGGGAACCCCACATTTAATTTCATGGGTTCTCGAGGAACACGTATCCATACTTACAAAAAAAGATCGGTCTGTGAGATAGGAATAAAACCAGTTAAAAACAGTACCAGAGATGCCCACTAGGTTTTTAAGTCTATTTAATAAAATGTGGTGATCTACTGTGTCAAAAGCAGCGCTTAGATCCAGTAGCACCAAGGCTGTGAGTTTTCTCACATCTGCAGTATACCTAATATCATTTAAAAATTCTTAGAAGAGCAATATCAGTACTGTGGCTCATCCTAAAACCAGATTGATATTTCTTTCAAATATTATTTGTGTTTAAAAAGTGATTTAACTGGAGAAATCTTACTTAAAAATGGTCACCGCTGCCATTTTAAAGGGGGCAGGGAAGAAACCCGTCTGGAGAGAGCAATTGACTGTTTAAAATGTGTTCCTCAAAGAATCCATAAAATGCCTTAAAAAGAGATGTGGGAATTGGATCCAAAAGGCAGGTTGTTGGATTTACCTGGGAGAAAACTCGACCAAGTGTCCTTGTGTCAACCAGGTTCAAAACTTTCCAGTGTTTCCTCAGGTAAATGTGATTGTCCAGGTTTACTGAAATTTATGGTTTGACGGGCTAAAAAACTGGTTCTTATTGATTTTACTTCTGAAATGGTCTGCAAAGTCCTCACAGATAGCGTCTGTTGGTCTCTGTGGGGACTTGTTAAGATCAGAGCTAGTTAAAAGTTCAAAGGTGGAGAAGAGGAATCTGGGGTTGTTTCTATTAACTGTAATGAGGTTTGAGAAATAGGAAATTTTTGCCTGTTTGACTGTTTTATTGTAGCATTTTAGTTGTTCACATAATATTTCGTGGTGTACTGTAAGTCTACTCCTTCTCCACCTCCTTTCTGCACTCCTGCATTTTCTTTTTGAAATTGTGATTGAATTATTTCTCCACGGGGGTACAGTCTTTACTTTTGTCATTTTTATTAAAAGTGGAGCTACTGAGTCCAGGGCTGATTTCAGGTTCTGGTTGAAATTGTCAACAATAAGATCACAGGGTGTAGGTAAAATGTCAGCAGGAGTGCACTTTAAAATGTCGATACAGTTTGCAGCCGCCTCAGAAGATAGGTAGCGTTTCCTCACTGTTCTCACCGGGGCTGCCGGATGGTTAAACCCGGCGATGTTAAAATACACACAGAAATGGTCTGACACAGCCAGGTCAACAACAGAGGACACACCTGCGGTCAGGCCATAGGTAATGACCAAAGCTAGGGTGTGTCCTCTGTTGTGAGTAGGCTGCGAGACATGCTGTTTAAAATACATGCTGTCTAAAAGGTTTTAAAATTCTCTGGACAGCGGGTCCGAGATATCATCGATGTGTACATTAAAATCGCTGGTTATTAAAATTCTGTTATAAGTAGAATATAAAATGGATAAGAATTCTGAAAACTCTTTACTAAAAAAAGGGGAGTAATGGGGAGGTCTATACACGGTAACGCAGAGTATAGGGGGACTGCTAAAAACAAAGGCATGATGTTCAAATCATAAATAGCTGTTAAAAATGATCTCCTTTGAGAAAAGAGTATTATTAAAAATTGATGCAGTCCCACCCACTCTTTTCCCATCCCTGGTAGAAAAAAAAAAAAGTTAAGATTCGGTGGGCAAGCCTCGGTTAGAGCAACTGGGGCATCTGTACGGAGCCATGTCTCCGATAAAAGAATACCTTGTAAATTGTTGTCTAAAATCAGGTCATTAATGATAAAAGTTTTGTTTGTAAGGGAGCGCACGTTCAGCATGGCCAGGTTGATTTTTGTGCTGGACGTGCGCTCAAGGTGGCACGGAAAAGAATAGTTAAAATAAACAAGATTCCCATTACTAAGACCTCGTTTTTTGTGTGTGCGAGGGAAGCGTCTGCCAGTGATAGTTTGGATGAGGAAGCTGACCGGTGGTGGTGATGCTAATGGGGGCCTGCAGGGAGAGCCGGTGAGGAGGGTGGTGGTGTGAGCAGATGAGATTGGTCTGTCAGTGGCTGTAGTGAAATTGGTATTGTGGTGTGAGGAAGCAGGAACAGGTGCTGGGTGATTAGTAGTCATCTTGAGTCAGCTGGGAGTGGAGTTATTGACAGCACCGTGGATGTTAGCAGCTAAAATGGAGCACCCTAAATAATTAGGATGCACACCGTCCGGCTGATAAAACGACCGACGATATGGTCCTCACCTTTGGAATAGCCTGCCAGAGGACGTCAGGTCTGCAGAGACTGTTGATATTTTTAAGAGGAAGTTCAAGACACACCTTTTTAGTTTGGCTTTTAACAACTTTTAAATAATTTATCTTTTCTTTTGATTGAAGATTATTTTTATTTTATCTTACTGATTTAGACTATACTACTGTTCTGTCTTTTAGGTTTGTTGCTCGCTGCCGTTGTCAGCTTTTAGCTCCAGTGTTTCCTCAATTGGGGGCCTCCGCGTTGAGGGAGGGGTGGCTGCCCTTCCCACGGGGGCTGTCATCGCAGGGACTCCTTGGGTCTGGGTGGCCGGCGGCCTCTACACTTTGTGTGGGGTCCGCCTGTCTAATCCGGGCTGGGGTCTCTGTGGTGGTGGCGCCCCTGTGGCCGTGGGCTGTCATTCCCCTCAGCGCGGATGAGCTCCCCTCGGGTACCCTTTCCTCATATGGTTTCTCTGTGCCTTGTCATGTCTTTTTAACGCATTTTATCAGGTTGTGCACTTTGTGTGGGTGTGTGTGAGTGAGTGCTGATGTACTAGTGGATATCTGTCTTGGGTTTGTTGGGAGGGAGGGCGAGAACAGATGTTTTTTTTTTCTAATGTTTTGCTTTGGATGTTTTACAGCACTTTGAGTTGCATTTTTATGTATGAAAAGGGCTATATAAATAAAATGTGATTGATTGATTGTGATATATATGTATATATGAATATATATGTGTATATGTATATATGTGTATATATATGTATATGTATATATATGTGTATATATGTATATATATATGTATATATATATATATATACGTATGTATGCACAGTATGTATGTATGTATGTACAGTATATACAATATGTACAGTATATACAGTATGTATGTATGTGTACAGTATATGTGTATGTATGTATATGTATGTATGTATGTCTCTATATATGTGTATGTATCTATAATGTATGTATGTATGTATATATGTATGTATGAATGTATATATGTATTTACGTATATATGTATGTGTGTATGAATATGTATGTATGTACAGTACTGTATATATGTGTGTATGAATATGTATGTTTGTACAGTACTGTATGTATGCATATATGTATATGTATGTATATATATATGTATGCATATGTGTGTGTATATATATATATATATATATATGTATGTATACATATGTATATATATATATATATATATATGTATATATAATGTGTATATATATTTATGTATGTATATATATATATATAAATAAATATAAATATATATGCATATATATATATATATATAAATATGTATGCATATATATATGTGTATATATATGCATATATATGTATATATGTATGTGTATATATATATATATATTATATGTATGTATATATGTATATGTATGTATGTATATATATATGTATTTATATATTATATGTATGTATATATGTATATGTATGTATTTGTATATGTGTGTGTATATGTATGTATTTGTATGTGTGTGTATATGTATATAGACATGTATATATATATATATATATACATATGTACACATCTACATATATATGCATATTTATATATATATGTATGTATATATATGTATATATATGTATTCAATGTATATTAATTGGTTTGCCTCAGCGACTGAGGATGAGTAGAGAAGAGGGCTGTATTGTTTTGTGTTAATAAAGTCAGTTTAAAGGAGGAACACACGACATGCTGATGCCACCTACAGTATAGCACAGCATAACATAATCACGTTCATGTGCACTTCAGGAACCACTCGGAAAACATAAACTCTAAGAATATTACAAGGGCCACATATAAATGTGTACATTACACACACACACACTTTATTTGCACACGTTTGAAATATTTCTGTCACTGTTCTGAGGCCCTTTTGCCGTTTTGTTTTTGCAGTGAATAAAAATACTGTCAACTAAAGAAAGAATGTTAATAATTTTGATTTAAAAATTTTAATTTTTATCTTGAGGATTTGTTGTTGTATTAAAAAATTCATTACATATGAACAGTATGTTGAATTTATATATTGTCTTGTCTTTTATCTTACCATTCCAACAACAATTTACAGAAAAATATGGCATATTTTGGAGATAGTTCGAATTGCGATTAATCATGATCGTTTTTTAAATGATTAAAATTTGTAATCATTTGACAGCCCTAGTAATAACACAATACTATTGGGTTTTGTTGCACGTTTTCAGTTTTTATTGCGTTATTTCGCAATAAAATTAATTACTGTAAAATAAGGCAATGTTATTTTAGGAGGAGAACGAATGTCTTACAATTCCCGGTCATAGCTTGCAGTGTTTTTTTTTTCCTGGTCAGTGAAATGAGCATCCACTAGAGGGCAGACTATGACTGTGAGAACAGTACTGCAAGGAGGGAACGTACAAAGAGCACTCCAGTGTCGTGCAGGCCTAGCAGGCAGTTGTTTTGGAAGAACCCAACACAACACATCAGCCGGTACTTGACCCTGTTAGGAAAGATTAGAGGGACGGACGAAAAACTACCAGCATCCTTGCTTAGTCCATCCTTTTTAAAAGATTTCTCATCCTCCGTCCGACCGTCTACAAAATGGGTGTCCGTCCGGGACAGAGGGACGGACTGTTCCGTCCCTGGGACGGAATGCCCAGCTCTACAAAATACCACATATTGCTGATGTTACCTTAAAATAAAAAAATAATTTTAATGGGTGTACAGTAATGTTACCACTAGCTTTGTTTTTTTCGTGATCACATTTTCACAGAAGTCAATATGACTTGTAAAACATTAACGAGAAGGACACAGCAGGTTTACAAACTTTGCAGACGAATGGTTTTGCCTGAAAGAACAAACAATTACATTTTAACAACCAATTATATTTCAATCCATTTTGGTGATGATCTGGATAAGCGTGTTTTTTTTTCTTGTTTTTTTTAACAGCGTCTGTCAATATGTTATCATTGAAACTGTCCAACCTCGAGAATCATATTGGCATCCCATCTGTATCCTCCATTAACCAGGAAGTGGCCTGCTAAGTAACAAACACATTCTCAAACAAGCAAAAAAATGTCCAGCCAACCATTTTCTTTACTGCATAGAAAACCCACGCAAACATAGGGAAACCATGCAAACTGGAAGGCCTGGGCCGAGGTCCAAATCCAGAACCTCCCAACCATCCTGCACACAAAATAAAGTATCCAATAAATTGTTTTTTTTTTTCTTTTTAGGAAAGTGTAACATCAATAGTTTGAATTCTTTTTATGAAATGAACTATGCAGACAAGTATTAATATAATATTCTATTATGTCCAACTGATTTGTCCTTTTTCCTTTTTTTTTTTCTATTCCGTCCACACAGTATCCTCCCTATGAAGCAGGGCCTTCTGCTCGGTCACTACATGGGAGCCTTCAACTTGATGGATTCATTCCTGGGAAGAAACAGAAAAAAAGACTAAGGACACCTCTGAAGAGTTGGATGACCAAAATGACAGGAGACTCATGTCCTGTAATGTGGCTGAATTTTCACAGTATCTCCCTCAAATCAATGGTTCAAATGAAGTCCTATTTGCTTTCAGATAGTGTATACGGTATACATTCTGCTATTGTGTATAATCTAGATTTTAAGCAGTGATACTGTATCTATGCTATGTTTGATTATATATTTTAAATGTAATGTTAATTCTTCTAGTATGATAGAAATGTGTTTTTTACTTGTACAGGTATGTTGAAATGTCTGTCTGTGCACTGATTGTTGAGATTCAACAGGGCCAACATTGTGCGTAATGAGAATTTAAATATTCAAACATTCGTTCATAAGGGAGCAACCGTTCCTTTGCATTTTCAAAAATCAGTCTCTGCCCTTTTAATTGCTGAATTCTTGAGTATGTCCTGTGTTTCTTTAGCTAAGCAAACTGACACTGCTACAACCATATTTTTCGCTCTATAAGTCACAGTTTTTTAATAGTTTGGCTGGTCCTTTGACTTATACTCAGGTGTGACTTGTATTTATTCCAATAGGAACTTGGACTGGCACCCAAAATCCCCCATTTCCTAAACATGTTGAGATGTTCTTTTGGTGCATTACCTCCGGTGGCCCTTATGTGGCGCTAATTTATAAAAAAATATTTGCTAACCGCCGGAAGAGCTAGAAGTGGTAGTAATAAAGGCGCAATAACTAACCATGATTCTACCTTTTGCCACAAGTTTGAAAAAATGTTTCTATAGTTCGAAGCAAAGGTTCTCAGCCAACACGGTGTGCCTTTGGAAATTCATTCAGATGCCCTAACACACAGGTGTCAAACTCTGGTCCTCGAGGGCCGGTGTCCTGCCTGTTTTCCATCTCTCCCCGCTGCAACACACCTGTTTCAAATGATCAGCTCATCAGCAAGTTCTACAGGGGCCTCATCCCGATCCTGATCGTTTGAATCAGGTGTGTTGCAGGAGGAAACCTCTAAGGCCGACCGGTCGGACCCTCCGGCCCGGCCGGATGCCCATTTTTGGGGCAGGTGGTGGGGGCTGACAAATTTTTTAAAAAGGGCTAGACTAAGCATGGCCGGAAGTGGATTTTAGTCCGGCCCACTAATCAGCCCTCATGCATGTGACGTGGCCGCAAGGCGGCCAAATTTGATCTCAGCCTACTCGGTGAAAGGCTTCTTTTTAGTCTTCTTTCTACTCCCGCGTCGGCGCGAGCGACAACTGCCGCATTGATTCACATGACCGACACATTGTGCTGTTGGCGACAGGTTCTGCAACACATGCCACGCACACATCAGGGATTTTTGCTGCTCTGATTGGTCCATTATGTCACATGTTGCGATGACATACAGTTTCTCACCACACAGCTCGTTGCTGCTGCAAAGCAAACTAGTTTGGCAGCGGCATGGCTGTTCTGTCACATATTTGTGTGCAAAGAAGCTACTCACCCACGTTCCCCCTTTGCAGCCGCCTTCCAGATCATTTTCGCAATACAATTAAATGCATCGTATAGTCATCTCGGTCCCTTCATGGTTGTAGCAGGCACGATCTCCATTGTTGTCGCTGTCTCTTTGACCCGACGGCCCCCGACTTGGAACACGACTGTTTCAAAACAACTTGTGTCCACGATTATAGTCAAGCTGTGCGCAGCACTCAAGGATGACGCTGGCACATCAAGGTGGAGTTCATGCACTTCTTCTGGCGTTTTCCCTACTTCCGGAAATACGCCATAGCAAACCTGCTGTATAGTGGTTTGCTGGTATGCTTTTATTTTTTAAAGGCCGGGAAGTGTGAAAGAGGAGAACTGTGGAAAATAAATAAGTAAATTGTTGACTGCGACTTCATGCTGTCTGTTGGACCTAAATAATTATTCAATACGACAAAACCAACCCCGGGAAGTACTAGTGGCGCCGTGTTTGAAGCGTGTCTACAGCGGGTTTGAATAGTAAATTAGCCAGCTAATCATCTTTAGATAAACCTCTGCCGTTAGCATCTCTCCCGCAGCGGTGTCATGCACGTTTTGTTTTTTTGGGGGCGGGGGGCGGAACAGGGCGGTGGGTGATAATTTTTATGAATGAGGGTGGGCGGTCGAGGCCGGAAGGGTACTACCTCGGTCAAGGGTGGAGGGTCGCGGCCGGACCACCAAAAACAGTCAAGTGCCCAGCTCTGATCAAATTAAACTGCACTAATAAACTAACCATCAAAGGGTGCAGGAACTGCACAAATGGAAAACAACTTGGGCTTTTAAACAGATCTGCTGCTATTAATATCGTGACATGACGACAACGGTATGTTGTGGCAATTTTAATATCGCAATATTGTGACATCCCTAGTTTTCAATAATTCAGAAAAGCCGAAAGGATAACAACAACATTCTCTGAACCACTTTTCCTCACTAAGGTCGCGGCGTGTGCTGGAGGCTATATCCCAGCTCTCTTTGGGCGAGAGGCAGGGTTGATCCCGAACTGGTCGCCAGGTAATTGTAAAATACATTTCCCAAAAATTGAGACTTATACTTTGGAGTGACTTATAGTCCAAAAAATACTATACTTACCTACCATGCATCAGCAAAATACAAATCAGAAATCTATTCATACACATTACTATTTACTTTATCCCCTTCGAAGTGAAAATTATGATTTTAAAACTACAGTACCACTAAAACTGTATTTGTGAATTGTAAGAATCATGTGCCATTTACTAACTTGACTGTCCATGACATTTCTTCATTGCTGCCGTATTAAAAGCATATTACTCAGGAATAACCTTCAGGAACTCTGACTCTAGAAGTGTTCATAATTTTATATCTCTACTAGCAAAATACAATTTCTTTAAATTTCATTGCAATGTCTTGTCTTTGTGTTACGAGAACTTTTTCTATTTAGACACACCAAGATGTGGTACATTGTGTTGTTCACTGATAAATAGCAGCTAGCTAGTCAGCTACATAGATTACAGAGGATGTTACCTTATTCTTCCTCCAATTCATATTCTACTAATCTACTGCTCAGTCAAACTTTATTTTGACAGTCTCATTCACAATATTGTGTGTGCAATAATGCCTATTAAATTGTTGGAGGCATGAGAGGGATTTCCAGTGGTGACCAAAAGGTGTCCTTATCCATCCATTCATTTTGTATATCACTTGTTCTTATTACAGTGGCAGAGAGTGAGCTGAAGCCTATCCCAGTTGACTTGATACACAAGGTGGTTTACACCCTGGACTGGGCACATGCCAGTTGCTAGGAACATACAGACAAACGTTTGACAGAATTTAGAGTATTCCATTAACCCAACATGCATGTTTTGAGTTTGTGGGAGAAAGGCCACGTACCCAGAGAAAACTTACATAAGCACAGGGAGAACGTGCAGGCTCCACACAGGAGGGCTTGAGCTAAGATTCTATCTCAGAACCTCTCACCAATGAGGCGATTGTTAAAAAAAATTGCCCAGGATCACCCTCAACAATATTTAACATAGCAGCCACATTTCCATGTTTCATCTAAGTTTACGAAAATTGGGAGGCATAATTAACAGCCCAAGACCTGCAACAGAGATTCTCTTTGAGCCATACCCTGAACCTAACTGGAAATCCACCATTTTTAATTTCCTGTCAAAATTTGCTTAATTTTCCACCTTTTCGAGATACCATATTTTATTGAACTCACTCAAGAGATTTTATCTGCTGTACTTCAAACTTTAGCTGGTTAGTTTCAAGATACTGAAGTGGAATTTACAGAAAGTTTCATTTTGTCAAATGCTGCCGCCGTCGCGACACACTGTTTGACAGGAAAACAAAGTTGTTTTTGAAGGCCTGAAAAGAAACAAAAATCCCCAAAACTCCCAAGATGTTTTCTCATGAGAATATGTTAAAGTGTGTTTTATTCCCATGCGATGACTAGAGGACAAGCCATTTTGTTTTCATGCAATATTCATGAAAAGGTGATATATCAATATGTGCAGCCACAGATATGAGGGCTTTTTTTTTCCAACCATCGCCAATTGACATACCATGTTTCAAACCCCCACCTAGACAAGGAAAAACTCAAAACCCCATTTCAGGGGAATAGAAGAAACCTTGATAACGGACCACAGATGAGAGTGTCAACATTTGTGAAAACTCATGAAACTCTGAACACACGTCAAGAAAAATATCCCTGTACCATCGAACAAAACGTTTAAGGTTGAACCTTTATTGTGTTGACGTGAGCATCTTACTCCACAAATCATGAAAGTATTTTGCATTGTTTTTTGACTAAGGCTAGCACAGAAAGACCAGTGGTGACAAATTAATAACTTGATAAAGAAAGGCAGTTGAGTTGGTCTCTTATGCAAATTAGCCACATGTGCTAGGCCCATCTTTGTTTGGGCTGCTCAGTACAATGTGGCTAGTTTGATCAAAATACTATAAATGGCAATGAAAATAAATATATTCTAACATTAGCCATGTTTAGCTGTTTGACGTGTCTCCTTTCTGTGGTCAAAAGTCGCATACGAAGAAATAAATACAGAAGACCTTTGTCCCATAGCCATTTTGTCATTTACTTTTCTTGTTAAGTCTGATGGTAGATGCAGTTTCCTGCCTGACTTATTTTTTACCATTTGCAAAGATAATCATAGGTTGAGTGTTGTTTAAATGTCTTTATAGATTGTGGTTGATTTACATTTATCTAGTATGACACTTAACAATATCCATCCATCCATTCTATGTACCATTTATCCTTTGTCGTTAAACCAACCAGTCAGAGAGCACATAAGTAAGTAAATATATTCATACACACACACACACACACACATGTGTACACACACACACAACCTTGCCCACTGGGGATATACGCATAGATTGCAAAGATCCTGCAGAGCTTGCTAATGATCTGATCATTTGAATCAGTTGTGTTTCAGGAGGGAAAAATCTAAAACATGCAGGATAGCAGCCCTCGAGGCCTGGAGTTGGACACCGGTGGTAATATGTCGTGTAATATTTGTGAACACTACAATATTCATTGCTCTACTGTAACTATTAATTATTGTGTATTTAGTGTCTTAAGTTGTCACTAGGGATGGGCGGATCAATACCAAAATATCAATATTCCAATCCAGAGTGCTCAATTTTAAGTATTGATCCTTAAGATAAAGTATTGATATTTGCAATTAATTCATATATACAATATATTTATTAATCTACTGTATAATCTAGAAGGTTGTATTGTCATCCAATCTGAATTTTCGCTGTGTTGCCATTGGGCAAAGAGCTTTCTGCCTTGACATAAACAGACTATACTGGCTCTGGTCCCACCCACCAGAACGTTGCAAACGTATTTGATTGGATGAGGAATGATCAGGTTGAAAGCCCATGTCTCGTAGTGCACACCTCTGTTGACAAGATAACATGGAAGTCATAACAAAACAGTTTGAAGTAGTTTGGTTCAACTGATGATGTGTGCGCTCTCACTGGTGTGAGTGCAGCGGTAGCCCACATGTGGTTTTGTTTGCAGCTTTGTTTAAAAAAAAAAAAAAAAAAAGTCACTTACGGTATCGATATCTGATTGGTATCACAATATTTTGTATCGTATTACTTGCTATCGGATCAAATCCAAAATCACTGGTATCGCCCATCCCTAGTTGTCGCACATCCTACAAAATATAAAGACAATGTGAGATGTGATTTATTTGGAACAGGCATGGCAAATTCAGTGAACAAACAGTTTTAAAAAAGTATACAGAACACAACCAAACAACCTCAATCAACACAGTATTTTAATAAATAATATATTCAAATTCAAAACAGCCAAATATTAATTTTGACAGAATGCATATATTTCATGTCATCACAGGAATCACTGAAGCAACAAAGTAGGCAGCAGCACTTTATACAAAGCCAGAAGGTGTTGGAAAGTTGAATAGATGATATGGGGTCATAACTTTGGCCTTCTAGTCCATGAACCCACCATATCTTTTCTGTAGCTCGCCATTTTCCCATGCACGCTTTGATACCCCCCCATTCTTGTTACCGTCCACCAGCCACTCAGGCCTGCCCACACGCCTCATAAACCCTCCATAACGCTTTTTCAACCCACGGCCTAACACTGCCTCCAGCAGATCACCCTGCACTTCCCCGTCATCAGCACGACGCAAAAAGCCTCCATATCGCTTTACAGCTTCCCCATCTTGACTGCCCCCCTCTTTGCTATGCTGAGACACTGTATTAAGGACCTTTAGGATTTCCAGGCGTATTTTTTCTTCCTCATCTTGATTTACCGAATCGTCTAACAACCCTTCAGAACGCCGAGACATGAAGCCACCGTAACGCTTCATAAAACCGCCGTATTTCTTGGCCAGCTGGTGTCCTGGTGATGTGGCATCTTCATCATTAGTTGTAATGATATCAGCTACTTCTGGTTCTTCTTGTTGCTGTAGGTTCCCATCAAAAGGAACATGGTTTTCTTCCTCCAGTAGGACGTCCCAGCAGAGGCGAAGCTTCTCACTGTCCAACTCACCATCACACTCAAGTGAGCATGTCTGAAAAAAAAATCAATGCTCAACAATTTAAACCATATTCAAACAAAGGGCCAAGTCGAGTGCAAAGCGCAGTCTAACTGTGCGCGCAGGAGGAATTTTCTTTCTTTTGGTATTTTGTTAGAGTTAGAGTTTGTTAGAGAAGCGGGTCCCCTCATTTGCTTTAAATCAGCGCGGTCGGAGCGCACGCCGTGCTTGACCTGACGGAAACAGAAAAAGACTCGCTGGGGGTCAGTGCATGACATCGGCAGGTAAATTGCAAGAAATCCACTGGTCCCCCATTGTTGTCATATTTATGAATGAAATAAGATGATAACCACCACACATGTCCATGGAGGACTGTATCTGCCTGCCTGTGCCTTGATCAAATAGGAGTTCAAAAACTGCGTTACACCACCACACATTTTGACCTGCTTTTTTTGGTCCTGTTTTTTTGTTTTTTGTCATCGAATTGGAAGATGTGCCGAGGGGCGTGGCAGTCGCGTCACCTAGCACATCCAGCGAGGCATAGCGGGTCTACCAAATTTACAAACACGCTAAACTAGATTTGCCCCGGCATGAAAATGGAGATGTGCCAATTTTTACGCCAAGCGCCATCTATTTTCTATTACCAAATGATCAGGTACGTCGGGGGCGCAGCAGCGTGCGCCGTAACGCCCAGTGACGTGCATCGCAGTACATGCTAGACCAGACTTGCCCCCTATTTTTGGAGACGGGTGCTTCCGAAAATAGGGTCCAAAGTCGTTGTTAGTCCGTACTCATTGAAACTCTAATTATTTGTGTAAATGTTTACATTTTGTTTACAATTCACAATTCTGTTAAAGTAAATTATTGATTTTGTGGAGGTTGAACAAAAAATGTGCTGTTTAGTGGCTGGTTGTTTTGCACTTATTTATAGTCTCATAGCAAGAAGTTAGTGCATGTTTTGTGCTAGTAGGAGTTCTCTGTTGACCTTCCATTGTCCAAAAACATGTCTGTTGTGTTCATGAAAGTATCTCAATTGTATGTAGGTATAAAAAGGGGACGGCCTCTCTCCGCAATTGACTGGAACTCTGTCTGAGAAACCCATAGGCAATCTGCCATTGATATATGTCAGAGTTCTTGAAAAGAATCTCAGGATGAGTGTGGAACCTGACAAGTTACCCCTTTAAAGCAGGTCTCCAGGTCATCTCACACAAATTACAAATCACACAAATTCACAGCAGGTGCTTTCCTTCATCATCCACTCTGTTTGTGATATAATGCATAAATGAGCCCCTTGGGATCTCGCTGCTTTAACATTATGCGTCTGTTGCTCTGCATTAGGCGAAAAGGGAATTCGAGCAGGCGACATCATTTTCAGCTGTGCACATTCAACTGGTGGTATGCAGGAATGAGACCTACAAGTGCTGTAAATACATAATCTGCTGGAAAGATTCCATCCATCCATTATCCATACCGCTTATCCTTACAAGGTGTGCTTGAGCCTATCCCAGCTGTCTTTGGGCAGTTTAATTGAATTGGTTGCCAGCCAATCGCAGGGCACACAGAGACAAACATCCGCACTCACAATCACACCTAGGGGCAATTTAGAGAGTCCAATCAACTTACCATGGATGTTTTTGGAATGTGGGAGGAAACCGGAGTACCCGGAGAAAACCCACGCAGGCACGGGGAGAACATGCAAACTCCACACATGGAGGCCAGAGCCAGGATCAAACCCACGACCTCTGAACTGTGAGGCGAACGTGCTAACCAGTCGATCACCGTGCTGCCCTTTGAAAGATTCCATTTTATTGCAATTGCATTGTTTGACCTGGGAAAATGTATGATATTTGATTGTCCCACCCACACAAGTGTCTAGAAATCAAATCTTGTCTTTTTTGGTTGTTTTACTTAGTTGTAAGCTTGAGTCATTGCCTCGTTTAAGGGAACAGGCTAGAAATTAATTTTACATACATGTTACTAAAATACCTTTTTTTCAACATATTGTGGAATTATAGCGTTTAAGGGCTAAAAATATATATTTAAAAAAAAATCAACAATGTCAGTCAAGAGTGATGCCCTCAACATTAAAATTGCTCATAGCTGATTAAAAGGATCCATTTTGTTATTCAAGTACTGGCTGTGGCTAGGGTAGTGTTTTAATGGAAATTGATTCCTTTCCACTTTCTGTCGGGGATTTTCAATCATATGTCACCCATTCAATCTATCTCTGTTTCATTAACCTCCCAGGCCCCACCCCCTTCTCGAGCCATATGCCAAAGCCATGCTGAATGGGCACTTGAACTAAAAGGAAGAAAAGGAGCTATTGTTATCTGGGGAACGACTGACACACTAAAAAAAGAAAATCGTGACAAGGGAGAGGTTACAACACTTAACAGATCAAATAAAAAAATTCAAAATGCTTCCCAATATGCATTGCACATGCACTCCTTTTACAATTAAGGAAAACACTCAAGCATGCTCCTCAGTCAATGACACATTTTTCAGTGCTGCTAATGAAAGTCTACATTTCAAATGCTGCTCTCTTCCCACTCTCACAAACACAACAGGACAGCTATTATGACCTGGGGATTGGCTGTTTGGAGTATAACATACTCCAAATCTCATATGTGTCATTGGTTTTCACTTATTTGAACCATCAGAAACTCCTGTTAGACTGCACTGAGAACGGATTCTTGCTGAGCTTTCACTGCCGCTGGCTTATGAAGACAGAATTAATGAACAGGAAAATTGAATTGAGGACATATTGGCACTTCAGGGGTGGGGGGCACGCTCCCCTCTCACGACAATGATGAAAAGTACACAATAGCTATTGTGTAGAGTGAAAAGTGCGAGAATAGATTAAACAAAATGTCGTGCCTTCTTTGTGCTGTGCTTGTTCAGAATATTATATATATATATATATATATATATATATATATATATATATATATATGAATGCTGTGCATCATTTACTCACAAAATAAAATAATCTGTATACAGAGGCATTTTTAAAGTTGATGTATAGTCTGGATTCAGAAGATTTTATTTTGTGCAACCACTTGAATAAAATTGAGTAAATTCAACACCATTTATTTCAGTGTACACTGAAAAAATGGCATGTTGAATTTACTCTTATTTTATTTTGTCAAGTGGTTGCACACAATAGAATCATCTGGATTTAAATACATTTTAAGTAGATGAAAAGTCTACTTAAAAATATATATCTGCATCGAGATGACTTTATTTGGTGCAACCTCTTGACGAAATAAAATTGAGTAAATTCAACACATTATTTTTTTCGGTGTAGAAATGTATTTATTTGAAAGAAAGGAGCAAACAAAAAACAAACACAGTTTGAAAACTTTAGTAACGTTACCAAAGTGGATACCCCAGTGTGTTGTCCAAGCAGGCGGTACACACAGAGAGCGCACTGCTTTCCACAGTCGTTTCCAACTATCAGCGACACGCACGCTCCCAGAAGCAACATCCAAATGCAGCTGCGCTGTGCCGGGGAAGCCATGGACTGAGAGGAAGAAAAAACACAGTATTGTTATTAAACTCTTGTAGTCAATTGATTACTGGTTTTATGTAAGAAAACACCATTATTAACTTGACTGTTGTTGAAGCACACAAAAGGTCTTACGTTATGTAAAGTTGCTCTGACAAATTCCTTCTTGAAACGTACAATCAGCAAATACTTAGAGAGAAAAACGCACGCTCGGCTCCCGAATATTCCGTTAAGCCTGCAACTCAAATCAGCGCGTCAGTAGTGGAGCTGTTTAAGTAGTTTGTCCTCGTGACGTCACCTATAGTGTCAGGGGAGGAGGCGCCGGGATGGGCGTTATTGTATTAAGAGTGACGCATTTGTCAGATCGCTATAAAGGAGGAGGAGGAGAAGTGTAATGCTTCATTTGTCAAAGTCAAAATGTTAAACTGTTACATTGTTGTTACGTTCATCATATCATACTGTATGTAGTCTTCTATTGATAACGCTGTGTTTCTGAATGATGACAATAAAATCATCATCCAGTAATCGCCTTCATCACCAAGCTTTCTATTATGCTATTCCTTAGAATACATGTGCTATCAAATGAGATGTGAGATTCATTCACTATCCTCCCTGCACTGATTTTACATTACTGTCCAACCTGTGACAACCAAACACATATTATGTTCCTTTCTTCTGTTTGCATTTTGATAACTTACTTTCAGAGACAAAATGACATTTCCAAATCCGTCATGAGCCATTTTAGGTTTCCACTTCAAAAACAGCTAGCAGCCATGCCTAATAGCTATACAGGGGAAAATGATGAAAGCAGTCATGAGCACATATACTTGGAAACACTTCACCATGTACAGATGTCACTTCCACCACCTCCTAATTGTGAATACATGCTGCTGCATGACCCCTGGCAATTACAGTATTCATATTAAAAGCATCTGTACTTTTAAAAAGTAATTATCTGTTTACAAAAAAACAAAGTTGCTTAACATGTTACTAACTAATCTAACAAAATATGAAGGTAACAAAGCAAACTTAGTCACTTAAATGGGTTCATGCACAATGTGAAGTTGAAGTCACCCCAGCTCCTCAATATGGTGAAAAACACGCTTAGACCCATCATCGTCATCATCATCACCATCCCATCGCTGCACTCCGGCAGTCGGGGACACCTGCTGCTGCGTCCGACGCTGGGGCTGTGGCCCCAGGGGCTCCCTCAGATTCCCCGCCGCCCACGGCGATGATCTCGGCCGGGAACCCCACGACGGGCGGGTCCGCCTGTGGCCCGGCCGCCCGCTCGCGCGTCAGGCTACTCCAGGATGCGGTGTCGCGGTACACGAGTGGCCGACATCACCGACATCATCGGCAACACTCACCGGTGTCGTCCTCGGCCGCAGCTTGGCCTCAGCGGCGACATCTTGGACAGCGGGGTCGGGAATCTCCCCCCGGCGGTGAGTCTCCTGGCATTCCCTCTTCACATCACCCACCAACCACTGTTATAATCGGCGACAGCACCATTAGACGCACACACTATCCCGGCAGTATCACCCGCTGTTTTCCCGGGGCCAAGGTCATGGACATCCTGCCCGGCGTTCTTCACTCTCTTCCACCATCCATAACCCGGCTCATTGTTCACGTCGGGACGAATGCAACATTACGTTGACAGTCGGAACAGACAAAGACAGACTTCCATGCCCTCTTTGCCCTGCTAAGCACATGTGGTCTGTCGGTTTGGGTGAGCGGCATCGAGCGGGGTCGAGCGCTTCAGCAGTTGTGGCCACCTGCATTTAGCTTTTATTGATAATTCTAACTCATTCCGGAATCGTCGGTTGTTTAATCAGCAGGACGGTGTGCATCCTAACTTCTTATGCAGCTCTATTTTAGCTGCTAACATCCACCATCCCATCACTAACTCCACTCCCAGCTGACTCTCGACAACGACTGATCACCTAGCACCTGTTCCCGCTTCCTCACACCACAATAACAATCTCACTACAGCCATCGACAGACCAATTTCAGCTGCTCACAGCACCACCCTCCTCACCTCACCGGCTCTCCCTGCACGCCCCCATTAGCATCACCACCACTGGTCAGCTTCCCCATTCAAACTATCACTGGCAGACGCTTCCCTCGCACACACAAAAAACAAGGTCTTAATAATGGAAATCTTGTTTATTTTAACTATTCTTATCCATGCCACCGTGAGCGCACGTCCAGCACAAAAATCAACCTGGCCGTGCTGAACGTGCGCTCCCTTAGAAACAAAACTTTTATCATTAACGACCTGATTTTAGACAATAATTTACAAGGTATTCTTTTATCTGAGACATGGCTTGGTACAGATGCCCCAGTTGCTCTCACCGAGGCTTGCACATCAAATTTTAACTTTTTATTTTATACCAGGGATGGGAAAAGAGGGGGTGGGACTGCATCCATTTTTAATAATACTCTTTTCTCAAAGGAGATCATTTTTAACAGCTATTTATCACTCGAACATCATGCCTTTGTTTTTAGCAGTCCCCCTATTCTCTGCATTACCATTTATAGACCTCCCCATCACTCACCCTTTTTTATTAAAGAGTTTTCAGAATTCTTATCCATTTTATATTCTACTTATCACAGACTTTTAATAACCGGCGATTTTAATGTACATATTGATGATATCTCGGACCCGCTGTCCAGAGAATTTTTAAACCTTTTAAACAGCATGGATTTTAAACTGCATGTCTCACAGCCGACTCACAACAGAGGACACACCCTGGATTTGGTCATAACCTATGGCCTGTCCGCGGGTGCGTCCTCTGTTGTTGACCTGGCTGTGTCAGACCATTACTGTGTGTATTTTAACATCGCCGGTTTTAACCATCTGGCAGCCCCGGTGAGAACAGTGAGGAAACGCTACCTATCTTCTGAGGCGGCTGCAAATTTTATTGACATTTTACAGTGCACTCCTGCCAACATTTTACCTGCACGCTGTGATTTTATTGTTGACAATTTTAACCAGAATCTGAAATCAGCCTTGGACTCAGTAGCTCCACTTTTAATAAAAACGACATAAACAAAGACTGTTTATGTGAGTGAGAGTGTCACACTCACTCACTCACTCACTCACTCACTCACTCACTCACTCACTCACTCACTCACTCACTCACTCACTCACTCACTCACTCATTCTCACTCACTCTCCATCCCTCTCTCTCACTCTCTCTCTCCATATATACATTTTATTTTTTTAACCACTTTTTTCTGACAGATTTTTTTGTTGCCCTGAACACATTGGTGTTGGTTCTGTTTCATGAAAATGTTTTCATTTCTTAGCCATTTCCCCACAGGGCTCTAACTCAAAAATGGTCCATCCCCCCAAAAAAGACCATCTTTTAGTAAAAGATGTAAGGCTTACCAAGATAAACATGTAAATATTTGTATCATTTGTATGCGACACTTCAATGCGAAGTCCTCTACTGTCAGATTGTCATTTGGAAGGCTCTTTTACTGTACGTAACCAGATCCGTATTTAACGTTGAGCATAAATGAGCCTTTAGAGGTGTGTTGGACTTCCCGCGTAAAACTAGATTGTGTGACGTATTGACTGGTGTGACATGAAGTAGCACCAGCAACCTGCAGGAGACAGTAAGCGTCTTCTCTGCCGGAAATGCAACAGAAGAAGAAGACCCAGCAGCGTATGCGCAATTGCGCACTGATTTGCACTTGACTTCATCGCGCCCTTTTCCATACAGAAAACCAGCTCCAAGTATCTCTCTGCCTGCTTTTTCAGTAAGTTTAAGGAAATTATCTTTCTTGGGTGCTGTGCTTATGTTTGATTTAACTTTACCTACATTGAGCTAAATATGTGTAAAGATTCTGTTCGTTTGTTTTAAATATGGGTCTGTTCCCAAACCTATAACGGTTATAGTATGACCAAGGTATCATTTAATACAGACATGTCGAGCTCCCGTCCTCAATGGCCACTTTTATGCCTATTTTCCATCTGTGCCTGCTTCAACACACCTGTTTCAAATGATCAGCTCATTAGCCAGCTCTGAAGAAGCTTGATAACTTTTGAATCATGTGTGTTACAGCTGGGATAGAACCGGGCAGGATACCGGCCCTTGAGGACCGAGTTTGGAGAGACTTGATTTAATATCACGCTGTGTTTAAAATGTTTTGTTTTTTTCATTTTTATCATTTAACCGTCGGGGTTCTGTTCGCGGTATGAAACGAATTGACCAATTGCATGCATTGTAACTGAACGACGTGGTGATAGTCAGCCAATCAGAACACTCTTACCAATAGAGTCCCGGACGATGGCATCGGCACGTGATTTGTAAGTACTCGCAGATACCGATACCAGTGTTTTAATGTGGTATTGGGATACTTCCAGATACCAGTATCGTATCGGAACAACACTACTTTTTTTTCTACCTTTCTTTCGGGATCTCATACCAGCATCAAGCCTCGCAGAATTGAAAACTGATCAAAATAACGTTAACTGAACCAAAATCAGATGTTTGTTCTGAGGAGGTAGATGGCATCATGCATACTGCACAAGACACATTGTCTAAATTATGTGCATGAATTTCAGGCATAACACCACACTGGAAAACTCCCAAGACTCCACAACATGGAAGGAATGGTATATTAAACATGAGTGTGTCATGCTTTTAGATGGAGCAGTCTGTATCATGTTTGAGTCACATCTTGTTTTCCAATTGCCCCTTTGTAGTTCTGGTTTCTGGTGCCTGGCACTCCCATCCAAGAAAGTGAGACGGTGAGTCAGTCAGGCAGCAGTCACAAAATATAATATTCTGGCATGTTTAAACATCTTTGTTGTATTACTGTATGTGTGTTTTGTCACATTATCTTTGCCATTTGAAAGTGAAAATTTGGATGCCACATTGCATACTAATTTATCCCTGAGTGAGAGCAATATGTTTAACTAGCTGAATGGAAATCATACATTTACTCACTTTCGAGGTTAGCATCATGCTAATACCTTAACTGCCTTGTGCATTTCCTACTGTGTTTTTCAGATGGGATATCAGGATATGGCAGTAGCACTGGTGCCCATTACCACCATCCGCAGACTCCACAGTGGCATAATCCGCAGCAAGAGACCCAATAAAGTAATCGCATTCTCTGGTATTATACCATATTCTTGCTGTACTCTTTCACTACATGAAATTGGTGACAGGGACACAGGAGTAGTATTTTTTGGCTTACAATCCAGATTTTGTGTTCAGGATCCCGAGATACACGACTACAATATCAGAATTTGTTGCTGCTCCCTAACTTTTGAGGATTTTGTTTCCATGGGGATATCGGAATACGGTACGATGCAGTATTACAACCCACATGGTGCCCCACAACACACACCAAATGGTATGTCATGTATTTATCTAATTTGCTTAGACAATGAAATGTCTTTCTAGACAAATTTAAATAGCACTAGTTGCCATTTTTATAAATGTTACAGCCTTTGTTTTTCTCTCTCTCTAGTACGCAAGAAGGCGTTCAAGGAGAAGCCATAAAAAGAATATCAGAACTCCCCATGAACAATCTTAATACTCTATGCACCACTGTGGGAGTCTTGTGCTTCAAAGAGACAGAATACCGGTTCTTGCAAGGGTACTGCACCGCCATGAAGCCTCTGACTGTAGCACCGGACATATTACAAGGTGATTGTCCTTCTGGGACTTTGCTACCCACACTTGAAGTGCTGATGCAGAAGACACTGGCTCTGAAAGACATCCTCTCCAAGATGACTGCAGGCCTTCCAGATGTCATAGTGCAGGCAAGTCTCACGCGCACCCACACACACGCTGTCCTTGTCACTTTCCCACGCACACACACAAAGACACTGCACTATTCATAAACATTGAACACCCTGGACTTTGTGTAGGTTTGTCAGTAGCAGACAGAAAAAATAGTAGAAGCACATTAACACTGTAAAAGTTTTAAATATATAACCCAGATAATTCCAATTATTTTTTTCAGGCCATCCAAACTCGTTTTTCCAGTCTGCTGGACAGCAATGATGCCCTTCTTGCAGCAGTCAGTTGTCCCAAGTTTAAACTGCGGTGGCTGAGAGACGAAGGTAGGAAGCGAGTAGAGCAGCTGCTGACAGCTGAATGTCGCTCTTAAGCTGGTCCTGCCAGTGTCTCCAACACACCTGCCAGAGAAGGTGAGGCAGACTTTTTCTCCTTCGAGACAGGCCCAGAGGAGTCATGCTTTGCAGAAAAAAGGTGATGGACTATCTCGGGTCAGACTACGACCTTCAGATTCTGGACAGATTTTCAAATGTAAAGAAGGTTTTCTTTAAGTACAATACTCCAACCCCATCAAGCGCTTCTGTAGAGCGGCTGTTGAATCTTGGAGGGTTGGTTCTCACCCCTAGAAGGAACCACCTTTCTGTCCAGAGGTTTGAGAAGATGCTCCTTCTCAGATTTAACAACTGGTTTTCTCACCCCTCTGCCCTGCCTCACTGGGAAGAATAGTTAATGCTGGTTCACTCCAGAGTAGAGTACAGCAAAGCAGAGTATCTTAGAGTAAAACAGAGCAAGAGATGGTTGAAAAGAACAGGGTAGAGAAGAACAGAGTAGAGTAGAACAGTGCATTTTATAGTTACAGCCTGTTATTTTTACAGTTTGTAACCAGCCTGCAGGTGTAACGTGTTGTACAACAATTTCTGCATTGTAAAGCCAATGAAACAGATACACGAAAACATGTTCATGTTTGAAGTTTATGCACTTTCAATAAAGTATTATTTAAGTAACCGGTTGTCATTCTTACGTTGAGGCAGCAAAGGCAGGAAATCTGTAAAAAGTAACTTATAAGTTACTTTCAATGTAATTTAGTTATTTAGTAAATAAAGTAATCAGTAAACTAACTGGATTACTTTTTTGAGGAGTAATCAGCAATCTGATTATTTTTTCAAGTAATCTGTGACAACACTGGCCAGATCTGTGGCTTGCTACGATTCTGTGTCTAACCTTGGACAGTTCCTTCGACCTAACGATTGGACAGTTCCTTCGACCTAACGATTCTCATTTTCTCTGACATGCACTGTCAGCTGCAAGGTTTTTGACCTTTCCTAAATCAGTTTAATTAAACACAGCTGGGTTCCAATAAAGGAGCAGAACCATCTCAAGGAGAATTATTGTATTGTAACGTCTTCCAAAGACACAACATCAGACGTAGCTTAGTTATCGCCATTTTTATTATTCCAACACGGCTACTGTGGGCCGTAGTCGACGCCAGCTACAGTGCAACAATAGTTCTGTTATAAGTACACACGGATCTCTCTCACTCAAACACCCCTCCAATCCAGCGAGTCGCGTGATGTATTCAGGAACTCTGAATCACCACAATTTAGCAAAACACAAATGTCACCACAACACAGAGAACCAGGCAGCCGGCGTGCTCGGAAAGCCCAGCGACACCAAAACTGACCAATATCTGAACAAAGTATGTTATTTGTGTTTGTTCATTTGTTTGGCGGTAGTTGTCAATTGTAAGATCATTGTGACCTCGAAATATTAACATAAAATTATATAGTCACTGTCGACCGAAAATCTTGGAGGTCCAATTATGGTCAAATTCATTTTTATCACAAATCGAATTAAAAATTCATCTGTAATTTTTATGCAATTCTGGCCAATTTTAAAGCAGTGAAAATAGTAAACACAAAAAAACACAAATAAAGCATGATTTTATGACTGGTCTGCTGAATGCAGCCTTTTTTTTTTTAGACAAAAACAAGTGAAAATAGCAAGGTTCGCTGGATTACGTTGGCTTGTTTGTTTAATATGGATTGATGAGATACTTCGTTGCAAAAAGACCCCCTCAGGTGTGTCATAAGGTAAGTCTCCGTTTTAAAACAGAAAGAAGGCGTTTTGTGAAGGCGTTGTAGCCTAAATGAAGATGCATTGTATGTGTTTGCTGGTGTGACGTTTCAAAGGATGGGGGCTTCAATGAGCGTGGAATTTGAAGTACTCGGATGTCGCCGGCTTGGTTTTTGTACTTTTAATCAATTCAAGCGTCAAATTACCTACTGAATGTTTTTTTTGGTAGTAATATGTGGACGTGAGTGTGCAATAGCAATACAAGATATTATACAACTTGAACGAAGTGGTGCCTGGGAACTCAAACAAGCTGGCGTTTTTTTGGAGGTTAATGTTAAAAAAGTGTTTGCGGCTCCCAGTGCTCTCTTTTTCATGGAAACCATATCGAAATGGTTCTTGGAGTTTGAAAGGTTGCCAACCCCTGGCCTAGATCAATCCGACGTTGGCCAACTGTGTCCGACGCTAACCCCCTATGGTGTCGGGCCGACTGTCGGCATATTGCACTAGAAAAATACACCGCAACGACAGACAGCAGCGCTGACCATTAAAGTAACTTCTGCGCATGTGTGAGATGTAATAACCCTCCATAACATCGTCACTATTCCTCATGGTTAGAAAAAGCAGACCGGAAAGCTATTGGCGGGGGGCGGATTATAAAAACATAAACAATGCATTCAGCTATATTTTTCGCTCAGGATGAACTCCCACGCGAAGAAAAACCCTCACGCTCTTGACACAGTATCGTGAAATACTTGCATTGTCAACCCTTGCTCTTGTACTTGTAGGAAGATTAAGGTAGCAAAGGCGTGCTCATTGTTTTCCAGATTTGTCACTTCCCGTTATTTGCTGATTCGCTAGCTAACAGCCAATCAAAGTGACCAAATGTCACGACGCCGATTCAACATGCTGAAACGCCCACCAGACGTTTCCTGACGTGGTCCGATGTTACAACGGTGTTCGCTACATCAATTAGATGGCACCATACGACGCCCCGACGCTTACCGATGTCGGATTGGTGTATCTAGGCCTTAAATCTTTCTGTCTTTGCAGTGAATTGACACAACCAACTACCAAGAGATGAGCTGTAACAAAACCGTAAATAGGAAACTTTGCAATCTCAAAAGCAGCATGAACAAGTGAGAAAAACCGGCGAAAATGCAAATGGGGCATCCAGAAAGAGAAGCGGGTGGTAGAGTCACAACAGCCCATCGTCTCTAGACTGTCACGACAATTCACCATTTAAAATGACAAGTTATGACTGATTATACCGTCTGGAGCTGTGCGGTGCATTGCTGCCTCCTGTTCCTTGCTATAGTGACCGGAATGTGGGCGGACTTTTAGCTCAGTGGTTAACACTTTGCGCTCCCAAGCCGGTGATGGATATCAAAGCGGGTCGATCCCTGAGTGAGATGAACGCTATAAGCAATAAAGATAACAATATTATTGTACAATATAGTTATAAAATAAATTATAAATAATTAAAAAAATGTGTATGTATGTATGTCATATTTGTGTATTTATTATCAATAATATACATACATAAATATTTTATAACCAAAGCAAGACAGTCTTGTCTTGTTCTGGATATGTGTGCATTTTATTTCAGGAAACCATGGCTGTGGATGGTATGATAAACAATGACTTCTCAGTTACAGAGGAAATTACACGCAAACATAGGTACAAACACGTGCATGTGGTGTAAGTCAAAATGCCAGGGCTTCTTTTTTTGTGCAAGTCCAGCCGTGTTCATGTTCTCACCCGTAAAAATGTTGAGACTTATGCTTACCGCACATAGTTTTTATCATTTGAAAAGAAAATTGCACAACACAATATTTTATTAACATTTGTATTCATTAATACCTCTCTTCTCTTGCCAATGTATTTCAGTGGGTTAGTTTATTTGACATCAGTGTTGACGATCAGCTCCTACAAGAACAGTATAATGTAACCACTCCCTTTGGGCACCAATTACTCCACAGCTTTAATGTGCTTTAAGAAAGCAAGCAGTTTTTATGGTTACTACCAGGTCACATTGTTTTCTTGTATTGGAATTAGAGGCAGCAGGATGCAACTCCACCACCATGGCACCTCAGGGTTGCAACATGGAGCATGCTCATTTTACTCAGTTGATCTTTTAGCTGGCATAACAATCAAAGAAAGTGAATTGATACTTTATGAAGCGATCTTTCTCAGTTGCTTTGACTATTTTCTAGAATCCTCATTAAATATGTAAAGCATCCTGATATATTTTTTGTGTTTCTTTTCTACCATTGGACAGTAACTAATGTGAAAGAGACACTAGATATCTTGCTATAAAATAACCACAATGATAAAAAAGTCTTATGCTGTACATACGAACAGCAATTGAATTACTTTGTTATCTAAATCTAAAACTATTCAACAGAGCTGGGCATTCTGTCCCAAGTATGGAACGGTCCATCTCGGACGGACGCGCATTTAGTGGACGGAAAGATAGACAACGAGAAGTCTTTTAAAAAGGATGGACTAAGCAAGGACGGAAGTGGGTTTTCGTCCGTCCCTCTATTCATCCCTAACCAAGTACCGACTGAACGTGTTGTGTTGGGCTCATATAAAAAGCAAGACCACTGCATGTTCTCATCTATGGAGCCGCCTTCATTAATTACCTGCACAATACTTTTCATGTGCTTCCCAGTCGTCACATTGCACATGCTTATTCTGTCCTCTAGTGGTTCAACACATCTAATACCATGGATAATGCCACAGGAAACAGGACGCCATTTACTGACTGATAGGAACACACCCAGCCTGTCTTGTATGTGTAATCCGGGAGAGCAATTTTGTTTTGTTAACTAACTGTTAACATTTAGTACCCTTGTCCTTTTGCATGGGATGTATGTCGTTGTGTGGGACATCTTTAGACCGTAAAAATCTCTACCAGTGTATACAGTTAAACGATCCGGAAGTGGAAGTCTTTGTTTCCTCATAAAATAACCTTGCATTATTTTGCAATAATTTAAAAAAATGAAAACGTCTTAAGTTAAAATGCAAAAGTTTTGCAATAAAACGCAATAGTATTGCGTTATTACTCCATCTTAAATATTCTCCTGATGTCCACTGACTTGCTCCAGTCGCCATCATCATCATCTTCATCACATTACGACGGTCTTGTGTTGCAGCTAATTGTTCTCTTGGTTAAACATTCATCCCAACCGCTTATCCTCACAAGGATATATATATATATAATATATATGAAATATCCTTATGTCTGAAAAATATAATCATGAAAAGAGCAGACTCCAATAAAGTTGAGTGCCTTCAGCAAGTAGTGGAACAGGGCAATAAAAATAAAGATCCATGCTGCCTGATTACTTGCTTGCTGCCAGTCGCCGTCTGCCTCCTGAGAGTTGACACGAGTTTAGCGTCGCTAAATGTCCAAAATATAACCAGTCGGGGTTCATGTGCGCATTCATGCTGTTGTCCGCTTCAGAGTGTGTAAGTGGAGAAGTGATCGCCACGGTATTTTTGATTTTGTGGAGGTGATCATGATGAGCTCACCTTTGCTGTCAATAGATCCAAACTATTGTGCAGAACACTTTTATACTTTCACAGGTTGAAGTGAACAAGAATAGTAATGTGCATTTGCATTTTTGTGACAATCAGTCGCCGTTTTAGACATCAGAACTGACAAAGCGAGCAATATTACCAGCTTTCCTCCCTCCCGTGACGTAGACAGTTGAAACCGAAAAAATAACAAGCCGAGGCCCAAAAGGGGTGGGGCAATTTGTCATAAATCTAATCACAAAAAAAGCCCTTAAATCACTACAGAGTCTTTTGGGCGGAGCATTTTAGTACTGATGTCATTTTTACATGCACACCTTTTATAGTGCCAAAGTTAAGATCATCCAAGTGTCCCTTTAAGTGTGCGGATTTCCTAAGTAAGCCACGGAGTAGGCCTCTTAGGACGAGTTTCAAGCGCATTTAACAGAGCAAAATTTAAATCATTTGTGAGATTATCAAACAATATAACTTGGAAAGGAAGCGGTTGCCAGAGGCAGTAGCTCAGCTCCCTAAGATTAGCTTCAATGTTGGGTGCTCTGGCCCCAGGAATACACATTACTGTGGCTGGATTTTTAAGATTAATGTTACAGGTAATGGAGTCACCTATAACTAAAGTGTGGGAGCCAGTAGACCGAGGTGTAATGGGACTACCTAACGGGCTGAATCTGCTATGCATCTGAACAGGCTCACTGCGATTAGCAGGCCGCTTAGGGCTAATGCTAACCGGACTTGGAGGTTGGCTACAACCCCTGCTAACTGTTGTGTCCGCTACTTTTACGGTTACCACTTTATTCTGCTCTAGCTGACGGACACGTCTCTCTAGTAGGGAAAGCCTAACAATGAGAAGAGTGCAAGTGGTGCACAAAGCCATAGTTACGTTTAGTCGCCCGATGGATGAAGGCAGACGAGCAGATGAGCAGCCGATAGGGTTGCCAACCGTCCCTTGAAAAACAGAATCATCCCGTATTTAGAAATGTAAGTACGCGTCCAGTATTGAGTTGTAAAAGATGCTTTGTCCGTTACTATTGAGAGAGTCAAAAATAGTCTGTAAAATGTCAATGGAATTAGTGAACAACGGTTCCCTTTACGTGATAATTTACGGTAACGGTCCTAGGACATTCCCTCCTCTGTGACCAATGAGCTGACAGCACATTCATACACGAGTATGACAATACAGTATCAGCATATCTTATTCGTCAAGGTACTGGTGGCCGCCCTCCAATTCTGCTACAGCAGCACAAGCTCTCGGTAGCAAAAATACTGAGAGGAAAGCAGAGAACACATTGGTCGAAAAAGTGTGAGAATTTGACCCAAGACAAATTTGTTATCCACCAGGTAATGCCAGAGCTAGATATGGTATGCAAAGAACAATTTTTTAACACTTTGATCAAGGTTAATGTGGGAATGTGCAATGAATGTCAGCATTGTATGGACAAACATAATTTTGGGGTGGAATAAATAAGTACAGTTTATCGACAAGTACGTTAAATAGATACGTAATACATTGATGAATAATTGATAAAGAATACACACAGCCTTACATTTATTACAAGTTCAAACAGATATGCATAATTTTTATTGTACAGGCAGTTGATATACTACTTTAACTATAAATATATATAGTCAAATCTTGTTTACTTAATTGTTGTCTTATGAATATTAAGTGCATAAATGTACAAAACAAATGTTCTGCTGAACTGATTATGAACTGAACTATGACCAGAGGTGGATAATCCAGGTCCAGAAAGTAAAAACCCTGCCATAGTTTGGCTTTAGCCACAGATGCTTCTACTCATCCGGCAGGTAAACAAGCTCAGTTGGTTAGAAGCACCTGTGGCTAAAGCCAAACTGTGGCAGGGTTTTCACTTTCTGGACCTGGATTACCCACCGCTGACTATGACATGTCTTGCTCAGAGTTTCACTCTGCAGTAGTCAAAGACAAACCGCTCCTCTCTGCAGCAAGAGCTCATTAGAAATATAAATTTAAAAATTAGGCTGTCTCCACATTAATGTGGCATTGAGCTGTTCAAGTATTATGAATGTTATACAATACAATACAATTTTATTTGCATAGCACATTTCACAACAGATAAACCTGTAATCAAGCACTTACATACAAACAACAAAATAGCCAGAATACAACAAGTGGAATGAATAAATTAACATACAACACTATATACCATTGACACTGGAAAAGAGCCGAAAATTTCAGGTCAGATCAAAAGCCAGAGAATAGAAATGTTAAGGTTCCGTAGGAACCAGGAAAAGGGTGTATCCCACAAATGCAGACAGTGAAAAGTTGACAACCAAAAATTTATTACAAAGGTTACTACCGTACAAAGTTCAACACAAATCCCTGGCAGCACACCAGGAAAAACGGAATAACAAAAAACGCTTGCAAAACAAGGCAAGGAAGAGATTAACATAAAATTACCCGCCACACTGGATCAGGAAAACACCAATTGAAAAGAAACAACAACGCACGCCGTACAAGAAAGTAAACCAAAATATTCAAAATACTATACTCGGAAAAAACACGCGAACCAGAGAATCAAAAATGTATCTTAAATCACTAAAATTAAATCACACTTGTGGCAATGAAAGCGAGCAAGAGAGAATAATCTGACAACTGGTCTTCTGATTAGTGATGTGAACCAGGTGCGGCGCTGCAGGACGCGCCCCCAAATCAGCTGACAGACTGCTAAACCATGACAGTACCCCCCACTCAATGGGCGCCCCCAGGCGGACCACCTGGCTTGGAAGGTCAACGGGCATGGACGAACGACGGGTCGAGGATCCAGTAGCTGGGGACCCACTGGCGCTCCTCAGGCCCGTAGCCCTTCCAGTCGACCAGGTACTGGAAGCCCCGACCCCTGCGCCGAGAGTCCAGAATCTCCTTGACCGTTTACATGGGACCACCATCGACGAGACGCGGGGGCGGCGGAGGGGCAGGAGGGGGCGCCAAAGACCAGGAACCAGTCAGCTTGATCAAGGACACGTGGAAGACAGGATGGATCTTTAGCGTAGGTGGCAGGCGCAGCCTCACAGTCACCAGATTCACCACCGATTCCACTTCAAAAGGCCCAATGAACCGCGGCCTCAACTTGCGAGAAGCACCCGCCAGATGCATATCCCGGGTGGATAGCCAGACCCTCTGTCCCGGTGAGTAGACTGGCGCCGGACGTCGCCACTGGTCCGCTATCCGGCGGTTGCGGGCAGGTGTGCGAGAGAGCGCTGCCCTGGTCTCTTTCCACACCCGGTGGGCCCGTCGTAGGTGGAGCTGGATCGACGGCAGGTCAACTTGCCCTTCCTGTGAGGGAAACAGAGGTGGCTGATATCCATAAGCCGACATGAAAGGCGACCGACCTGTGGCAGACGAGACAAGGGTGTTGTGGGTGCATTCCACCCAAGGTAGGTGGGCGGACCAAGACGTCGGATGCTGAAGGGAGACACAAAGGCGAGCCGCTTCAAGCTCCTGGTTCATTCTTTCGGATTGGCCATTGGTCTGGGGGTGGTACCCCGAAGACAGGCTTGCAGTCGCCCCCAACGCCTGTCAAACCTTTTCCATACTCGTGAAATGAACTGTGCCCCCCGGTCGGACGCCAGGTCTTGCGGAATGCCATGGAGGCGGAAGACGTGGTTGACCAATAGCTGTGCAGTTTCCAAGGATGAGGGGAGCTTGGGCAGTGCCACAAAATGTGCCATCTTGGAAAAGCAATCGACTACGGTGAGTATGACAGACTTTCCCCTGGACAGCGGAAGTCCAAGGAGATATGCGACCAGGGATGTGAGGGACCAGGTAACGGTCGAAGCAGGTACCAGTCCACTCGAGAGGGGTTGGACACTCTTCCACTCTGGAGTTGCCCAATGTGAGAGGCGCCGAGCAGGTGTGGGCATACTTATTGCCACCGGCTTGGCGCCTGTACATTGGGGTTTACCCAGGTGGACGAGAGAGTAGACTCCCTCCGCCTGAGGGTGGGGGGACGGGTCCTGACTGTTGTTTGTGCTTATGCACCAAACAGCAGTGCAGAGTACCCACCCTTTTTGGAGTCCTTGGAGGGTGTGCTGGAGGGCGCTCCACCTGGGGACTCCATCGTTCTGCTGGGGGACTTCAATGCTCACGTGGGCAATGACAGTGAGACCTGGAGAGGTGTGATTGGGAGGAACGGCCCCCCCGATCTTAACCCGAGCGGTGTTCGGTTACTGGACTTCTGTGCCCATCACGGATTGTCCATAACGAACACCATGTTCAAACATAAGGGTGTCCATATGTGCACTTGGCACCAGGATACCCTAGGCCGCAGTTCGATGATCGACTTTGTAGTCGTATCATCGGACTTGCGGCCGCATGTTTTGGACACTCAGGTGAAGAGAGGGGCGGAGCTGTCAACTGATCACCATCTGGTGGGGAGTTGGCTCCGATGGTGGGGGAAGATGCCGGTCCGACCTGGCAGACCCAAACGTATTGTGAGGGTTTGCTGGGAACGTCTGGCGGAATCCCCTGTCAGAAGGAGTTTCAACCCCCACCTCCGGCAGAACTTTTCCCATGTCCCGGGGGAGGCGGGGGACATCAAGTCCGAGTGTACCATGTTTCGTGCCTCCATTGTTGAGGCGGCCGATCGGAGCTGTGGCCGCAAGGTGGTCGGTGCCTGTCGTGGCGGCAATCCCCGAACCCGCTGGTGGACACCAGCGGTAAGGGATGCTGTCCAGCTGAAGAAGGAGTCCTATCGGGCCTTTTTGGCCTGCGGGACCCCGGAGGCAGCTGACAGGTACCGGCTGGCCAAGCGGAATGCAGCTCTGGCGGTTGCTGAGGCAAAAACTCAGGTGTGGGAGGAGTTCGGGGAGGCCATGGAAAATGACCTCCGGACGGCTTCGAGGAAATTCTGGTCCACCATCCGACGTCTCAGGAGAGGGAAGCAGTCCACCATTAACACTGTTTATAGTGAGGATGGGGTGCTGCTGACCTCAACTCGGGACGTTGTGGGTCGGTGGGGAGAATACTTCGAAGACCTCCTCAATTCTACCTTCCACTGAGGAAGCAGAGCCTGGAGAATCTGAGGTGGGCTCTCCTATCTCTGGGGTTGAAGTAACCGAGGTAGTCAAAAAGCTCCTTGGTGGCAAAGCCCCGGGGGTGGATGAGATCCGCCCAGAGTTCATAAAGGCTCTGGATGTTGTGGGGCTGTCATGGTTGACACGTCTCTACAACATCGCATGGACATCAGGACAGTGCCTCTGGATTGGCAGACCGGGCTGGTTTTGTGGACTTGGAGAAGGTGTTCGACCGTGTCCCTCGGTCAGTTCTGTGGGGGGTGCTTCAGGAGTACGGGGTACCGAGCCCCCTGATAAGGGCTGTCCGGTCCCTGTACCACCGATGTCAGAGTTTGGTCCGCATTGCCGGCAGTAAGTCGGATTCGTTTCCAGTGAGGGTTGGACTCCGCTAAGGCTGCCCTTTGTCACCGATTCTGTTCATAACTTTTATGGACAGAATTTCTAGGCGCAGCCGAGGTGTCGAGGGGGTCCGGTTTGGTGGCCTCAGTATTGCATTTCTGCTTTTTGCAGATGATGTGGTACTGTTGGCTTCTTCAAGCCGCGATCTCCAACTCTCGCTGGAGCGGTTCGCAGCCGAGTGTGAAGCGGTCGGAATGAAAATCAGCACCTCCAAATCGGAGACCATGGTCCTCAGTCGGAAAAGGGTGGCGTGCCCTCTCCAAGTCGGGGATGGGATTCTGCCCCAAGTGGAGGAGTTCAAGTATCTTGGGGTCTTGTTCACGAGTGAGGGTAAGATGGAACGGGAGATCGACAGGCGGATCGGTGCAGCATCTGCTGTTTTGCGGACCCTGTATCGGTCTGTCGTGGTAAAGAAGGAGCTCAGCCGAAAAGGCGAAGCTCTCAATTTACCGGTCGATCTACGTTCCTACTCTCACCTATGGTCATGAGCTGTGGGTCATGACCGAAAGAACAAGATCTCGGATACAAGCGGCCGAAATGGGTTTCCTTCGCAGGATGTCCGGGCTCTCCCTTAGAGATAGGGTGAGAAGTTCGGCCATCCGGGAGGGACTCAGAGTCGAGCCGCTGCTCCTCCGCGTTGAGAGGAGCCAGTTGAGGTGGCTCGGGCATCTGATGAGGACGCCTCCTGGACGCCTCCCTGGAGAGGTGTTCCGGGCATGTCCCACCTGCAGGAGACCCTGAGGACGACCCAGAACACGCTGGAGAGACTATGTCTCCCGGCTTGCCTGGGAACGCCTTGGGATCCCTCCGGAAGAGCTGGAAGATGTTGTTGGGGAGAGGGAAGTCTGGGCTTCCCTGCTGAAGCTGCTGCCTCCGCGACCCGACTTCCGATAAGCATGAGATAATGGTTGGATGGATGGATGGATTGATAAATCTAGTTGCTTGTCACCTTCATAGCCATGATACCGAATGTTGGTGTTATGAGGCATTTGATCCAAAGGTAGCATATCGTCCGTGTCCTGTGAAAAACACTTATCTCTAATTTTGGAAACTTTTTTAATTTTAACTTTAATGCGACGTCTGTAAGTGGAAACATGATTCATGTAAAAATAAGAAAATGAAAAAAAATGGAAATAAGTGTTTTTCACATGACAGCGACGATATACAGACTGAACAAAAGGGGTCCATGAACTGACTGTTGAGCCAAAATATGTAGACTGAACAAAAGGGGTCCAAGAACTGACTGTTGAGCCATGTAGTCCTCCCAGAATATGCAAAATGAACTGTGCGGCAATTTAGCACATTTTACAGACACAATTCTGGATGTGCCTGGTTAGCAGATCAGCTTCACATCTGCTAGCTTGAGCAAATTTGAATCTATTTTTACACATGCAAACCTTTTGTAAAGGAGGCCCTGTGTGTCAAAATATTCTGTAACCCTAAGGACAAAATCGTAGCTATACCTTAAGGTCGAAATATTAGGAGCACTTATTATATGAGGTACACATCTGGCCAAAATGTTAGGAACACCGTACCTCAAACTAGTAGACAAACTGTTATGTTTGAGCTTTTTAGGGCCCGAACAGCGGAAGCTGCAGGGACCCTGTTGTTTTCGTAGAAATTCTTATTAGGGCCCAAGCAGCAAAAGCTGCGAAGATCCAATTGTTTTCGTAGAAATTCTTCTTATCATTATTTTTAGGGCCCGAGCAGTGAAAGCTGCAAGGACCCTATTGTTTTCGTAGAAATTCTTCTTCTTATTATTATTATTATTAGGGCCAGAGCAGCGAAAGCAGCAAGGACCCTATTGTTTTCGTAGAAAATCTTCTTCTTATTATTATTATTATTCTCCGTAAAGACTAAAATTTTTGAGGCACTAAACGTGAACGAAAACTTTGCACACACACAAAATTTGATATTTTGAAGTCGCAATACTCGAATACTCAAAAACGGGGGCTGCAGGGCCCCCAAGAACCCCTCGATATTTTCATCAAAGGAAAGTCCCGGTAAGTTTGACCTACGGCTACGAAACCTGGGAGGCAAGTGTAGCACCCTCAGACCGACAAAAATTCTTTGGTCCCCATGCCCGAACATGTACAAGGGTCTGCAGGGACCCCAAGAACCCCTCGATTTTGTTAGCAAAGGAAAGTCCTGGTAAGTTTGACCTACGGCTATGAAAACTGGGGGGCATGTGTAGCACCCCCAGACGTACAAAAAAGTCTTTGATACTCATGCCCGAACATGTACAGGAAGTGAGTTATGAGGATTCTCAAGTAGAACATTAGCCCATTTGTGAACATTTACAGGGGTCATACATTTGCCAAGTCCAAGATGGTTCACCCGATTGACTTCAAAATTGAGTTGTACCATCTCATCACGTGGGACAACAATAGGGAAAAATATTTTACGTTTTCGAAACACTATATGACGGGGGCTGTGTATCAAACTTTGCGTTTCATAATTCCTGCTTAACGAAGGAATCTAGGTTGTACGTTTAACCTACATCTATAAAAATTTGCTGGTATATGTAACAGCCTAAGACCTACAAAAATGTCTCTTTTAGTCATGTGCTAAACCTTATAGGAAGTTAACCATTTTGAATTTCCTTTGGAATTGTCGCAACTTTTTATGACTTTCACAGTGGTCATATTTTAACGAACTCCTCCTAGAGCATTTATCTGATCGTCTTCAAACTTTGCATGCTTCATCTAAAGATGGTTAAGATGAAAAGTTATTGAAATCTTTTTATTTCGTTGTCAAGGAAGTGAGTAATGAGTATTTGAAAGTACAACGTTGGACCATTCTGCACATTTACAGGGGTAATGCATTTGCCCCCAAGTTCGAAATGGTTCACCTGATTGACTTCAAATTTGGGTTGTACCATTTGAACACGCGGAACAACAAGAGGGAAAAATATTTTACGTTTTCGAAACACTAAATGACAGGGGCTGAGCATCTATTTTTGCGTTTCATAATTGCTGCTTAACGAAGGATTCTAGGTTGTACATTTGACCTAAATCTATGGAAATTTGCTGGTACATGTAACAGCCTAAGACCTACAAAAATGTCTCTTTTAGCCATGTGCTAAACCTTACAGGAAGTCAGCCATTTTGAGTTTCCTTTGGAATTGTCGCAACTTTTTGTGACTTTCACAGTGGTCATATTTTAACGAACTCCTCCTAAAGCATTTATCTGATCATCTTCAAACTTTGCATGTTTCATCTAAAGATGGTTAAGATGAAAAGTTATTGAAATCTTTTTATTTCGTTGTCCAGGAGTTGAGTAATGAGTATTTGAAAATACAACGTTGGACCATTTCTGCACATTTACAGGGGTAATACATTTGCCTCCAAGTCCGAGATGGTTCACCCGATCGACTTCAAATTTGGGTTGTATCATCTCAACACGTGGGGCAACAATAGGAAGAATAGTTTATGTTTTCGGAACACGTATATGACGGGGGCTGAACATCAAACTTTGTGTTTCATAATTCCTGCTTAACGAAGGATTCTGGGTTGTGCATTTCACTTGCATCTATGAACATTTGCTGGTATATGTAACAACCTAAGACCTACAAAAATGTATTTTATAGCCATGTGCTAAACCTTACAGGAAGTCAACCATTTTGAATTTACGTTGGAATTGTCGCAACTTTTTGTGACAGCAGCCAACGAGGTATTTTTCATTTTGATATTGTTTTCACTGTGTGAAGTTGTTAGTTACTTTGTAGCTATGTTTTTTCTATCATTGTTATTATTTACTGTAAATCGTATTATCATTTCTGTTGAGTTTTCACGGTTCGATGGAGAATCGACAACTTCATTAAACCCGTGTCAAGAAAACAACTTGTGTTTGTCGTGCCTGCGGGGGGAGTTACATTTAGGTCTGTGACAATTTGGGGACATTTGTAACAGACCTACAAAAAAGCTATCTTATAGCCATAGGCTAAATGTTACAGTAAGTCTGCCATTTTTACTTAATTTTGGAATAGGCCGACATTTATGGCCTTTTTGTAGAGGTCATATTTTGAAAAACTCCTAGAGATTTTATCCGATGGTCTACAAACTTTAGGTGTTTCGCCTAAACATGCTAAAGATGAAAAGTTATTGCAAGTTTTTTATTACGTTGCACGCTGTTGCCGTGGTGATGAGCCATTTGCAAAGAAAAATTACGCTGTTTTTGACAGTCTAAAACTGATGCACCTTTGGACATACATCAGACCAGGCATAAACACGGAAGATTTTTATGCTTATTTTCCTATGTGCAAGTATCCCGATTTGCAAGTACCCCAACTTGCAAGTACCCCAATTTGGCCAGGGTTGCGAGGGCCCGTTATAGCTGCTCGCAGCTCTAGTTCAGTTTTGTTTTCTCAGTATTTCTGTGTCCGTCTCGTCAATGATTGTGTCCACCTGTCTGCATTCCACCCCCTTGTGTTAGGCAATCAGCTCCCTCCTACCTTGTGTGTCTCGTCCAGGTGTTTCTCGTTGTCTTGTCAGTATGTTTGTATTTAAGTTCCTAGTTTTTGTTCTGTCCTTGTTGGATCATTGTCACTGTCAGGTTGTTTTGTTTCTCCCAGTGCTATGTTTTGTTTCTTTGTGTTTCTTTGCTACTTTGAGTTTGGGACTTTTCAAGATTTGTTTGTCCTTGTTTTTGTTAATAAATATTTTCTTCAGTACGCCCTGCTTCTCCTGCCTACCTGCATTTGGGTCCTCTATCCCGCAAACGTGACACAAACCACAATATAAGATACACCTGTGTCCAAATTACCGATCCATCAACATCCACAATACTGCTTGTCCTCATTGGGGCTGTGGGTGAGGTGTGACTTATCCAAGATGACTTTGGCCAAGATGTGGTTGACATTGGACTGGTCAATAAATTGCAGAGACGGAGACAAACGACCATTCACACTCACATTCACAAATACAGAGAATTTAAAATCTTTAGTTATACTGCCGTGCATGTTTTTGGAATGTATGAGGAAGCCGGAGTGCCCGGGAACAAACACACACACGCAATAAACTGAGACGTGATTTAAACCCAGAATCTCTCAACTATAAGACAAACATGCAAAGGAACACCTTAATACCAAACTATTTCTTCTAAAATTGGATTCTCTAATCAGAGTGTATGCATGAAAAAAAGAAAATTCCTCATACACTATCTCCCTGTCACAGTGAATCTGTTATTGTTGTAGCTATAACAACAAGCTAAAGACAAGCTTTTTAATTAAAACAGGCGTTGAGCAAACATAACTAAGACGCCTCATTGTTTGTTCTCAGCACTTATTTGTCAGGAACAGAAGCGGCAATAAAGATTAGACTGCAAAGCAGGGAGGACTTTTCATATAGGCTACTGTTTAATGTATGTGTGTGCGTGTGTGTGTGCGTGTGTTCACTTAAAGGAAATTAAAAGACCACGTGAGATACAAAAAAAATCAGTTTAGCAACAGGTATCAGGTGTGCCACAGTTTAAGCAATTTTGTTACAACCCATAGAGAATGTACAAAGGAAAATTATACAAAATGGGAAGGAGTGAGCTGTCCAAAATAGCATGTTCAAGGTAAATAAAGATCTCCTCGGTTAATGTGGGTACTGACATACAATGATTGGAGGTTACGAAATGTGCACAATAAACTAGGCGGTGCAGTGGTGTAAGAATATATCACGTGGAATATGTCACCTCCTTTACTGTTTTTCATTTGCTTGTTTAATATTTCTTCTAGCCTACCCAGATAGCAAAATATGTTAAATAAATGTTGAATTAGGGTTAAGATGGTTGATTTTGGGGTTTATTTTGGTTTTGGTTGAAGACTGATGGTAAATCAACGTTGGTTCAACAACATCTTGTCAGCATTGAAGTTTGTGATGAAAAGATGCAGTTGAATCAACATTGTATTTTGGTTGAATTAAAACATATCCATGTTTGCCCTTCTCTATTTTTCTACTGCAGTGGAGGGAGGTGGGAAGGCATATACTGAGGGGCACAGGCCTTTTTCACAAAAAGTGTGTCACACTCACTCACTCACTCACACTCCATCTCTCTCTCTCACTCTCTCTCTCCATATATACATTTTATTTTTTGAACCACTTTTTTCTGACAGATTTTTTTTTTTGCCTTGAGCACATTGGTGTTGGTCCTGTTTCATGAAAATGTTTAAATTTCTAAGCCATTCCTGCGCAGGGCTCTAACTCAAAAATGGTTCATCCCCCCAAAAAAGACCATCTTTTTGTAAAAGATGTAAGGCTCACCAAGATAAACATGTGAATATTTGTATCATTTCTGTGCAACACTTCAATGCAAAGTCCTCTACTTTCAGATTGTCATTTGGAAGGCTCTTTTACTGTACGTTACCAAATCCGTATTTAACGTTGAGCATAAATGAGCCTTTAGAAGTGTGTTGGACTTCCTACATTAAACTAGATTGTGTAACGTATTGACTGGTGTGACATGAAGTAGCACCAGCAACCTGCGGGTGACAGTAAGCGTCTCCTCTGCCGGAAATGCAACAGAAGAAGAAGACCCAGCAGCGTATGTGCAATTGCGCACTGATTTGTACTTGACTTCATCGCGCCCTTTTCCATACAGAAAACCAGCTCCAAGTATCTCTCTGCCTGCTTTTTCAGTAAGTTTAAGGAAATTATCTTTCTTGGGTGCTGTGCTTATGTTTGATTTAACTTTACCTACATTGAGCTAAATATGTGTAAATTTTCTGTTCGTTTGTTTTAAATATGGGTCTGTTCCCAAACCTATAACGGTTATAGTATGACCAAGGTATTATTTAATACAGACATGTCGAGCTTCCATCCTCAATGGCCACTTTTCTGCCTGTTTTCCACCTGTGCCTGCTTCAACACACCTGTTTCAAATGATCAGCTCATTAGCAAGCTCTGAAGAAGCGTGATAACTTTTGAATCATATGTGTTACAGCTGGGATAGAAACGGGCAGGACACTGGCCCTTGAGGACCGAGTTTGGAGAGACTTGATTTAATATCACGATGTGTTTAAAATGTTTGTTTTTTTTTTCTTCATTTGTATCATTTAACTGTTCTGTTCGCGGTATGAAACGAATTTACCAATTGCATGCATTGTAACTGAACGACATGGTGATAGTCAGCCAATCAGAACGCTCTTACCAATAGAGTCCCGGACGATGAAGTTACGCATGCATTATAATGCGCCAAACGTTCACACAGCCATAAAAAAATGAAAATAAAAAATAAACATAAAATGAAAAAAAAAATCACACAGCCATTTTGGCATGATAGAAAACGCGTCCGCTACTTGTAGTAAACATTTTTACAATCATGGTAGACAGCTGTTGTGCACCAGGGTGCCACAAAAAGAGGCAAAACAAGGGGCGAACATTGTACAGGCTACCAAAAGAGAAACCAAGGCGTAGTCAATGGATCATAGCATGCATGCATAAATAAATAAGACCATTCTAATCACTTCACCATGAACTGTCACACAGTGCAAGACTTGCGTGAAGGTGCCAGCTTTGATAACATGATCGCATAAAGTGGAAACAAATCTGGATTGTACAAACTTGTAATCTTCCAAGCCTTTGTATTTTGTATTTAACCATTGTGATAGACTGTACCGAATTCAAGGATATTGTACCCCTAAATAGTAAATACCTGACACTTTACCTATCAATTTTAACACTATACAAGTTGTGTGGTTTGATGCAATTGTTTTTTATTGCGAAACTAATTTGAAGAGATATATTGCAGCACACTCAATTTGACTATTTTTCTACCTTTCTTTCAGGATCTCATACCAGTAGCAAGCCTAGCAGAATTGAAAACGGATCAAAATAACGGTAAGTGAACCAAATTCAGATGTTTGTTCTGAGGAGGTAGATGGCATCATGCATACTGCACAAGACACATTGTCTAAACTATGTGCATGAATTTCAGGTATAACACCACACTGGAAAACACCCAGGAAAAAAAACCCCATCAATATCACAATGTATTGTATTGTTTGCGCAAACAATACAATATCGATATGCAGGGCTGGAATGGGACCAAAAAAAATCAGATCTGGCATTTTTGCCTTAGACAGTCCCTTCATAATTAGCAGAGCACCACGAACAAGTAATTCATGTCTGTGTTCCCCAAAGAAATGTATTTCACTAGCTCGCATGTTATGAAAAATATTTTCGTCAATGCACATTTTTCATCGGACGAAAACTAGACTAGAAGAGACTAAAACCTCCATTAATAAAAATAAAGGGGACTAAATCGGCAGAGCATTGTATAGTATCTGGTCATCTAGAAGAGGAAAGGATTCCCCCATCTGCAGCCCTTTGTCAAGGTTTCTTATTTTTCTATCCATCCATCCATCCATTATCGATACCGCTTATCCTCACAAGGGTCGCGGGGCGTGCTGTAGCCTATCCCAGCTGTCTTTGGGCAGTAGGCGGGGAACACCCTGAATTGGTTGCCAGCCAATCGCAGGGCACACAAAGACAAACATCCACACTCACAATCACACTTAGGGGCAATTTAGAGAGTCCAATCAACTTACCATGCATGTTTTTGGAATGTGGGAGGAAACCGGAGTACCCGGAGAAAACCCACGCAGGCACGGGGAGAACATGCAAACCCCACACAGGGAGGCCGGAGCCGGGATCAAACCCACGACCTCTGAACTGTGAGGCGGACGTGCTAACCAGTCGACCACCGCCTTCTTATTTTTCCCCAGATGTTAATTTTTTTCGTTTTAGTTTTTCCTTGCCGTCCTGTGGGACTCTGATCGGGGGATGTAGTTAATGTTTGTCAACTGTGGGCATGAGAAGCCCTTTGAGATTCTTTGATGATTAAGGGCTATATGAATAAATTTGACTTGAAATACAAAATGACTCAAAATCTCACTTTATTATATATGGACATATTATATTTGTGTAACCGATTATGTCAAAGATATAATTCAAATTTAAATTACGAAAAATGGCATAAACAGAGAGTCAACCCAAACAATTTTTTTAAAAAGATATGTTCTATGTAGACAGCTGGGATAGGCTCCAGCACGCCCCGCGACCCTTGTGAGGAGAAGCAGTATAGATGATGGATGGATGGATGTTCTATGTAGGCCCACTAGTTGAAACAAGGCATTCTGATAAATATTGCGTTTGTGGAATAAGAGTTATCCACCTGTTTTTAGCCATCCTCGGGGGCAGCCATTTTCTCACTTCTGTTGACTGAAAATGACATCAAAATTGCACAGGGCTCAGGTAACGACCAATCACTGTTATTGGTTTAGCAGTCTGTCAGCTGAGTTGGGGGCGTGTCCTCCGGCACCGCACCTGCGTCGCATCACCAATCAAGGACTTTAAAAGACAGTGGCGCCAAAGACCAATTGTCGGATTATTCTCTTCCTTGCTCGCTTTCATTGCTCCATGTGTGACTCTTGACGAAGATAAATTTTGATTCTCTGGTTCGCGTGTTTTTTCGAGTGTAGTGTTTTGGTTTAGTTTTCTTGTACAGCATTTGTTGTTTCTTTTAAATTGGAGTTTTCCTGATCCTGTGTGGCAGGTAATTTTGTGTTAATTTCTTCCACGCCTTGTTTTTGCAAGAGTTTTTTGTTATTCCGTTTTTCCTGGTGTGCTGCCAGCGATTTGTTGAACTTTGGACGGTAGTAACCTTTTATTAATACATTTTTGTCAACTTTTTCATTGTCTACATTTGTGGGATGCACCCTTTTGCTCACCTGATTTCTGAAGCTGAGCCGTGATTGGTCGTTACTTGAACCCTTAGCATTTGTGATGTCATTTTCAGTCAACAGAAGTGACAAAATGGCCGCCCCTGAGCTAGATTTTGCTGCTTGACTCATATTCCACAAAAGCAATATTAATCCGAATGCCGTGTTTCAACTAGTGGGCCTGCATAAAACATATTTTTGGAAAACATATTCTTGAAAAAAAAATGTTTTGGGTTGATTTCCCCTTGTCAATTATACAGAATGACAAAGTTGTCATTCAAATTGTACAATGTTACACAAGTGGTGTGAATGCTTGTTTTTCTAAGTCAAGGTCACGGTGAACATTATATCAACCATCATCCAGAGTGAAATTAAAAACAAAAAAAGTGTGCCATGCAAATGGCTGGTGAGCACTTCACCTAGGACCGCAATGAGGAAAAGCAGCATAGAAAATGGAAAAATGAACATTATACAGCTGTAGAAAAGAAAAAAATGCATAGGCAATCATATTCCATCCATCTGAATGTTATTTTAGTGTATTTGGAAGGTTAAAAGTAAAGGGGAGAAATACACAAGCCACAAATTCAAGTGTGAATGTTAAGAGGATTCCAAAATGAAATAAAAGTTGAGCATATCGTCTTAGATAAGGAAACAGAAAAACAAATGAAACAAAAGACAGAATCAAATGAAATTATTTCCAAGTTATATCTTTTTAAAAAGCTAATTCAAATGTCCAGTGTTTGGTGTGATATCCTTGGCATGTGTCTTCTTGAACAACTGTACATGATTATGAAGCACATATAATTAGATTCTCCAGGAACGTTTAATGCAGGATGGGTCAGATGAGCTGATAATGAAGACATCTGGTTGGAGACTGGGTGTGTTATCAAACTAAATTATGCTTTATACGGACTCGGCTGCCTTCTAGCAGGGGAAAGACTTCTCTTTGTGGTCTGTAATAGAGGATTTTTCTAATAGCCTCAGTTTAAGACAGTACACAACTCATATTTGAGTCAAATGGAGGAGATGTTGAGAATATGTTCAAATGTTTTCTTATCTGCTTTATTTCCTGCCATCTGACAGCAATATGTCTGATCTGACACCAGTTGCATCCTGTGAGCAAGCAAAGGGTATTGTTTTACTAAATGTTCTGTAGCCCATGTAAAATAATTGCAATAATGAACTGTCTGAATTTAAGAAATAAATACTTGTTTTGAGGGGTTTTCAGACTAAAAACAAGTGACATTATCTGCCAGTGCAGTAAGATACTCTTGGTAAGATTTCTTGAATTAAGGATCTTGGCTTTTGAAAAAGCCAAGGACAAGGACAAAGCATAAAAGGACCATAGCAACTGCTACATCAAGTAACAACCAGTCATAACAGTACCCCCTACCCTCAAGGGGCATGTAAAATGTAAAATATAACAAAACACAAACAAGGTAAAAAATCAAAAACACCAAATAAACGGAAGTATAAAACAACAAGAATCAAAGGAACTAAACAAACACTAGGAAACCAACTGTACTAGTCCGTAGTCCATGCGGGGGTTGTCGTGTTACGTGGAGTATTAAAGGTTTACCAAAAGCGCCATGGTCAGGTGAAGTGATGGATCATTTGGTAAATATATTGAATGGACTATGTTCCTCGGAGCAACATTGGCTTGAATTGGGGAAATTGACCTCAATTCTAAATTCTCGGCTTCAAATTTAGACACTAGAGGTTGCCAGTGCTTTAACACAGGACCACAATTCATGCAGAGAGACAGTTTCAATGTAACAGATGATATAGAATATCATTTTATATTGATGTATTATGTACTAGTTGCTCTGCATGTTTGCTGTGCACTTGCTTGTATTTGGTATGATATGTTGTGAACCATTTCTATGTTTCATTCATTTGCTATGTTTTGATGTGTTGTTGTTTATCTACAAACTTGTTATTGAGATTGTTTTGCATGCTTAGCTATTGCCACATAAATACTCAGTAATTGCTTACTAGATGCTATGTTTGTGCCATGTACATATTCTCCCAATATGTTACATGTGATAAGAGTTGTAACTATGTTAGGCCCATTAGTACATGTGCAGAAAAATGTCGTAATGTGATTGAGAAACATAAGGTTGATTTTATTATTACTTATTGTGATATAGGAACTGGTGAAGCCTTAGGATAAAAAGGAGGTATTAGCCCGAATGGTGGAATTTTATAAAGGCAATGTTTCACTGTACATTTGTAGGAAGATGATGGGGTGATGCTGACTTATCTAAATTATTGAGAGTTCAGATTTTGATGGAAAAATGTTTTGCTTATAAGACCAATGAATAATATCATTTTCATAGTATTATGATAAAAGGATGTCCTTTTCCAATTTGATTATTAACTTTTATCACTATTCGTATTAATCATTTCCAATTATTATTTGACTATTGTAACCATTTTATTCCACAATTGTTCATGATTATTGGATGTAGTACGCATCTGGTGTGTTCAACATTGACTTATGATTATTGTATGATTTATTTATTCCTTTATGTTCTATAAATTATAAAATAATCTTTGTCACCTTATTATTTTCTTTTATTTCAACCATTCGACCTTTTGAATGAATAACTGCACCCATAACAACGGTATATGCCATAAATGAATCCAAATAGTTACTCCGGCTCAATGTAAACAAACCCGAGCCATCCTACCAAGGAAAAAGCTAAATTTTCTAGGTCGTAACAAGTGCAAATGATTCTTAAGAGGTAGAGCTGCTGGCCGATGGGAGACGGGTTGACCTCGTAATACTACGGCAGTCAGTACCTAGACTTATCTACCTCGACGCCAGCTTAGTTCAAACCCGTTAGATGGAGAGCTGGCAAGGACTATAGTCCTCCGGTAAGTGGAATCTGACAGAACGGAGAAGGCCAGGCAAGAGGTTCCTGGCAGAATCAGTCCAGTGGGCGTCCAGGAGGCTAGATGAGAGGGTCTTGGCAGCACCAGTTGAAATATATTAATAATAATTCTTCCACTATGTCCCTTAATGCTGTTAATGATATAGAGATATTAAATATTGTTCAAACACTAAAAAATAAAAGTCCTATGACTTTTAATATTGATATGGCATTACTATAAAATATTATAAAACATGTTGTGCAACCTCTCACATATATTTGTAACCTATCCTATAAAATTGGTGTCTTCCGATCAAAAATGTAAATAGCAAAAGTTATAAAAGTTAAGAGTGGAGACACACTTATTTACAAATTACAGACTTATATTATTACGACCAACATTTTCAAAAATTCTAGAAAAAAATATTTGCATATAGACTTGCAATTTTATGACAAAACACAATCTTTTAAGCAAAAATCAGTACGGTTTCAGAGAAAAAAGGACCACATCAATGGCAGTAATGGAACTTGTGGAAGAAATCGCAACCAGTATAGATAAAGAAAGAATTTACTGTTGGTGTTTTCATAGACCTAAAAAACAGCTTTTGATACAATAGATCACAATATATTAATGGAAACATTTGATAGGTATGGTATAAGAGGTTTGGCAAATAAATGGGTTCAAAATCCATCTATTTAAATGACAGGACACATTTAACAATTTGAAATCAAACAATTTGAAGATAACTCACCGGGTCCCTCAAGGGTCAGTGCTTGGCCCTAAATTATTTATACTCAATATCAATGACATTTGCTGTGTTTTTTAAACTTTTGAGAAAACCTTGAGCGGCTTCTGAATACTGTGTAAAAAGAATTGAATGTATTAAAAAACTGGTTTGACTGTAACAAATTATCTCTGAATTTAAACAAAACAAAGTATATAATCTTTAGTACCAGACAAATTAAACAATAAGCCAAAATTATTGTCAATTTTATTTAAATAGAAAGAGTATATGAAACTACATTTCTTGGCGTTATTAAAGACGATAAATTATGTTGGAAATCACACATGAAATTGTTAAAAGAAAAAAATTAAAAACTATAGGCATCCTTTATCCGGGTGGTCGACTGGTTAGCATGTCCACCTCACAGTTCTGAGGTCGTGGATTCGATCCCGGCTTCGGCCTCCCTGTGTGGAGTTTGCATGTAATCCCCGTGCCTGCGTGGGTTTTCTCCAGGTACTCCAGTTTCCTCCCACATTCTAAAAACATGCATGGTAGGGTAATTGAACACTCTAAATTGCCCCTAGCTGTGATTGTGAGTGTGGATGTTTGTCTCAGTGTGCCCTGCGATTGGTTGGCAACCAATTCGGGGTGTCCCCCGCCTACTGCCCGAAGACAGCTGGGATAGGCTCCAGCACTCCCTGCGACCCTTGTGAGGATAAGCGGTGTAGATAATGGATGGATGGATGGTATCCTTTATAAAACCAAAGATATCCTTAATAAGGCATCTTTGTATACAATTCTATTGCTCATTATTACTGCCCTACCTGACATAGGCTACTCTGTGGAGATATGGGGCCATACTTACAAAACAAACACTGAGTCTATCTTTAAAGAGAAATCAACCCAAACACATTTTTTCAAGAATATTTCCCCAGCAGGCCCACTAGTTGAAAACTCAATCGAGTTTGCATTCTGATTACTGTATTTTTTTCCGGACTATATGTCGCGAGTTTTTTTCATAGTTTGGCCGGGGGGTGCGACTTACTCTGGAGCAACTTATGTGTGAAATTATTAACACATTATTACTTTCATGGCTTGTTAGTGCTGACTTGTATTTCTTATGTTTTTCCTCCCTCTGCAGGCACTTTAGCGCTAAAGCGCCTGCAGAGGGAGACGAAACATCATAAATACAAGTCAGCACTAACAAGCCATGACAATTACTTCTATATCATTTCACATGTTATTGTAACCCACATAAACATAAGAAACATCCTTAAATGCATTAAAATGCATGAATAATTTAAACGGTTAAAGTCTCGTCTATTTTGTTAAATAAGTAATTAAAATGGTATGATAAAAAGACAATTTGACTGTTAAGGCCTTGCTAGTCGAGGGAGCCAGCTTATCCAAACAGCTAAACATTCACAAACAAACGCCACAGACTCTAGGTGTGCAGCAAAGATGCCTGTTCATATTGTGAAACTGCACAAGAAACAGCAAATACTATCCATCTATGCATTACATACACAAGTATTTTCATAGACATGAACAAGATGAGCCTATGCTAACGATTAGCAATCTCGATTAGCATTAGCCATAGCTATTAATATGTTCAGTCAACAAGCAACAATCATCCACAATTCAGATCGTATATAAATGTCATTACACACAATTGTCTTAAAAAGTTAGTTTCAGACGATGGTTGAACAAGAATGAACCACAAACAGGGCAACATGCTAACGATTAGCGATCGCGATTAGCATAAGCGATAGCGATTAGTATGTTCAGTCAACAACACAGTACAATCATCCACAATTCAGCTCCTATATAAATGTTGCATGATCATTACACACAATTGTCTAAATTACTTATGGTAAATACTTATGGTAATTACTTAAACAAGAATGAACCACGAACAGGCAGTTGCCTGCCTCTGGCTGGGGTATTGCATCATGCAGCCACACACGTAAGAAGCCGAGCACAGAGGAGACGAAAACATAATTACAACCGAATACATAAATACTTTTGGAGACTTGGAAACATTCTACATGGTCGGGGATAAATAAAAGAAGTTAAGCAGCAAAATCCATCCCTTTTTAGCCATCTCAGGGAGCGGCCATTTTGTCACTTTTGTCGACTGAAAATGACATCACAACTGCTCAGGGCTCAGGTAACAACCAATCACGGCTCAGCTTCAGAAAACAGGTCAGTCGGGTAGGACTTGATACGTTTTTTTACTTCTTCCTACTCCCTTTGAACATATAAACTTTACTGAATTAAGATAGGTATTGATCTTTTTTCTTTGATTTTTTTTTCTCATATCGTTCATGTTGTGTTTATATCTTCAATAAATCAATCAATCAAACCAGAACCTCTCCACCGCAGCCTACATTGCCCACCCCGCGGGGGTCCCGTGTAAATGGCCAACCGCGCGCCCAAGCAAGGCTCTGATGTAAAGCGTTATGGAATGAACGAAGGGATCATCGTCAGAAAAACATGACAAAACCTGACAAGGGCTTGAATAATGACTCGGGAAGGGACCGGGAAAAACAAAATCAGTTTCAAAATCTGAATCGGAAGCTAAGGGATCATTATTAGAAAAACATGACAAAAACTGACAAGGGCTTGAATAATCACTGGGGAAGGGACCAGGAAAACCAAAATCAATGTCAAAATCTGAATCTGAATCAGAAAGGAGATTAATCAAATCGTTACCATCTTCACAGTCATAGAAATCTGAGTCTAAAAACAAAACATCGGGTGTTAATCTAGAAGGGGAACGTGCAAAACTAGGACAAGTAGATGGCAAAGATGAGAGAGACGTGGAAGAAAAGACAGCTCTTACACGAAGGGTGTGCGGGTGGTCGGCAGGCTGAGGGCGGTTGGAGGCAGACCAGGACTTGTGACAGCCTGGCCGACTCATCGTGGAGGAGCGGCATGAGAGTTTCCCAGTGAAAAGGCAAAGCAGCAGCCGGTGAGACAATCACTCCCTGATTAGAGGTGGAGGGATGGTTAGGAGCGGGTGGTGACGTCTTCAGCTTGATGGATTGTGTCTGAGTCGGCTGGGTTCATGACTGGTCAGTACATTCTGTCACATGAAGATCACGATTTGGACTCATACGCAGACATGACACGGAAGTTGTAGAGTAAAAACTCTTTATCAACGAAACTACAATGTAACTACAGAAAGCTGAAACTGTACCGCCATATTGCAGAAGGATGCATTGTTTCAGAGATGAGTTGACTCAGAGGCTTTGTACATACCCGTGGACACTCATAAAAGGCGCGTGATCGAACGAGAGCAAAAGTGGATTTATCCCGTGAGCTGATTGGCTGCGCATCATCACAGCCTCTTGCTAGTCTCATCCACGCTAACAAACCAACAGCACTTTTGAACAATGTTCTGTTCGGAAACACAACGTTTTTCAAATGTGCTGTTCTGCAGCTGTGTTTACAAGTTGTGAGCAGAGCGCTCTCAGTCACCCGGCAAGCACGAACATGCGCAGCATGACAATGACAATGACGGAGGTAAGCAAGATGAACAATCCGACAGTGGGCATTCTTCTTCTTCTTCTGTTAGTTTTGATTGGCAGCTGGCATCCTGCTTTTAGGTGCATTTCCGCCACCTACTGGACTGGAGTGTGGCACAGTCGATTAGCAGGAAAAAAAATAAATAAATAAATAAAAATGAATGGCCCTTTTAAATTCTGTCCATTAGCTCTGGTTTCCTCAAATATCTCATTAAGATACCATCTTAATACAATACAGATACAGTGGCCTCTACTTTCCTCCTGTGCAAGGCAGCCAACATTTCCCTTCGTTCTTTCTGGTATTTCTTGCACTCCATCATTACATGCTGCACTGTTTCTAGTTCATCACACTCACTGCATCTGCCAGTAGGGTGTTTTCCTATTAGCTTGAGTGTGCTGTTAAGCACTGTGTGACCTAGCCTGAGCCGTGTGATGGCCACTTCCTCCTTCCTGTTCCTGCCCAGAGTCTGTCCTCCACCCACTTGCTTTTCAATGCTGTATAGATGTCTTCCTGTTTCATGGTTATCCCAGTACTCTTGCCATATCTTTTGCATTTGTTTTTTGATAATCGTTACCCCCTCTGCCTTCCCAATCGGAATGCTCTTACTTACTTCTTTAAACCTGACTGCCTGCTTTGCCAGGATATCTGCCTCCTCGTTACCATCCACCCCAATGTGTGCTGGAACCCACAGGAAGTTCACTTTTCCCCCACTGGTGTTCGTGCATCATCTGGTGTATTTAATTTCATTTCATTGATCTTGTCTTTTTGATGTCATTGTCTTAATGCTGCTTAGTGCAGCCCAACAATCTGACGCTATTACTGCATGTATCCCATCATGTTCTTTTACCCAACTCAGTGCTAGCAACACTGCCACTAGCTCGGTTGTGTAGACTGATACCTGGTCTGTTACCCTTTCCTTTATTTCTATCTTATGCTCCGGGGTATATATACTGCTGCCCCTGTGCGTCCGGTCTCTAGATCTTTTGATCCATCAGCGAATAGCAGCGTCGCCTTTCCATATTTTTGTTCAATATAGTTCTGTACCACTGTTCCCACGTCCTTCTCCCCTGGAGTCTCCTTAATTCTATTCTGGATATTGAAATCCACGGATGGTTCTTGATACAGCCATGGGGAGTATTTTGATACTGGAGCACTTGATGTGTATCGCATTCTGCATAGCCCAATACTCTCTGCCTTTGTGTTACCTACCCATCCAAGGCTCCTGAAGTTTGTCTTACTGTGCTCATAAGTTTCTTCTAAGATTTCCTTAGCTGGGTGATAGTTCTTGTGCCCCTTCAAATACACCCAAAATGCCAGCATCAGCATCACTCTTCTTATTCTTAGTGGTTCTTCCCCCACTTCGACTTGTAGAGCAGCAGTAGGAGACGACTTGAAAGCGCCACAACATATCCTTAGTGCTCTTGCCTGCTCTATGTCTAGCTTTTTCAGATGACTCTCTGCTGCCGACATATACGCCACGCACCCATAGTCTAGCCTGGACCTCATCATGGCTTGGTATATGTTTATAAGCGCTTTCCTGCTTGCACCCCAGTCCCGACCTGCCAGACACCTCAGGATATTGTTTATTTTTTTGCACCTCTCTCTCACCTCCTCAATGTGTTGCTTCCATGTCAGCCTTTCATCAAATAGCATGCCTAAAAAGCAGATTACTTTGGTCTGTTCGAGTCTTTGCTGATATAACTTGATTGTTATCTCCTCATTACGGCTTGCGAAGCAGATAACCTGTGTCTTTGCTACCGACAATTTGAAGCCCCACTTGTTTGCCCACTGTTCCACTTTGCCAACCGCTGCCTGCATTTTCCTCTGTAGGTATTCTCTGTTTCTTCCTCTCACCCATAACGCCCCGTCATCTGCAAATACCGTCTTCTTTACCCTTCCTTTCACTTCTTCAAAAATGTCATTGATCATACAGTTAAATAATATTGGACTACACACACTTCCTTGCGGTGCCCCATTTTCAATTTTATACACTGGCGAGTACTCCGCTCACACTCTAACTTCGATTGTTCTTTCGAACAGGAAGCCCAGCACCCAATTATGCAATTTTCCTCCAATTCCCATCTTGTCCAACTTTATCAGCAGTCCCTCTTTCCACAGCATGTCGTACGCTTTTTCAATGTCAAAGAAAACTGCCACCACCATTTCCTTGTTTGTCTGTGCCTTCCTTATTTCAGACTCTAGCCTCAGTACTGAGTCCATTGTGTTTCTTGCTCTTCGGAATCCACTCTGGTTTGGGGAGAATAGCTCTTTGCTTTCAAGGTAGTATCTTAACCTCTCTGTTACCATCTTCTCCATGGTCTTGCCCAACTGCGAGATCAATGCAGTTAACCTGTAATTTGATGGGTCAGCCGCCTCTTTTCCTGGTTTTGGAATTGGAACTATAATTGAGTGTTTCCATGCTTCCAGTACCTCCCCTGTATCTCAAACTTTATTAAATAACTTTAGTGCTATCCCCAGAGTTGCATCTGGCATTGCATAGCTTATTTCGTCTTTCCCAGGCACTGACTGCCGGGTGCTGGATATGGCTCTTCTAAACTCATACAAGCTCAGTGGTAGATCTATATTATCCCCTGTGGCTGTCTTTTTCTTATTCATCCAGGTATTTTGGGCCAACATACCGTTCCTCTGCTGCTTGGCGTCTGCCGAGATATTTTCCGAGCTGTGTACCTTAAGGTTTCCGCCAATAACCTTGCGTTCTCTACTCCACTCACTGCCTTCCTGTTGGAATTTGCAAGCGTTGGTATTGCTATACTCCGTCTTATTCCTCTCATTCTCCTTATCAAAACTCACCCCAAAACTCCGCTACTTTAATTTCCTGCCCGATCTCACTACAGCACTGCCCCAGTACTCCCGCTTAGCTGCTCTAATCGTCCTCCTAACCACTGCTTGTGCCTTTTTATATTGAATTACCAAATCCATTGTGTGTTGCTTTTTCAGCCTCCTTAATGCCCTGTTCCTCTCCTTTATTGCTAGCCCACACCCCTCATTTCACCATGGTACACTTTTCATGTTTCTGCACCTTGTTGCTTTTGGGATCGATTGTGTTGCTGACTGTATTATTGCTGTTGATACTTTCTTATTCCACTCTTCCACACCTCCCCCTTCCTCTCTCCCTATTTTTGTCATATTGCTCCTGCTCAGTGCCTGAAAGACGCCCCAATTGGCTTTATCTATTCTCCACCTTGGCCCTCTCCTTTCCTCCTTTCGTTGCGTCTCTACTCCTATTTTAACGCTTATTGGATAATGATCGCTCCCCATTAATCCCTCACTCACTTCCCAAATAGTTATGCTCGCTATATCTAATTTGAAATTAGAGTCAGATCAATCATGCTCTCCTAGTTTTTCGTCCACAATCATACCTTGTGCCCCTCCCATCATTGATGCATACTAACCCCTTCTCTTCTAGCACTTCTTCCACTGCTAGCCCACTTGCGTCCGTTTTTTCACTCCCCCACAGAGTGCTACGCACGTTGAAATCCCCACACTACACAACTTTCCCCTGCACTCCCCCCATTACCTTATTCAATGTGTCTTTACTTAGTTTGTTGCATGGGTTATAGTAGTTAATTATTGCTATTTCATTGTTTCCTGTTCCTATCTCTATTGTAATAAATGTGTGTTCTCTCCCTACCTGTACCCTGCTATATCCTATCCCATCACTAATAAATGTTGCTAACCCCCCTCCTGTCCCATTTCCCCTATCATTCCTCACCGCTGTATACCCATACACTCTGAGATCCCATTCCTCTCTCAACCATGTCTCTTGAATGCATGTAATGCTTGGCTTTTGATGTAGATCTGTAATATATTTCTTAAACTCTTGTCCATTAGCTACCAGGCTCCTTGCATTCTATTGCAATATTTTTAAGACCATTGTGTTCCCTCACACGCTCCTGATGGCTGTGCTAGTGTCTGGGAGCTGGGTGACCCTCCTTTCAAGAGAGCCTCCACTTCTTCCCAATCTCTCTAATCAAAACTCTAATTCCTAGATGCCTGTCTGCTGCTCTTACTATGATTTTGGTTTTTTTCTGTCTGTTTGTGCCGTGGAATTTATTACATCCACCATGAATAGAATAAACTGGTTCTTTTCGACTAATACTGTGTCTCCTTTAATTTGTCTGCACCCCCCCACACGTACCTGATCCCGGCTTGTCTGTTCTCCTGTCATTCTAACTTGGATGCCTCCCCACCCTTCTGACTGCTTCTGCGTATGTGATGCCACTCTTTGTGTCTCTTCCGCCTTTCTGCTGACTACACACCCCCTGTATGCCGCTGTGTGCTCCCCTCCGCAGTTGCAACACTTTTATCCTCTATGCCACATTGCCCATATTCGTGCTCTCCCGCGCATCTCCCACACCTTTGCTTCCCTCTGCACACTGCCGCTACATGTCCATACTTCTGGCACTTGTAACACCTTAATGTCGGTGGCACGTAAAGCCTGACACTAAAGCTTACATACCCAATATACACTCTGTCTGGGACTCGTTTCTCTTCAAATGTTAGCACTACCGATAAACTCACATCTTTGACCATCGCGGGTTGACAATAACTTTGCATCTTCTTCTCTCCCTCCTGCTTGCTCTTTATCTGCTTCATCCGAAATATCGCTAGCTCTGTCCCTCCCTAATTTCTTGCGTTTTCGTTGAGCTTTTCTTGCCTTCACCTCCTGCCAACTTTCGACTCTCCTCCTACCTCACTTCCGGATCCGTCACTTCCCTCTGCCATCTCCTGTCCATTCACAGTCCGCCTGGATCCAGCCGCCATCCCTCCATAGCTCCAGACAGCAGGCAGTTGTGGAAGCAGTCCTTTTAAAGTCCTTGATTACACATTCACAACAGGTGCGGTGTAAGAAGGCACGCCCTCCAGTCCCGCCGCCGCCTGCAACAGACCAGAATCATGACAACAAGTATTTAGAAGGGTGGGAACCATGTCAGGGGGTTCGCAACGGTGTAACAGAGGTAAATCTATCAAATCCAAAACTGTAAAACCATACATTTACAGTTCAAAATCATACTGTAAATATCTAATTTTTCAACAAAGATAGTTGTGGTTTATATAAAGACTGGCTTATATACGTTTCTTTCATTATTTTTTTAAAACATAGAGTGGGTGCGGCTTATATAAAGGTGCGGCTTATAGTCTGGAAAATAAGGTAAATGAAAATTCCGTGACAGTTAGGCGATGCCCAGCTCTGGTAAATATTTATCCAAATAATCATACTTTGAGGAGTGGCCACAGCGTTGAGATGCAGTCATGCAGTTTGTCGAGATGCCACTGGAACAGAGCTGCGAAAAAAGTCTAATCACAACATACAAATGAAAGTACTTGACAAAATCATGAGTAGTAAATTGCACAGATGTATAACATGTCCTTATTATATGTAATTTAAAAAAATGTGAAATTGCAATTATTTACATCAGTTTTAATTGTGGAGTTTGTAAACAATCAGCGAAAACGTCCTCCTTATTTCTACAAAAGAAAATGAAAATAGTTGGTTAGACAAGTGTTATATATTTCACAAGTATGGATTGGAAATGGCTACTGGGACAGACACTGGCCCAGAATAAAATATTGACAAACTATAATCTGATGCAAATAAAACACAGTGACATTTCATACCATATCTAGATTTCTATTATCATTTATGCATACAGTAATATGCATGTATATACAACACTACTTCATAAAAAAAATACTAATACTTGTGAATAATTAACATTTCTACCACACAATCATGAGGAAAATGGCACTTTCAATCAATAAAATATGTTAGAAGATGGTAAACCTCATTCCACTGGTGTCACTATCTTTTAATATAAGCTAGATGGCAGTATGACACAATTGGACTGTAACCATGTCTCCAAGATCGATCAAATTACGAGGCATGTTTAAGCGTGAGTTTTCTGCATAAAACATTACTATGTCCTTGGCCATTGTGTGCTGTGAGACTCGTTTAATAAAACAGAGCGATCAATACTTACTGAGATCTTGTCATCGCTCTGAGCTGACCCCAATGGGCCAGTGACGTCAGCACGCACAGGGTCAACATCCGAGCTCATGAAAATATCCAGTTTTCTGCATCTTTTTCGAGTTTTTTTCATTGCTTTTTCACCAAAGTAATCATTAGAATATTATTATTTGTACTTGTACTCCCTCTTAAAAAGGTTTTTAACGTACCTTTTTTTCGTGTCCCATACACTTTAAATGCATCAGTAGTTGAAACAGGACATAACAACCCGGACATACACAGGTTCTCCCTCTGTTTCATCGGAGATCTTTCCCGCTTTACGGGCGAAAGTTGAGGGGGGAGCGAGGCAGGGGGATGGATTGAGGTCATTTTGAAAGTGGGAGGCAGATGCCCCCCTCTGTCCCCTGTACATCTGCGCCCATGCGTTTATGTGTAACCTGCAATTGGTTGGTAACCGGTCCAGGGTGTACCCAGCCTACTGCCCGGAGAAAGCTGGGATCGGCTCCAGCACGCCCGCGACCGTCGTGAGCATAAGAGGCTCGGAATAGATGGATGCATAGATGATGAAAATTACTTGTATTCACCCAGACCAGCAAATTTTAGAAGCATTAACTGTAGTCTGTTAACAATAAAAATGTCTCTGTCTGAATCTGAACATGTTCAACATACAGTAAGTATTAATAAATAGTGTCCAAAAGAAATGGCAATATCAATCCTTTAATAATTAGGCTTTGATCTTGAGTTTTAAGACAGCTCTTTATGTAGAGTAGAACACACACCAACATGACTTTTAAAGTGTGTGCACAATTTGTATGTCCCTCTATCCCAAGCAGGTGCAGGACGTCCAGGCATGGTGTTGAAGACCATATGTGGATAGTACTGGCATTGCTGTAATGTTTTGTTTTACTCATGAATTTGTGTCCGTGTGACGCCAGCGACAGTCACGACTCGCACTGCCTCTGGACAAAAAGACATACTGGAACTCAGTCAAATTCAAGGCCTCTATTTTTTTCCTTGTGAGCTTCTATTTATGTGAATGCACTTCACACGTGGAGAAAACTGCATCTTCCACCTTCCTTTATTGCAGTTATTTCCAAATAACTATTCTTTCCACATGAGCAAAATTCTAAATCATTTCCTGGTTTCACCTGTCAAGGATAGAAGGTGTCAGATTACAACACATTGATTTTGTTGTTCATTTTCTCACCCAGTGTGATCCTGTCATCCATCTCACCATTATAAAAACAGTAAGCAACACTCACTTAGGTTTCCTTCTCTATTGGCTTTATCATAGTGTTAAACTGGGTGGGGGAGCACTGAACAATGCAGTGAACATGCACATGGCTGAGGATTGATTGGTATACATAACCCGAAGCAGCATAATTGGTGTTAGTCATAATCGCTGAAAGAAAATTACTCTTTGCAAAGTAGAGGATAATTTTCTCTTATACTGGTGTCTAACATATCTGAATGATGTGTATGTGATTTCAAAATTAAAGATAATTATATGTAATAAACGAGCTGGTACGTGTGGGATGATACGCTACAAACAGTGTTTTTCCTACAGTCTACGGATGCACTGCCATTGTGTCTGCCAGTATCTGTAGTTTAAGGTAATAGCTCACATTTTCTCACAAAGGATCTATTACCTAATTGTAAAGTCGAGAAAGTCTCCTGAATTTTACCAACACACTTTGCTCTCTGTTATTATTGTTAAAGCGGAATTAAGGCAAAAACCTTATTTGCAATAATATGTTCTTTACCGTCCCACTGTCCTAAACATTGTAATGTGATTAATATTGCATTAATGGAATAAGAATTAAGAAAATGAATCCAACCATGTTCATCAATTTAAGAGCACTGCCATTTTGTCTTGTTCCGCCTTCTGCAGTCGGCTGAAACTGACATCACAGTGCCCTTGGGCTCGCATTGCAAACCTCAGGTGACCAAAGTCAGAAAACAAGCAAGCTGTTTGAGTCCTGCTACAGACATAAATGTAAAAAGACAAGTTGTTTGAGATGCTAGTAGTTGAGCATATGAGAAGTCCATTAGGCACAGTATCAGTGAAAAAACTTTATTTGTTTACTCAATGTTATTTCTTCAAGTTGTTGCATGAAATATAATCATCTGGATAATGATACATTTTTTTAAGTAGACTATACATCCACTAAATAAATGTATCTGGATTCAGATTATTTGATTTTGTGTAACCACTTGACAAAATAAAAGTGAATAAATTCAACACACCATTTTTTCAGTGTAGGGGGAGACAAACGTGACATGTCCTTTTGATAATGATCCCGTGGATGATGAGGTGCAGCATTGCTATGCAGCAGAGCTGGGCACCTGACCCTTTTTTGCCGGTCCGGGCGCAACCCTCCACCCTTGACTTGGGTACCCTTCCGGCCGCGTCCCCCGCCCTTATTCATAAAAATTATCACCCCCCCACCCTGTTCCGCCGTCTGACCCCCCCTAAAAAAAGTGTCCGTGATTGATGCCGCTGCGGGAGGGATGCTAACGTCAGAAGCTTTTAAAGGATCATTAGCTGGCTAATTTACTATTCGAACCCGCTGTGGACACGCTTCAAAATGCGCCACTAGTACTTTACTACTTACCCAACTGCGTGTGCTTACTTCCACTGCGAGTCCTGGGGTTGGTTTTGTCGTCTTGTATAATTATTTGGGTCCAACAGACGGCCAGAAGTCGCATTCAACAAGTTATTTATTTATTTTCCACACTTCCCTTCGTTCACGGCCTTCAAAATAAAAGCATACCAGCAAACCACTATACACAGCAGGTTTGCTACGGCGTATTTACGGAAGTAGAAGACGCCAGAAGAAGTGCATGAATTCCACCTTGATGTGGCAGCGTCATACTTGAGTGCTACGCGCAGCTTAATATACACCCGGACACAAGTTGTTTTGAAACAGTTAAGTTCCAAGTCGGGGGGGCGTCGCTTCAAAAAGACAGCGACAACAATGGATATCGTACCTGCTACAACCATAAAGGCCGAGATGACTAGACTATGCATTTAATTTTATTGCCAAACTAGTTTGCTTTTGCAGCAGCAACGAGCTGCGTGCTGCATCCTCTCTCTCTTCCTCTCCGTGTGGGAAACTGTATGTCATCGCAACATGTGACATAATGGACCGAAATGATGCTCAAATATGCCATTCATGACTGTAATATATTTATAGTAGGGCTGCACGATATTGGAAAAACATGCACTATGCAATATGGGTGTTGCATATTGCAATATCAATATTATTGCAAAGTTTAACATGTACCTAAAGAAATTACATCTTTATTTTATCTAATGAAAAAAATACTTTTTTCATGCCGGAAAATAGGAATGTATTCTTATCTTGTTAAGTTATTTTGTGTTAGTTATGCCCCCAGATACTGTTCTCCTATTGGATGGCGATGCGCATTTAAGGTTGCTGATTGGTCAAAGTTAGATTAAAGCATATAAATTCATATTAATTTATTGCACATCTTTTGCATTCTGCACTGCATATGCCTATCACAATTACAATAGTTTTTCACTTTATTGTGCATCCCTAATTTAAATTAAGCCTCCTCCGTATGAGTAGAAAATAAAACAATGTAATAGTAGTTCTCTTACTTAAGTCTTACTTAAATATGACAAGGATCTAAGTAATACCTCTTCCATCGAATATCTAGCTTTGACAAAGTGTTTCTTACTATTTTTTAGTGTACAGTAAGATTGTAAATAATACGACAGTAGTCTCACAAGGATATGCATTTAACAAAGAAAAATGTCAAGTCTGTTCAGTCTTTAGTTTTCTTCTTCATCATTGTTTTCTTGTCCATCCTGTGTTCCAGTTCTAACAAGGAACTGAATCCACTATGCAGATAAACTCTCTCCTCATACAGCATTTTTGTGTTTTTCTGTCCAAATGAGCTTTGAGATCTTCGAACCAGCACCTTTATTTGACATTGAAACATACATGCCAATTTAGCACACTGTTACCTTTATCGTCAGTCCTCAGCGCCGTACTGTAATCGTAATGTACCTCTCGGTCCAGTGACTTCAACCACAGCGGTGAACCGATGAATGAACAGGATGTTGTATTGCTTGCTAATTCAACAGGGGATTCATTCCATCCCATTTCAGAAGCAAACTGTTTTCTATGGCACTTGCTCGCTTGTAACGTGAATTCCACCTCTCATAAAAAAGGCACTAAAAAAAGGCACTCTGTCTCTTATTTGTCAGTCAAATTAAACACATCCCAATTGGTCCCCCCTTGCCCTGTGGACAAAATAGGATGTTTGATCACAATACTGTAAGGTCACTGGCTACGTTCACATGGACACAATTTATTTAATCCGATCAGTGTTGGGATTAAAATTATGATAGAATGCACTGTTTTCATGGAGACAAAAAATATTGATATGATTAGAACTTGCATGTTCATGCACAGAGGTGGGTGTGAGAGCCAATGCTTTGAAGTAGTATCCCAACTGTCATCATAAAGATGTACTGCTCATGCGTAACTGAACTGACGTTGTGACGTTGTGCAGCCTTGTTATAATATACAGTGTGTGTGCTGGTAGTCACTGAAGCAAACAGTTTTTGACCGTGCTCATAGTTTAAGTACATGTTATCTACCTGCTGTGTTGAATGACATAGCTCACTTTGTTAGATTACAAAACCTTCAATACAAGACAAAAAAAAAGGTTCTTTGAGTCTGTGTGAGTAATTGAATGAAATTCAAAGTGATGGATAAGAAGATGTGCTGCTATGGACGAGTCAGAACTACGTTCGACTACCAACATTGAAGCTAGAGAGGTATCTCTACTTACGAACGTCTCTTCGTACGAAATTTTCAAGTTACGAAAGGCCTCAACGGGAAAATATTGCCTCTTGTTACGAAAGAAATTTCAAGATACGAAAGGTAAAAATACAGTATGGACTGCTACTCGCAGCTCCGGAGTTTCCTGAATGCAACATACTCATAGCTGCTCTGCCATTGGCTATTACCTAGCATCTTCCTGGCATCCCATTGGCTAAGAGGGACCTCTACCGTATGTGTCTATGTGTGTAGATAGACAGGTAGATAGATATATATGTGTTAAATATCTCTGTGCAGCGTCCTCGTCATTCGCCCCTTGACCCATGAGGTGTTCCGATAGTTTTACGTGAATTAGAAACGAGGAAAAGAAAAAAAGGAGAAAATATATATTTTTTTTGTTCATACAAACAAAGCAAGAGATAATAGAAAAGTATGAAAAAGGGATGCGTTTGGTTGATCTTGCCAAAGAATATGACCATAATGTATCGACAGTTGCCGTGTTATTAAATCAGTTCTTTACAAAATGCCAGGCAAAAACTACTTCTGAGAGAGAACATGAACCAAAGAGGGCAAACAGCGATGAGGACAGCAATTAAAAGGTAAACGACCATCATTTTTATTCTGTTCTCTATTTTATACATTATGCACAATTCTCATTTATTGTGCAATAATCTAATAAATAATAATAATATAACTCTTAAATCCGTTTTATTGTTTGCTCATGCTCCCCAACCATCCTCCCTTGATTGGACAAAGCTATGCGTACTGGCTCAGCATCTGCGGGGTCCATGTTTAGTGGCTGGAATATTCTGTTACGATAATGTGCCCAGAATTCCAAAACCCCAAAGCAGAGCCAAACACAACTTATGAACAAATATAATGCTTTATTAAACCAAGGGAGCACACAAACAGGAGCAAGGAGAAATAAATTCAAACAAAGAACAACATCAGAATAAGGCTGATGCAATAACACGAAAATCCAGTGGATGGGCGGAGCACAGTGGAAGCTAGACGCCGGAAGAACAAACAACACTAAACGGAAATGTATGTAACAGAAGTGCAGCAAAAGATTAACAAAGGAACTCAGCCCAATTGGGAGAAAGACAGATGAGTGCAATAAACAAGTCAAAAGGAAAGACAGAATCTAAACTAGATTGGTTTGGAAACAAAAGAAAAACAAACCTAATCTAGAATTACCAAAACCGGAATTACTTACGTGTGACAAAGCTAAACGACGTGTTGCGTGGCTGTGGAAATAAGCATGCGATCGACAAAGGGGGAACAGACCAACAGCAACAATATTCCGGCGACTAGCTTACACTTCTCCAGCACCTATATACCCAGCTGATTGTCATGCCAAATAGGTGTGCACTGGAGGCTCCGCCCATCCACCAGACTCAGGGACTGAAAAAAATAACAATCAGCCACAGAACATGACAGAAACATTTATGTCTGAATATTGGGGACTTGGAACGGATTAGGGCATTTACATGAAAAACGCGTCTCTACTTACAAAATGTTCTACTTAAGAAATTTCTTCCGTAAACCAATTCATTTCGTAAGTAGAGGTACCACTGTAATGGTATAACAGAATTCCTACCATTACAAAAAGTCAAAAGCTTGCAAGAAGCAAACGCCGCTAACTGTGAAGAAAATATAACTGAAAAGGCTAAACAACAAAGTCCGATACAGAAGAGTATGGAGCTAACATCAATTAGCATGCAACATCAATGACCGTAATACGTCACGCGTTCTGCCTAAAGTGGAACAATCATCACAAATAAACTAAAAAATGAGCCGCGATTGTCAATTGCAGCGTCATAAACATATATTAATGAACAGTGGAAGCCAACGGCAACCTGCTCGTCAGTGAGATCGAGTCAGAAGGAGGAGCTCGGAGTTCAAGACCCAATAAGGGGATCATGCCCGACAAATTCAATGAGACCAAGTCAGAAGGAGGTGCAATATCCCTTTCAACCAGCAAGAGAGATCTCACGCCTAACAACCTAAAAGACAAAATAAAGGACCTTATTGATTCATGGACAGAAAAGCTGAGAAATCTTAAAGAAATCTTGTAAAATAAAACTGGCAATACACAATGAAGAGGAAAACGTGCCTGATATAAAGGTCGTACATAAGGAACTAAAATAATATGAAAAACTGTTTGCTGAATTCAATCAAATTAACTATGAATTGCATTCATATTTCAAACCTTGTGAAATAAAAGAAAATCAAGAATGCTGGATTAAAACTAAGGAAACGGCATGCCGTGAATTTATAAGTAAAATGGAATCATGGATTCAGGCTGCAAAAATCGATGATAAAGTGACTGCTGAAGATAGTGTGTCAAACACTGGCCTATCAAAGGCAACATAATTCTTCCACTGCATCCTCAGCACGAATGAAAGAGCAAGACAAATGAGCCGCATTGATGGCACAAGCAGAAGCTCTTAAAGAAATACAAGCATTAGAAATAGAAGAGGCACGTCTGAAAGCTGAACAAGAACAGGAAAATGCATGTCTGAAAGCTAAATGGGAACAGTTGAAAATTAAAGCAGCTTTAGTGCTTCCAGTGCAAAACTCAAGGCGTATCAGTGTGTGAAGAGCAAAGTAGAAAGTCTATCGTGAACATGCCTCACCATGTAAAAGATGAATCATTAAGTGAATATGGGCTTGCATATAACCTATATACTGAGCCACAAAGAAAGACGTCCATGTATCACTGTGAAAATAGCTTGGCCATGCCACCTGGTGCTATCCCCAAGCAAGGAGATCTGACCCAGCCGCTGAAATCTAAAAAGGAACCAAATAATAATAAGTCCACGAAGTAAGGATAAAGCAGATGCAGATGTATATCAGATCATACAACGACAGACAAACATTACTGAAATGCTATCTAAGAACCAAGATCAGTCCCACTTATCACAAAAGGAAGTGCCAGTGTTTAGTGGAGAACTGTTAGAGTTCAGATCGTTTATCAGACTTTAATTATGTTGTTGATGCTCGATCCAATAGCTACACAGATAAACTGTATTTCTTAGAACAGTGCGCCTCGGCACCTCGTGAAGAGTTGCCAAAATATGCCTGCTGAGCGCGGTTACGAAAAGGCGGTGAGGCTGCTCCATAACAAGTATGGAGACCCGCTGAAAATCGCCACAGCCTTAATAAACAAGGCTTGCAATTGGCTAGTAATAAAAACAAGAAGGAAATGCTTTGACTGAATTCTCAGTGTTTCTGATGAGCTGTCTTAATGTTATGGAAGATGTGAATTATATGGAAGAAATGGACAATCCATCAATGATGAGGTCAATCCTCGCCAAACTGCCATTCCAAATGAGGGCAAATTGGAGACTCCACTCATATAATCTACTAGTCAGCCGTGGTACACGAGCCAAGTTTACAGATTTAGTAGACTTCATTGAGCACCATGCTAATGCCACGTCTGATCCTCTATTTGGAAACCTCGACAGCACAGCAGCTGAAAGGAAGGACGCTAAGAAAACTTATAAACAAAAAGACACAAATCGCAGAAGCAGCTTTGCAACAAACGCCAAACAAGTTGATGATGAACAAAGCCAGTCATCAAAGTCAAATCACGTTACGTCATCCATCAACCGGGCCTTGACAAAGCCATGCGTTTTCTGTGAGAAGGGCCACACCATGGAAGAGTGTCGTAAACGAAAAGAAAAACCACATAAAGAGAGAGAGTGGAATTTCTTAAGAAAAGCGTCTTCTGTTTCGGCTGCTTGGTGAAAGGTCATCTCTCTAAGGAGTGTAAGAAGAAAATTACATGTGAACACTGTTCTCTGAAGCATCCTAGTGTGCTACACTTTGTAAAGCAAGACAAAAGAAAGGAGAATGCAGGAGAAGTTGCTTCAGAAATTGTCCCCAATTACCAACTACCAAGATAATGAAGCCAGTGCAGACCCTCCCCAACACGGAGAGACAAGCGCCTGCACTGGGGCCAGAGACGATTGCAAGCTCGCTATTGTGCCCGTCAAAATTAAGAATAAAAAGAGCAACAAAGTTGTGGAAGTGTGCCATTGACCCAGGCAGCAGTGCAACGTTTTGTACAGAGACACTGGCAGAGTGGCTGAATGTCCAAGGGAGAAGCACCATTAACGCAAGGAAGCGAGTGGAGAAGTATATTCTTACTGATTTGGAGATCAGTGGGTTGGAAGAGATTAACTTCATTGAACTATCCAAAGTGTTCACACAGACGAGCATCCCAGTCTCCACAAAGAATGTTCCACATCAAAAGGACATTGACAAATGGCCATATCTAAGCAAAATCAGAATGCCCCATATTAACGCTGAAGTAGAACTCCTTATTGGAACAAGAGAACACAAGCTACAGGAGCCATGGAAAGTAATCCATAGCCAAGCCAATGGACCATATGCAGTCAAAACTGCACTTGGTAGAATTCTAAACGGTCCATTGGAGTATGGGGTTACATTTGTGCCAAAAATATGTTATGTGTCGATGATAAGTGTCTATTATAGACATCCATGATACGTGTCTATATGTGTCGATGATACGTATCTATGTTATGTGTAGCTGATAAGTGTCTATAGACGTCCATGATAAATGTCTGTTAGACATCTATGTAAAGTGTCGATGTTAGACGCCGATGAGAAATGTCGTCAATGTTTAATATGTATGCATGTGGTCCTGTTCGCTCAATTCCACCACCGTTGCGAAACGCCGCTTTGTTTAATAGCCGGGATCAACTTTTTCGTGTGTCTGGTAACCTGCGGGGGCTGTGCCTTCCGTTGGCTTTTTGGGGAGAGTTTTTGGTCCGTTTAGCAACGTACAGAAAACCGTAAAATAAATCTTGACTTATTAATAACAATAATAATAATGAAGGTCTTCGCCTTCACATAATAATAGTAATAATTTGTTTTCCTGTCCACGTCATGGCCGCATTGAGTTCAATGCCTTTGGCATTAATGACATCTAGATGTAGAAACAGCGCACAGCACATAGATTGACTCGGGCTCAAAAAAAAATTATAAAAAGAAATTAATAGATGCTGAAAATCAGACATACCCAAAAGGTGATCCCGGCTGTAAATAAAGCGCCGTTGTGTCGCAATGGTGGTGGGAATGAGCTAACAGGATCGCATGCATACTTTTACACATATTTTATTTATAATGATTTTATTAAACACTGACGACCTTTCTCATTGACGTCTAACATCGCCACTTTACATGGACGTCTAACATATATAGACACTTATCATCCACACATAACATAGACACGTATCCACACATAACTTAGACACGTATCATCGACATAACATAGACACATCATGGACATCTAACAAACACGTATCATCGACACATTACATAATTTTGGTCCAAATGGAACGTCATAGGCACGTATCATGGACACATAACATATTTTTGGCACAAATGGAACCCCATGTTCGAGAAGCCTACCAACACCACAGCAGACAGTAGTGAACATTCAGTGAACAGAGTCGCTGTGGATAATGAGAATATAGAACAACTGCTTCTTCAGCAATATAACCACAACTTCCCTGAACGGAAGTGCGACGACAAGTTAGAGATGTCACAAGAGGATCACCGTTTTATGGAATTTGTGGCGGGCTCTGTTGGCACATGAATGGACATTACAGCATACATCTACCGCAGAAGAAAGCAAACTTCCAAATGCCAAATAATCGAAGTTGTTGTCTTGCACGGTACCTTAAAACTAAATTAAAGAAAGATCCTGTACATCACGCTGAGTACACCAGCTTCATGAGAGAAATGGTGAATGCCTCTTATGCAGTAAAAGTACTACAAAGACAGCTGTGCCGTCAGGATTGCCCGAGAATGGTACCTTCCTCACCATGGAGTACTCCACCCACAGAAAAATAAGCTCCGAGTTGTTTTTGACTGTGCGGCCAGCTATCAAGGAGTCTCATTGAACAGTGAGCTTCTACAAGGACCAGACTTAACGAACACGCTTGTCGGAGTGTTAACTTGCGTCAAACAAGAACCAATCGCCATGATGGCGGACTTCGAAAAGATGTACTACCAAGAAGAAGACACCGATTTCATGCGCTTCCTGTGGTGGCCTGAAGGACACCTCACTCAGGATGTTGCCGAGTGCAAGATGACACCTCTTCGGCGCAACCTCTTGACCGTGTTGCGCCACGTTCGCTTTTCAAAGGACAGCACATGAAAACCGGAGACAAAGTATTGTGGATACAGTCCACATGTAGACGACTGTTTAAAGTCAGTCGCCACTGAAGCTCAAGCCATCGAACTGAGATAAGACCTCACAGCGTTGTGTGCCGACGGAGGTTTTCGCTTGACAAAATGCGTGAGTAATAGTTGTAAACTGCTTGCATCTGTTCCAGACAGCAAGCAAGCAAGTGGGCTGAAAGACCTGGACCTGAACCACGATGATCTTCCTGTGGAAAGAGCCCCCGTTGTATTGTGGTGCATTGAATCAGATTCGTCCAAATTCAGAATCAATATAAAGAATAAGCCCGTCACAAGACGAGGAATTCTCTCAATCACAACCTCGATCTACAATCCACTTGGCTTCATTGCTCCAGTCGACCTCCCAGCCAAGATGATCACGCAACAGCTGTGTAAGGAAGGTCTTTCGTGGGATGATGAAATTGCAGAACAGCTATCACAAAAGTGGAACAGGTGGCTACAAGAGCTTCACAAACTCTCAGATATGAGATTAGCCAGATGTGTACGACCAATGGACCAGTCATTGAGGCTCAACTTCATCACTTCTCTGATGCATCCGAGAATGGTTACGGAACAGCCTCGTACCTCAGATTTACTAGCAAAGATGGACGGGTGCACTGCGCAGTCATGATGGGAAGATCACGTGTAGCCCCAACAAAGCAAACAACCATTCCACGTATGGAATTGACAGCAGCTGTTGTGTCTGTCAACACAGACAAGATGTTAAGATGAGAGCTTCAAATGGATTTGCGTGATTTAACATTCTGGACTGACAGCACAACAATGTTGAAATATATAGAGAATGAAGCCCTTCGCCTTAAGACCTTCGTAGCCAACCGCGTTGCTACTATCATAGAAGCTACAAAGCTGCACCAATGGAGGTATGTTAATACTACAGTAAACCCATCCGATTGTGTGTCCAGAGGGCTAACTCCCACCAAGTTTCTGAACAAGTGAGACACGTACATCTCACATATGCAGTTGAAGACAAAGAAACTGTGAACAAGTTTATTAACCACTATTCGAGCTGGTACAGGTTGAAGCGGGCCGTCGCTTGGATTGTCAGATTAAAGGACACACTACTACAACGCTGCAGAGAAGCCAAGAGGGATCTACAAACAGGGCCCAATCGCAAAACGAATGACAACCGTAGATTGACTGTTGAATGTCTAAAGAGAGCCGAGATAGAGATAATCAAAGTCAATGGTTCCCGGAAGAGATGGTTATGATGTTGAAAGGAAGCAACCTAAAGAGGAGCAGTTATCTAATAAAGCTGGACCCTGTGATTCAGGACGGAGTTCTGAGGGTTGGAGGACGTCTGTGTGCATCTGCCATGCCAGAGCATATGAAGCACCCAATCATCATCCCAAAGGACTCACACATCACCACACTGATCCTGAGAGACATTCATGAAACGATTGGACACTGTGGACGAAACTACATGCTCTCAAAATTACGACAAAGGTATTGGATACCTACAGAGAACTCAATGGTGAGGAGGCTCTTATCAAAACGCGTGGTCTTCAGAAAAGTAGAAGGCAAAGCTCTTCAACAAAAAATGCCAAACCTTCCTCCAGACAGAATTGTTCCTGACAAACCCCCTTTCTCAAACGTAGGGGTGGACTATTTCGGCCCGTTCGGCATGAAACAGGGCCGCAGCCATGTGAAAAGGTATGGCGTTCTTTTCACTTGTCTCACTACGCAAGCGGTAAACATCGAAGTTGCTCATTCTTTGGACACTGACTCATGTGTGAATGCAATCCGTCGTTTCCTGTGCAGAAGAGGGCAAGTAGAAGTTATGCGCTCAGACAATGGGACTAACTTTGTAGCCGCTGAGTGTGAGCTAACGGATTCTATTCAGCAATGGAATCAATCAAAGATCCAAGATGCACTAATGCAAAGGGGAATTCAAGGTTTTTTTTAACCCACCTGCCGCCTCATTTCGGGGGGGTTTGGGAAAGACAGATCCGTTCCATAAGAAAAGTGATGAGGTCTGTGCACAAGGAACAAACCATCAACGATGAGTGTCTTCAGACATTGTTGTGTGACGTGGAATACATCCTGAATGATAGACCGCTCACAACAATAACCAACGATCCAGCAGACCTCGAAGAGCTAACTCCAAATCACTTACTACTGATGAAGAAACAGCCTGTGATGCCACCTGGAGTGTTAAAAAAAGAGGACTCATATTCATTCAGAAGATGGAAGCAGATTCAATGGAAGCGATGGGTGCGTGAGTACCTTCCGCTCTTGCAAGAACGTCAAAAGTGGATGCAACTCAAGACAAACCTGTCTACTGGAGACATTGTCATGATAATGGATGAATCGGCGCCCTGTAGCTCATGGTTGATGGGGAGAGTCATTCGAGTCATTCCTGATGCACAAGGACACGTGAGGCGCGTCATGGTCAAGACAAAGACAAACAGCCTGGAAAGACCCGTTGACAAGTTATGTCTGATTTGTGAGGTGGACAGTTAAAGACCGTTAATTTGTTGTGTTAGACTGTACTGCATTGTATAACATTTTCTCATTTATAGTGTAATAATTATGGATGGTGATTTACTATGAGCTAATCTGGCTCTCAGTTGTTTATTGAGTAACTGTAAGCCTGCTAGTCATAACTGAACGGACGTGCTGGTAGTCAAGTAAGATTTTGACCGTGCTCATAGTTTAAGTATATGTTATCCACCCGCTGTACTGAATGACATTGCTCACTTTGTTGGATTACAAAACCTTCAATACAAGAAGACAAAAAAAGGTTCTTCTTTTCTCCATGTGAGTATTTGAATGAAATTCAAAATCATGGATCATCAACAAGATATGCTGCTATGGACGAGTCAGAACTACCTTCGACTACCAACATTGAAGCTAATGGTAAAACTGAATTTCTGCCATTACAGTGGGTAATCCAGGTCCAGAAAGTGACAACCCCGCCACAGTTTGGCTTTAGCCACAGGTGCTTCTAATCAACTGAGCTCGTTTGCCTGCCGGATGAGTAGAAGTACCTGTGGCAAAAGCCAAACTGTGGCAGGGTTTTTAATTTCTGGACCTGGATTACCCACCTCTGTATGCATCACACTTTCGAGCAAAACACATTATTTTAAGAAGATTGATCAAATGTACCGGAAGTAGTAGAAGAAGAAGAAGCCATAGCGACTTCCGGGTAAACAAAACATCGCTCCATCCATCTCTACTTTAAACGTTAGCGTTGTTTCACATATTTCTCCCATTTGTGCTGTTAGGTCGACTTAACACTTCCTAACGGAGCTGCAAATGTACCAGTTCAGTCTTGCGCCCGCCACGTCTTTTACTCACTCTGCTTCTATTAGGTTCCGGGACGTCACAGACATGCGCGGTAAAGACTGTTTGTTCTGAAATGTAAGTGTTTTTATGCATGCCGATCTGATTAACAATCGACATGAACTATGTTTCTCGTTCGGAATAAAATCTTGATCAGAATGAGCTTGATCATGTCAGAATATTCCGAAAGGGGTGTGTACATGAAGCATTTTTATTCCAATCAGGCATTTAATCCGAATAAATGAGTCCATGTAAATGTAGCCACTGATGGTGTAGTGGTACAGTTCCCACTCATTGACAGTATGAAGATTGAGTACAAATGGTTGCTTTTCGCTATACAGTATGTGTCTGGCAACTGACTGGCGACCATTCTAGGTGTAGTCCGCCTTTCACCCAATGTCAGCTGGGATAGGCTACAGCTCTCCGTGACCCGGAACAAGTTCAGTAGTAAAAAAGTACTTTCATGACTGTAACCAGTTGACAAGTGTATTGAACGAGTGACGGATATGCGGTAATGCGTATAACACATGCACCACCACAATAGATTTATTTGGATTAAATTTCAGGTTTAAGACATTCTAAAACCTGAAAACTTTTAGCTTGACTTTTATCCCAATTAAAAAAAAGTTGTCAGTGTGGAGAGACTACAGTATGTAAGACTGTGTGTGTGCGCTTCAGGCCTGTGCTCACAATTAGCATCACCATCTGTGAGTCAGAGGGTGGCACATATACGCCCCATGTCTTGTCCCTGCCTTCAGCTATAAAACAATATACAGTATGTAATTTTCTCAAACTCTGTGATGTGAATTACTGCAAAGACCTTTTCAATGTCATGGAGTAGTCATGGATTCATATAATATTCATACTCATACAAGATCAAATATTTACGCTCTTTTACAACACTTTTGAACCTGTCACAGAACATGTTGAAACAATAGTTGTAGAAATTTGATTTTATTAAAGCAACACTTGAGAACTTTCAGTTTTAGTTGATTATGGAGGCACCATATGGACAAAAGCGGTAGTGTTATACCTGAAGAAGACCACATTTCCCAGAGGCCTGCAGTTGGACAGAATTACATTTCTGTTTCCAGTGGGTGTGTGAAGGATGAATAGTGGTGAGGTAATTAATTGAATTGTGGTGAAAGAATATCATATCACGATGTTGAAAATAAATGTTTAACTTTGGATTTTTTGTTTTGACTTTATGAAAGTATTCACAGTGACTCACTTCTTGTTATGTTCAAGCCTAATTTTTTCATTTTTTTCACCTCTAAATTCTACACAAAACACTCCATAATGACAAAATTAATAATGGTTTGGGACATTTTTGTAAACTTAATTGATAATTAAAAAAACAACAACAACATAAGAAATACATAAGTATTCACACCTTTGCAACCAAGCTCAAAATGGTGCTCAGGTGCATAATTTTCCAATGATCATACTTGAGAGGTTCCTACAACTTAATCGGAGTCCACCTGTAGTGAATTCAGTTTGTTGAACATGATTTGTAAAGGCACACACCTGTCTATACAAGGACACACAGGTGACAGTGTCTGTCAGAGCACAAACCAAGTATGCCATGATGCTTATGGCACATTTTGCAGGAATTGTCTGTAGACCTCTGAGACAGCATTGCCTTGAGGCACAAATCTGGGCAAGGGTACGTGAAACTGTCTGTTGCTTTGAAGCTTCGTATGAACACAGTAGCCACCGTCATCTGTTAATGGAAGGAGTTGAGCTGGCGGCCAGTCCAAACTGAGCAATCTCGGGAGAAGTGCCTTCATCAGGAAGGTAACCAAGAACCCAACGGTCACTCTGTCAGAGCTCCAGTGGTCCTCTGTGGAGAGAGAGAAACTTCCAGAAAGACAACCATCTCTGCAGCACTACACCAACAGGCCTATATGGTGGAGTGGGCAGACGGAAGCCTCTCCTTAGTAAAAGTCACCTGGCAGCCTGCTTGGAGTTTGCCAAAAGGCACCTGAAGGACTCTGACCATGAGATAGAAAATTCTCTGATCTGATGAGACAAAGATTGAACTCTTTGGTGTGAATGCCAGGTGTCATGTTTGGAGGAAACTAGGCACTACTCAACCCTTGAACAATGCTATCCCTACAGTAAATCATGGAAGTGGCGGCATCATGCTGCGGGGGGGGGGTTCAGTGTTAGCAACTGAGAGACAAGTCAGGATTAAGGGAAAGATGAAGGCAGCAATATACAAATACATTCATTCATTTAACTCCCAACAGAATAATGACCGTAAGCACACAACCAGGGAAATGAAGGAGTGGCTTCGTGACAACTCTGTGAATGGACCTTGAATGGCCCAGCCAGAGTCCAGTTTTGAATCTTACCAAACATCTCTGGAGAGATCCTAAAATGGCTGTGCACCGACATGCCCCATCCAACCTGATGGAGCAAGAGAAGTGCATCAAATAAGAATGGGCAAAATGCCCAAAGGTAGGTGGGCTGAGCGCGTGGCATCACATTCAAAAAGACTTGAGGCTGCAATTCCTGACAAAGGTGCATCAAGAAAGTATTCACAATTACACAGTACGTAGATGTGACATATTAGTTGGGTTTTAAAAAAATCAATTTTCCAAGAAATATTTGTTTTCACATTGTCGTTATGGGGTGTTATGTTTTTGAATTTTATGGGCGGAAAATGAATTAATTCCATTTTGGGATAAAGGATATAACAAAATGTGGAAAAGTGTACACAATATCATTTGACACTGTGTCTATATGCACAACAAGAATAAAAAAAACCCACAAAGATAACAAATGATGCTTATGGCACATTTTGCAAAATTCATTGAACACAAAACCCAACCTTCAATTGTAACTGTACAAATTGAAGCACTTTGTTTACCAGCTCTGTGGATAGAGTGCATTTACCCCGTCCTCTTTTCCAACTGCTGCAGTTATAGTATGTTTGTTTGAGCTAAACAACAGTGGTTATGCCGGCACTCATATGCAGAATGGGGGTAGCTGCTTGTCCTCGGGTCAAGTACAGGAGAGGTTCTATTTTCATACCACGCACTTATCTGAAACAAACTGGTTTCACTCAACCTGCTTTTCAGTACTTCATTTTCACAACAGAGAGATCACGAAAGATTCCCAATAACCATGCAAACCACAGCTTTTTAATAATAATAATAACAATAATAATAATACTCCAGAAATGTTTTTTTTTTTAAGTTTTGGTTAAGTAGGGTGTGTCATAAAAGTTCTAGGATTGGTGTCACAAAAGCTTTATTTCAAACAGCAACTACAAACCAGAGGTTTTCCCTTTTGAAGTAACCCCCCTGGAGTCCAATGCGCTTTCCCAGTCTTCACACACCCCTGTAAGCATTCTTCGGGGATCCAACTCAATGGCGATTTTGATGCTGTCAGCGTCTTTGAAACAGGTACCCTTGCTGACCCCATTGAGTTTTTGAAAGAGGAAAAAATTAGCCAGGTCAAGTTAGTAGGGAGAGTTCTCCAGCATTGTGATATTATTCTCGGCCAGGAACTTGTCGGATGTGCTGGTTGCTCGTCTGGACCACAGTGAAGGGAAAAAAAACTATGTTTGATATACTGTACCTATTTTGACTCCAGTTTAACTTTTCTGACGAACATTGTATACTGCATACGCACACGCACGCGTTAACACACACACGCACGCACACACTAACTTTCCCTTCTCTGATTTGATTCTGCTAATTAGTCTCCTCCCTTCCTGTAGTAATTTTCTCCCTAGATTTTCCTAGAAACAATTACATTAAAACGTTCGCAAGATAACACTCCCTTGTTCTGTGTTTTTCACTGTTAATTGATAGATGATAAAAGCCGCTAAATCCATTCATTATTTTGACAATTTTTATTTGCCACAGTAGTGTCGTTCTATCAAAGCTTGAAAACAAACACAACTCCACAGCTATGACATGCCAGTGTGACATAAAACTAAACCTAAAGCTGCAGATTTTCTGCTTTTGATTCATTTATTGACAACACATCTGAAAGCAACTGCATGTTACTACCGTTTTTCTCAGTCGCCTTGTTTCCATTATTATTTCTCAAATCATTCTGGAAATTTGCAAAAGAGTAATGAACATTTCTCAAAAAATTCATACAAATAGCAAAATATCATGGATTTCTGCAAAAGCCAATCTCTTGCTCACAGTCCTTAGTTCAGGGTTCTTCAATCCTGTTCCTCGAGGGCCGCTTTCCTGGATGTTTTCCATCTCTCCCTGCTGCAACGCACCTGATTCAAATGATCAGGATTGTAGCTTGTGCAGGCCTCGCTGATTATCGGATCATTTGAGTCAGGTGTGTTGCAGCATCGAGATATGGAAAACATCTGGGAAACCGTCCCTCGAGGAACAGGATTGAAGACCCCTGCCTTAGTTCATCCCTCAAAAGTAAATCAATGGGTCAATGAACATGTCACGGCTATGAAAATGACAAGTCCTTGTGTCATTTTGTCCAGATAAGACAGTCAAATTGCTTAGTCATGTTGTCAAACAGGGTTCTAAATTAACACCCGCCAACGCTAATTTATTTTAATTTTCATGATGTTTTCAAAAATAAAGCTCTCTAGTGAAACTAAAACATTGATACAATACAAGACAATACAATTGTATTTATATAACACATTTCATAACAGCTAGAGCTGGAACAAAGCACTTTACAACATGATACAAAAAATGGAATCAATAAATTAACATAAAATACTATAGACAATAGGCACCGGAAAAGAGCCCAAAATCTCAGGTCTGATCAAAAGCCAGAGAATAGAAATGTGTCTTCAACCGGGTTTTAAAAGTGGACAGAGAGGGGGCTCGCCTAGCATCCAATGGGAGGTCATTCCAAAGGGAAGGATCAGCAGCCGAAAAGGCGTGATCCCCTCTGAGGCTGCGCTTAGTCCTCGGCACCTCGAGCAGCGACTGGTTCGCAGACCTGAGTCTGCGGGAAGTTGCGTAGGAGTGGAGGAGCTCGGAGAGGTACACCGGGGCCAGGCCATTTAGTGACTTATAGACAAATAGGAGAATCTTAAACTGAACCCTAAAATGCAATGGGAGCCAGTGAAGGGAGGCCAGAATTGGTGTTTATAGCTTACAAATTCAAGAGTTTGATATTAGTTTGATATTAATACTGGTGAAAAATAACCCTGTGAGAAATTCATAGTAAATTGACAACAAACTTGTTCTGTTCTCTTGCCTTGCCACTCAGTGTAGACGGTAAATACCAGGGAAGGGACGAGATCTCGTAGCACGGGATTAGAACGCCGCGAAATTTCTCGTCCCTGTGCCTGCACGAGTTCTATTTTCTTTTGTCGATGTTTTGGAGTCTGGGTGAATATAGCAGATGTCCTAAAAGGAGCTGTCACCAAATGGGAACTTCCGAGGCCAAATCACGGAGTCGCTATTGTGACCGACAACGCTCGCAACATGGATGTGGCATTACGTGAGGCTGGCTTTGAGCCACACATTAAGTGCTTATCGTGCAGGCAATGAACGCAACGCTAGTGCAGCTGGTCCAAAGTTGGCCGCGTATCATGTTTGTTTAGACGTGTCAAGCTTATAGTTTCTTTTTTTCACCGATGCTCAACAGCAGCTGCACTTTTGACGTCTAAATAAAGTCAGCTCGAGCTGCCCGCGCACAAACTAATTATGGACGTAATCACGCGCTAGAACAACTCTTTGGACATGATGATCTAGAGCAGCGGGATTCTGTATCTGCAGATCTGAGGAGCCCAGAACTACGACGAGTTGCAGAAATCTTGACACAGACGCATTGACATTCCTCTTGTTGAAGATCGACTGAGAAACAAGTTGAACTCTACAATACAATACAATTTTATTTATATAGCGCATTTCATAACAGCTAGAGCTGTAACAAAGCACTTTACAAACAATACAATAAATTAAAAAAAACAATAAGAGGCTGTGATACATCTATTAATAAATATATCAATAAATATTAACAAATATATAAAATATAAATATAAATAAATAAAGCCAATGAATTAACATAAAACACTATATACAATTGAGTTACTGCCCCATGAGCACAGTTGGATTTTGTCAAAATATTCAGTAAAATCTCAGCTTTAGCTGTTATTGCAACAATATTTGAGATCATGTAACGAAAGTGACTCCTGTTTGCATTTGCACTTTAAAGCTAGATGATTAATTTTCTTGCAGTCTGTTCTATAAAAAACATGTTGAAAACTGAAAAAATTACATTAGGTATTTTTTTATATTCGAAATTTTGCAAAGATCTCGTCTCGTCTCCTTCTTGTGGACTCAATCTGGTGAGACATCTCGTCTCGTGGGATTATTGTCTTGTCCCATCCCTCGTAAATACCATAGTACAAGGCACGCAAATGACACGGGCCGTGTCAAATGTTGTTTTAGTCTGTGCTGCAAGCTGCTAAAAAAATCAATCACCATGGTTTGGACACCCCAAAAATCATGAAACCCGAGAATCCTTTAGAACTGGAATTGAAACAAGGAACAGGAATTGGAACTGGAATCGTGCAAATTTATACAATGCCCAACCCTTTTGTTCTCGGTCATTTGGACCCCTGACAGTGATTCCTACATTTCCAATAAATACTATGCCATAATGAGGTCACTGATAGTGTAGTGGTACACACGCCTGAGTTGTGTGCGGGCAGCGTGGGATCGATTCCCGCTCAGTGATGGTGTCTGTGTGTACCCTGCGTCTGGCTGGCGACCAGTTCGGGGTGTAGTCTGCCTTCGCCCGTTGACGGCTGGGATAGGCTCCAGCACCTCCCCGCGACCCTGTATAGGATAAGCGGTTTGGAAGATGACACATGACACTAAGCCATAATGCTAGAGATTGACATTTAATACGCCCACTGGCAGTGTCATGAATGCCTGTTATTTCACACTACAGTCTAGAGTACATCCAGTGTGAGAAAGGTAGAGGTAGATAAAGACAGCGCAGCTAAAGTTAAAAAGAAAATTGGCTAGTGGAAATTTTAGCTGGCTGGTAATTTTAAAAAAGCACCAGCCCAGAACCAGAACCCTGTTTCAATATAATAGTATATTCTGTTCTGATGTAAAGTGCTGCTCAAGTTTGGATGGCAATTATTCCAAATTGAAAATTACACTTTCGTTTATGTGGAAGATTGAATGCAAGAGACTGGACAAGAGTTCCACTTTAACTGGATAAATTATACTACTTTGTTCACAGACCAGAAAGGAAACCCTGCATAGCACAAAGTAAATAGACAAAAGCAAATGTAGAAATGTGAACATAGTACAGTCTTCTTAGGAAAAACTGTACAGGCGGTACTTTAGGAATCAGCGTGCAGTCTTCCTACAGCTGGCATTCCTGGCTTTTGGGCCTCAAATTCTCATGCATATCACAACAAATATCTTCTCTTGTGATAAGATATTTTAGAAGACTGGCTGATTGGTTGATCTCGTGTTTCACACATTTCCCTATAGAGAGTCGAAAATGACACATGACAATGTACTGACCACTTTACTGTAAGGAGCCAACTCACATGCCAATATACAGTAGAGTTTGCCCTCAAGGTCCTTGAAAAAAAAATAAGGCGACAATTTTGTGTTGTTCAATACCAGAGCTGGGCACTTTACCCTTTTTGCCGGTCAAAACCCAGCCCTCCGGCCGCGATCTGTCTACACTTCTGGCCTGGACCCTCCGGCCTATTTTATAAAAATTATCGGCCCCGAAAGCCCATTCCGATCCAACCCTCCCCCGCAAAAAGCGTCCATGCATGACTGCACCGCAGGAGAGATGATAACGGCCTTTGCCTGCGATAAACAATAGAAATACTGCATAAAAATCATCACATCTAAAACAAGGCAACAAGGTGATTACAGTATACAGTACTGTAACATATCTAAAAATGGATGCGGAAAGTGAAGTGAAAAGTGCGGGGAAACACATTTTTACTTGCTAGAGCTTTTTTTTCTAAAATAATGTCATGTGTAACGGTGAAAAAAACTGCAGCTTACTTGAATATTATTAAAAATGGATTATTTTACTTTTGGTAGTCATTATCACCACCACTTGTAGAACTTGCACTGTATCTCCATTAGTTGAAAAATGATTCAACTTTTTCTGAGCTTCCTTCTGTTCTCTATGTCTGTTTGTGTCTTTCTCCTCTTTCTTCATCTTCTCCTTCTTCTCCATATTCCTTTTCTTCTTCTCTTTGTGCAGACCAAACTTTTTTTTTTTTTTTTTTTTTTTAAAGCTTTTTGCAGACCGAACGTGCCTAATGCAAGTAAGTACGCACATTTGTTAGTGGCACATTTGACGCGTTCGGAGGCATTTTTTGTCATTTGCCCATTTTGCCGAGTAGGTTGAGATGAACTATTGGCCGCCTCCTGAGCACGTTACACACACGATGGACGATTAGTGGGCCGGACTAAAATCCACCCGCGGCCTTGCTTAGTTCAGCCCTTTTTTAAAACTTGTCACCCCCAAACCCCCGCCCCAAAAATGGGGACTGGTCCGGCCCCGGGATGGACTGCCCAACTCTGTTCAATACCAATGACTTTTAATATTTTGCTGCCTATTCGTTGGTTTGACTCCACAAATTATCATTTAAATACAATATTGGGCTTTCGTAAAAAGCATATATATTACGTAGTACACCGTTTCCAGTTATCCACTGCTCTGTGAACAGATCTGAGGAGAACAAATCAAAACAGATTGCATTTAAGGCTTTGAAAATTACCAGTGGTACGACGCTGAATAGATTTGCTGCTTGTATGTCATGTTCAGTGATTACAAGAGTCTAAAATCAGCATCCAGGGACTTTAAATAGTATTTAAAAACAACATTTATTTTATTTCATTCTTGTGACAGTTGAATCTCCTAATTTGAATGTCTGCAAGCTAAAGCAAATCTACCGAGAAGCCAACAATTCTTACATCCTTAGTTCAATTCATCAAAGGATTTACTGTATACTTAAGCAAAACCACATATACGGTACCCCAATTATCTGCAAATGGATGCAAGTTGTCTTTTATTTATTTATTAATTTATTTTCAATCCATCATTTTGCTTTCGACAGCAACACTGAAATCGATAAGGTGTAGAGATGACAATCTGCGCTCAGGGAAAAAAACAAAAAAAAAGAAGCAAATCCCAGAATAAAGCGAAAAAATCATTTTGGCCAAGTACATGTGTGTGTGTGTTTAAGTGGGTGTGGGTGTGTAAATCAATTTGAGTGTTTTCAATTGAATGGTCTCATTATTCTGAAGGACCAGCTCTTTAAAAGGAGACATTTCTTATAATATATCAGCTTCAGCTGCGGCTTTTAAGGACAAGATTCTGTTGTTGTGTTTTCTTTCAAGGAAACACAAAGGCATCTTTGAAAGGATTGTGTCAAACATTAACACATTTAAGTATCCAAATTATGAATGCAGTATGCAGATGTACCACACACAGACGCCCTCTATAGGAAGAGTCAGAGCAGACTCTTCCTACTCAGGAGACTGAGGTCTTTTGGGGTTCAGGGGACACTCCTCAGGAACTTTTATGACTCGGTGGTTGCATCGGTCATCTTCCAGGGAGTGGTCACCTGGGCAGGCGGCGTCTCGGCCCGGGACAAGAAGCGGCTGGACAAACTGGTCAAGAGGGCCGGCTCTGTCCTGGGCTGCTCCCTGGACTCTGTGGACTCGGTGGGGGACAGGAGGATGTTGGCCAAGCTGTCATCAATGCTGGGCAACCCGGACCACCCCCTCCAGGGCACCCTAACAGCACTCCACAGCACCTTCAGTGACAGACTGTTACACCCTCGCTGTGCAAAGGAGAGATTCCGCCGTTCCTTCTTGCCTGCTGCTGTCAGACTCTTTAACAAGAACATTGTGTAGTCTCTACAAACTGGCGGTCATTAGTGCAATTGTGCAGTCCTGCACCTGAGCTCGTATCGTCCAATACCCAATATTCCCCACTACTGTAATACCGTGCAATACTCAACATTCTCCACTACTGTTAGTCTAGTTTTATTTTTATCCAATGCTGTTCCTTACATTTCACTACAGCACTGCAGCACTGTCACTTAGAGTATTTTTTCCTCTGTACTATGTACAGGCCGAAATGAGTGTTCCTCATATTTTTTATGTAGATGTAGGTTGGTGTGTATACACATGTGTATATACACATGTTACTGCGTATATCTACATAGGTTTGATTCTAAATGTTTGCCGTCAATGTTATACATTAATGGCCACATTATGCCGCCGCCCCTGTGTGACCTATATCTTTGCTACTGTAACAATGAAAATTTCCCCACTGTGGGATCAATAAAGGCATTCTTATTCTTATTCTTATTACAGATGTATATTTTTACAAATAAGTATAACGCAGAACTTCTGATTATCCTGTTTATTTGCACACTTCCCTTAATTTAGAGACAACATTTCAACCTTTATTTCCAAGTGTTTACCGGTACATCTCAATCAAATACACAACCTAGAAGATTAAGCCTTTATTTGAAGCCAAACATTTTACATGAGAGTACAAAATTGTAATGTGACTGACAATTGTATTGTATAGTTTGTGATATAATTGTATGTCTAATTTGATGGTGAGACTATTATATTGTCATTGCTCAATTTTCTTAAAATGTTACAGTACAATTAATATATTGCTTTTACTAAATATCTTGTACCAAACCAAACGCTAAATAGGTAAAACCTGTATTGTCAAAAGTCAGCGCCCCAAGAACTAATCTCTCGTCCCATTAGAATTTAACAGTTCATTGATGTCAATGGCCATACAGATTTAAGTGATCTGCTATGAAAGGTAATATATACAACATTTCCGTGAGCTTTGTATATTATACTATACCCATTGTATATTTCAGTTGATAGCGTAGCTTTGTGGGATTAAAAATGTTTGCAAGTGTTGTTGCAGTTGTGCACTGAAAAATATTTGTCATGTGGAATGCTCGTGGGATCATCTTTTGGAGACACCAGCGATATACTAACACACATAGTAGGAATGACCGTTTCTCAACCTGAAAGCTGGTGGTGCATTCCTCAACCCTCGAGTGACTTAAAAAATAAATGAATACAGTGATCCTTCGATCAGTGCACCGCCAATTATTCAAAAGCATTCATTACAAATTTGAAAATGAAACACCACAGCCATATCGGCAGCCATATTGCAGAAAGACGCATTGTTTCAAAGATATGAGTTGACTTGGAGGCTTTGTACATACCCGAAGGAACTCATAAAAGGCGCGTCAGTGTGAGATTGACCAACGAGAGCACAAGTGGATTTATCCCGTAAGCTCACTGGGTGCGCATCATCGCAGCCTCTCGCTAGTCTTGTCCACGCTAACAAACTAACAACACCTTTGAACAATGTTGTTTGGAAACTCATAACGTCATTCAACTGTGCAGTTCGACAGCTGTGTTTACAAGTTGTGAGTAGGGCGCGCCCAACCTCCTGGCAAGGACGATGAGACATTGGCAAATAAAGTGTGAAAGTGTTTGTTGGTTTTGTCTTAAGTTTGTCTTAAAACAGCTTACCTTAACTAGAATCCAGAGGACCTTGTTGATGTTATTGTGCAAAGAGAAAGTTAAGGCATGATTACCTCCGGCAGTCGTCCTTCTTGTTCTTTTTAAAAGAAGTAGAAGGAGGCAACCAAGAAGCGACAGCAACAGTTTTAGTTACGCTTTGCACAACAACGACAAGCGTTTAAAGGTGCAGGATTGTACCTTTGGATAAAATGCACTACGGCATTCTAGTTAAGGTAAGTCAATTTTATGATAAATATTAAAACTTTAACGTAGTTATTAGCAAACGTTCCGTCGTAATCGTCCGCTGCCGCGGTTGAAAATCAGTTCCACTCACAGCCTGCAGATTAATATTTATTCTTCATTTTACGTTTTTAAAGTTACATTTATTTTATAACAAGTATTTAGAAGGGTGGGAACCATGTCAGGGGGTTCGCAACGGCGTAACAGAGGCGTAAATGCCCCCAAAATAAAACTTCAAAAAGTCAACCTCTACTTCGCGTTTTTCCACTTATTGCGCGGGGTTCTGGTCCCTATTAACCGCAATAAACGAGCGATCACTATACTATGCAGGTAAAATTTATTCTTAAACTATCCTTGTAAATTAGTTTAATTGGTTCTTCTCTTGTAGCCTGTAGAATGCTCGCCTTTTCTTTTGCCCCTCCTCTTGTTGTGGCAACCTGGTGCACGCAACTACCATTGTCAAAAAGTCTTGGTTCCTCAAATTAGCGACAAAGTCAAAATTAACTTGTTTGCATTTGGCTCAGGGCATTGTGGGATGCTGACCATCCTCCAGAGCTCTATCATGTTTTGTACTTATTCTTTTTTAAATACTATTTTGATCTGAGCAAGTATTGTAGGCGCAAAAGTGTGTCAGATTCCACTTACCCGAGAGACCATCGGGAAAGGTCCCTATACCGACTCTCCGTTTAAAGCACATATTACAAAGTCAAGGCCCGCGGGCCGGATGTGAGAATGTTTTCCATGGCCCATGGGATGATATTGCTTTATTATTAGATCCGGCCTGCAGCCCGCAGCAAGCCGGTGTGGGTGGCAGATGTGATCCGGTCCTTCGCGCCTGCCGATGACGTCAAGCTTTAAAATGTATTGTAGCGTCTTCCAAGAACACAGACATAGTTTAATGATCACGTTTTCATTAGTCCAACCGGCTACTTTGGGCCGCAGCCGACGCCAATACAGTACGACAACTGTTCAGTCAAAAAAGAGCAACGGCTCTCCTCTTCGTCCTCCGCTACTCTTGCTCGCATGCCTTCCCATCCAGCGAGCCGCACGATGCATTCATTAACCTCGGAAACAACACAACTTGGAAAGGCACAAATTCGACTACAACACAGACAACCCAATTCGTTACACTATTTCTGTAATATATTTCTTTGCATCTATGTTTGCCACCCCTGGCAGTTGTTATAACGAACATTACCGCTATTTTTGCGAGGATCGTCCTTCGCCGACTGAAGACTTTACGTCACTTTACGTGGCTTTCAGAATTCGGATTGTGGTTAAAAGTTATGTGGAGTAAAACATGCTTTATTAAGAAATACTTCAGGTTAGAAATCTCACGTTATTTTATTATTAGCAATTGTTGGGATTTGATAAATTCATTGAGTTTCGATGTAGTAATGAGATGTCCCACACTGTGAGCAGGCGTTGAACGCTCCTCGAGCGCTAACTGACGATAGCGAGAGACATGGTTTCTTTTCTTTCTCCTCCTTCGACACAGCTAGCTAGTAGTTTGTTCGTGCCAGCAAACTCAGTAGTTGCAGATTTCCCGTGTTTCACCACGTTTGTTGTGTATAAATGTAAAAAGGTTGAATCATTTAGGGTCGTGTCAGGTAACTGCTGTACATAATAGCCTGGATATGTTCTCGTGAGTGATGTCACGTTGATGAACACTAGTTAATTATTTCGGCTAGTTTGCTAACTATTCTAGTGATGAAACGCGTGAATGTGTATTGTATGTATTGTTTGGCTGTTTAATTGCTCAATACAGTGAATTGTAATGTTTAGGCATATTGTTAACTAATGGATATTCATTGGATGATGTTGCTAGGTTATTAGTCTGTGTTGTTGCAGACCACAATAAATAGACGTGTGTAGCCCCCGACTACTCAAATATAGTGTTATTTAGATATCGAGTAAGTTGGACCAGATTCTAGATTCTCGAAGGCTACAATAGTGGTAAGGGGAGGTGTGCAAATGAAATAGCTGGAGTCAGGAATGAGCAACAAGAATAAATGTATCAAATGTAAACAACAAAATAAAACTATTTACAACTTAACAGCCGACAACTATATACATGTGGTTCCAGAGTTCACAACTGAAAAATAATAACCCCTAAGTCCTACTGAGCTCAGTAATATTCAGTCTTTAAGTCAGTCAATGTTATTTTTTGTAGTCTTATGTGGTCCTTGAAGAAGTCGTGTTAATAGTGGTAGTTGGGTTTATTACCACGTGATGTTTCTCAAAGGGTAGTGTAACTGTCGTGATTCTGGATTCATGTTAATATTAAAATGACGTAGCTTTCCAAATAAAGTTATGTGACAATATATGTTATTTGCCAAGGACACTACAGTTATTGTGCCCCCTGCTGTTATATTTGAGTGTTGCATTGAGTGGCAGGGCGTGGTTACTTTAAGGAGGAGTTATTGGCCTTCACTGTGACATCAATTAGTCTGAGGAAGGAGACGGAAGCGTCAGGTGCATATGGCAACACCTTCGATTTTCTCTAATTATTCCTAAATTCCTGTTTAGAAGGCAAAACGGTATGCGAAAATGACTAGTGTGAATTCCGTGAGAATGAAAGGGATTACCCAATGGCCGCAAACTTCATCCGCAAACACTTCTATGTGGATGATGGTCTTATCATTGTAGACTCAGTCAACGAAGCTGTCCAGTTAATCACAGAAGCGCAAGAAGTTTGTGCAAGGGCAAACCTGCGCTCATGTTGGTTGAATCCCCACCAGGTTCTACTGAGGTCTCTGGCATGGACTTCCTTCCATGCTTGAAGAATTCCTTTTACTGTTCCATTATTTTTCAGGCTTGTACAGTTGTGAATCCATCGAGGTAAAATTGTTCCTTAAATTTCTTCTCAGGGGCATTGAGGTGAGGTTCCTACTTGCCAATCTTGTAAATGGAGTGTGTTATAAATCCTTGTAATTACGCTCTGGTCTATCTTGTTCAAATCATTCCTAGGCACATGTTTTAAGTCATCAGGGGTTGGTATGAGTTGAACCAAAAAATGGATTCTTACTGGTTTCAGTTGATATACATCCTTCCCACTGCTTGTATAAATCTGTTTAGGTTCGTATACCTTCAATGTTGCGAACCATATCCAGGGAAGGGACTCATTTAGCCAATGTTCGTAGTCTACTGCTCCTCAGCCCCGACGGTTGGTGGGTAAAGCTTAGTTGACAGGTCTTGGAGTAGACTCTTCAGGGGTCAACACATGGCAGTTGCTGTTGAGGCCGTTAGCGGCCCTACACATCGTTCCTATATTCCAATAACAGCGGTTCATAGTTGTTATCGATCTCATGCATTCCCATGTGTCATATGAGAGAGAGTCCAGGTTCTTTTTCATCTTGGTTTCCTCGTGGGCAGTCCCGGGTTGGTGTAGTGGATCCTGCTTGGCTTTGTTGGTCTTGGTCGCCCCTCACCAGGGGTAGAGAGTAGTGTACTATCGCCCCCTGCTGTAGACAATATTGAGCAGTCGAAAGTCAAACAGCTCCAGCACGAAAAAATATTTAGATTCAGTAGTTGTCAAAACTCTTTGATCCAAGCCATGATTTATGGCTTTTCAATTCAAAGGTCATGGTCATAAATATTACATTTGATTTAAATAGTTTCCGGGGACATCTGGAGGTGCTCCAATTTAACTAGCGTACATCCTGTGGGTCACTATTTTATGTGAAGTAGTCAAAAGGTCAAAGTAGTATATGTCAGGGTTTGTTTGAACATTATTTGATATGTGTATTATGTGTTGTTTTATGAGATAGTTTCATCTCACCTTGGGAATACCACACAGAGTTTCGATGTCTCAAACTGTTCGAAAAATGCAAAAATATACACAAACTGTGAAACAGTATCGTGTTTAGGGTTGTATTTGCAAAGAAAAGTTACATTACCAAAAATACTGACGTAAGGTTTTAGTTCATGTTTCGTAAGTGTACCGGACATTTTATTTGTTATGCTAGGTGTACCCTAATGCAATATTTCCATTCATGTACATGTTTAATTACACTTATCACTAGTTTCTGCGCACTCAAACGCAGATAACTTAAAAGTAATGTTATAGGAATTTCCAGAGGGGGCATGGAAATAAGTCTTATAGTAATGCTTCAGTTATTAGAGTCGATGCTTTTTTGTTTTGTGTAGTTTCAGTATAAGCTACAGAACCAAGATAGTTTTGGGGATGCCCACGATTTACATAAGTACTTTAGTTTTAAATCTTACCTTAGAACAGGGTTTACCAACATGTTACCTGATCACTGATGGGACATTGTAAATTGTTTTTGAAGTGGTTATTTGAAAATGTACACCCTTGCAAAGATTTATAGAGTTTTGATGATGTGCATAATCATTAACAGTGTCTTAAAATGAAAATAAATAATTATTGATTATTACATATAATAACCTTATTCAAGTTAATTTGTGCAGATTTGTTATTTCAGAGGTGTGTATCAAAGATAGCTCTCAGTGTCTCAAAGGTTGGTGAGCCCTGCTTAGGAAATTGTTGACTATTCCAACTCTTTTACTGATGTTTTCCTTCTTGCAAATGCTGGAAGAGCATGAAGAAACACAGGGTTCGGTGTGCATGGCGGAAGAGCAGGGAAGTCTGGAAATGGCAGTGGAACCGGGCGATTCACGTCTCGATTCACCTCTCGATTCACCGGTCGATATGGACCAACCAGGCCTTAGTTGGAAGTCTGCTGTAAGTTTTACGGGCCCCACCAGCATGTCAATGACCCACCACTGGTAGCACAAAAGGCATCTACTCTAACTGTGACAATTATATATGGCAGTTGATTTATGCACGACATTACACACAAATTTCAGAATTTCAATTGTGAAATTGAAATGTTGACTTACTCATATTTACTTCCATCTCACATTATTTCAGTTCCGTTAGTTGCGGTCAATTATTGTATTATCTTTTATATTCTAGGGAACCCCTTCACTACCTGCTATGGACACTGTGACTGCAGTAAAAAATTCCTCTAGAACAGCAAGGTCTGTTGGCACACAGACACCTGTTGTAGACACGGTGACTGCTGTAGAAATACCCCCCAAAGAAGCCAAGTCTATTGGCACCCAAACATCTCAAGGTACACCAACTACAAGAGTGAAATGTAAGTGCTCGTATGTTTTTTGGGGGATATTTTTTTTTTATGTCTGAGAAATACCTGTGTGATTTTGAGTTGTAGGAATGCTGATTTAGTATAGTGCACAGTTGAGCTCAGTGTACTCAAAGAAATCTGAGCTGAAATATTCTTTTTATAAATACTGGATTTCTGTGAATACGTTTTTTAGCATTAAATATATCTTCCATGCATATTTTATATAGTGTTTTTACTCATGTGCAACACTGATTTTTCAGGCACCACCTACATCGTTTGTACTATTTTAGTTGTATTTTGATATCATGCAGTGCGTTCTGGCATCTGCTATGTTCAGAACCCTTTACACTTACAGTACGGCTACTTATTTTGACATTCTTTAAATCAAATCTCACTTATGTATAGGCTTTATGGTCAATTTCTTGAATCATTCTTTTCTTCTGTATACTGTAATTGGCTTTACCTCATCTTTTCAATAGATGTTCAAGCTATAGTGAAAGTTGCGGAGAAGTTTGTTGCCACAATGTATCCACCGTTAAAGTCAACAGGGACTGTGACCACACGTCAGCCCAAAATTAAACAAAAAAAGAAGGAAGACTTTCCCAGATCAGGCTCCTTCTCATCACCAGGAACCTCACAGAGTCAGGATTACACTCCAAGTAGTGTCAGTTCGAATGAGGACTTCTCTTCACCCCATAAAACTCTAACGAGAAAGTGAGTATTGTGTGTGTGTTTTATTTAGAAAATTATAGTCACGATACTACAGCGATTAAACTGATTTTTTTTACAAATATGATGTAATTACAATGTTTTTATTTCTCCATTACTTATTTCAGTTTTTTTTTTTCCAAAAATCTGTTAATAATGTCATTTTTTTTCTCTTTTTCTGAAGAGCTGCCAAAAAAAACAAGAAAACATGTTCCACCACACGAAGAAAAGAAATATATTGTCTTTGCGTGACAGTTTCTTGATCTTTTAAATACTTGTCAGACGTGTGACTCTGGAGATGTGGTACTTTCAAGAACAGTGTCAGGGACATACCTGAAGCTGGTGAGAGTGTCTCATGTCATCTTCCAAACCGCTTATCCTATACAGGGTCGCGGGGAGGTGCTGGAGCCTATCCCAGCCGTCAATGGGCGAAGGCAGACTACACCCCGAACTGGTCGCCAGCCAGTCGCAGGGCACACACAGACACTGTCACTGAGCGGGAATCGATCCCACGCTGCCCGCACTCAACTCAGGCGTGTGTACCACTACATTATCAGTGACTCCGGTGAGAGTGTGCAATACCTGCAAATCTCTATTCACATGGGAGAGCCAGCCCTGCTATGGCATATATCCAGCAGGGAACATCCTTCTGTCTGCAGCCACTCTCTTTGGTGGAACCAGTCCCACACAAACACTTAGACTCCTTAAATTCCTCCATTTGTCAGTGATCTCAGAGTCAACTTTGTTTTCTCATCGAAAAAACATTCTGCAGCCATCCATAGAGAAAGTATGGGAGTCACACCAGTTACAATTAGTCCAAAAACTCCAGCAGAGAGGAATGCCCATCACAGTAGGAGGGGATGGCAGGGCAGATAGTCCAGGGTTCTCTGCAAAGGAACTGAACATCAAAAAGATAATTGATTTGCAGCTTGTACACGTATTATTGGCATTTTCTACAATTTTTTTGGACATTGTATTATGTGTTGTTATAAATACACTTATGACTTAGACCAATTCCTCCTCAAATTTCAGAGCTATGAGGTTAAGAATTGCTCCCATATGGAACTGGAATGATTCAAAAGGGTTCATCAGAAGCTTGATGGTTTCAACCTGGTCATTGGCAAGTTGATCACTGATCGCCGTCGACAACTGGCCAAATATGTACAAGAGGAAACTCCACAGATCAATCATCTTTTCGATGTGTGGCATATAGCCAAAGGTAATGCTTTGTATGATCCAACCCGAAAATAAATGAAAAAGAAGTAAACAAGTCCATAAAACACTAAGTATATTGTGCTATCCCATGTTATTTGAGTTAATCTTTTTACATTTCCACTTTTTACTTTTATTAGGCATCAGGAAAAAGATACACACACTCTCCAAAAAGAAAGGCTGTGAAGTTGTTGGCGAGTGGGAACAGAATATCAACAACCACATCTACTGGACTGCCTCATCTATTTCTGAGAACCAGCCAGAACAATGCCTTGCCAAGTGGGCATGATTGTCCACTCATATACAAGGTGTTCATGAGGGTCACAACCATTTGTTTACATGGAAACTTGGATGGACACAGACAGAAAAAGTGGCTTCAAGCAGGTAATTAAATAGTTAATTGTGTTGTTATTATCGTCATGATTATAAATATAGGATTTGTATTTGTTTGTATGTAGGTTATTGGGAAAAAATAAGTCACATCATGTGGTCAATTGTATCCAATAGTTAGTAGGCCTAGGTCCTCTGCTACATTCACTGATCAGTATCAGAGTTGTACTTGTTTCTTCTCCCCCACACCCTCAACTTGTCCTACTTATTGTGCATCGTCACCTGCCTCCGACATCTCCTAATTATTGTCGTTTACAAATATGTACATTTCAACAAAATACACAGTTTGGTTAGCATTGTTTTTTTACAAGCTCAGAAATACTTTTTAAATATAAAAAAAATCTTTTGTATATTTTTTGCAGGTACATATGTATGTGAGAAGGTGGAAGACTTTATACATAATGGCTCTCTACTGAAGTACATCAAGAAAATGTCAATCGTATGCCCTAGAATCATTCCACAGCGTTATCAACCAGTTTGCCCCATGGATGAAGGCCTACACCTACCATGGCATGCAGGCCAGGTGAGTACACCTTGGGTTTGGCCTTACCCTTTTATTCTCTCTCTCTCATTCTTCCTAATTCTCTTCCACTATTTTTTTTTTCATTTTATATTTTGTGCACAGTAGCCATTTCATCAAGGAAAAATGTCAATGTGATAGATACCTTTTTTTGTACTCATTTTTAGGTCATTTTGATTTATTTTTTATTTGTTGCTTTCCATGCAAATTGACTTAATTAGTCCATTAGTTAGGAAATATTATTTGTGCTATAACGAATACGTCTAAACCTAATAAATGTAGACACATCGTGTACACATATCAATGACAATGCAATACACAATTATCTGTCCTTTCTCAGACTTCATCTTGCAGCCCTCCATTTCAACTGGAATTCAGATCGCCAACAAGCAACAAAAGTCGGGGGGAAAAGCTTTTGGCTGAAGAAATTGAAAAACAAGCAAGGGAAGGCTACGGTCGCGGAGGTGAAAGAACCTAATTATTATGGTAAGTTTATATATCATTCTCAGGGAATATAATCGATCGGAAATGGAGTGCTGTGTTTATCTTAGATTTTGGCCTCTCATCTGAGTGACCATGCGCCATCAGTTCATGCTACAAGGCAACCAGCCACTGTTGTGTAAAACAAAATTGTTGGTGGTCAGAGTGGGAGGCAAGCCCCAAACATGAACAGTATCAATCTTTGGGAACGCAAAACGACAGTCGTTAAGATGCCTTGCTAAGAGGCCTCTTTTTTATTTAGGAGGTGGCTTATTACACCACCTGTTCTCAAATTACATTGCAGTCTTTTCATCCATTCCAAAGAGCCTCAATGATTGCGCCTCAAACCAAAACAATAAACACTACTGCACTTTTTGTCTTGTTGATGCAGGTCCACTACCTTTTTACAACTGAATGGAATGATAATGAGGGAGTTTATGCTCAACGACTCTGGTTGACGATTGAGGCCGCTCTGCAAGGCATCTTAACTACTCTTGTTTTGCATTCCAAACGAATGATATCATTCATGGTTGGTATGTATCTCCAACTCGGCCCCAAAAAAAAGTTTTACCCAACAAGGGTCGTTGCCGTCACCAAGCCTTGCTGCATGAACTGATGAAGTGTGCTAACTCAGATGAGAGGCCAAACATCTAAGAAAAACAGCACTCCATGTTGATCGATTCAATGCACTGGGAATGAATTCAACTGGATGAATGAGAATTATCACAGGCATTTTATTATTGCAAATAATTTACCACAAAAATTGTCACAAATTTATGAATTGGAAAAAAGTGAAGTTGCTTATTAAAATTTCATCAGCGTTTAAACACGCTGATTGAAAATAACTGTCATACATGTACTATAACAATTGCACAATGTAAAATAAATGGAACACAACAAAAATAAATTGTACACCAAGCAATACTTTTTGCCTACCCATACCCAGTATGCATTGCAATAAAAATGTAATGTGCACTTTCTAAACTAAAGTGACAGTAGCAGATAAATTGTTTGCATCCTTCAGAATATGATGAAATCCTGAATGGAAGTTTTTGGTGCACTCATTAGAACACTGCTAAATAAACTTGTATGTGTAATTCTCATATGTTCTGGATGAAAAATATTTGATCAAAGTTGACAATGTTTAATATTTTGTTGGTGCTTTTTTTCTAGGATACATCAGCGAGTTGGTGAAGGATGTGGTGAAGCGCACACAAGAGGACAGCATAGCAGAGAGCAAGCACTCACCACCACCTCTAACGAGCGGCTTTGATTACCCCAGCAAGGAAGAACTTATTGAGCAACATAGAAGCCGCTTCAATCAGACCAAGCCAGCCACGCCATGATAAGAATTCAACTCTTTCAAATAAAGACTGTGCTTTCTTATGTCAGCATTGTTTTATTTCTGTGTATGTGTACATGAAGTGTGAAAAAGTAAAGAATAATCAGCTGTTCCTGGGTGTTCATAAAGTTTACACTTTGTTACAAAATAAATTCTAATTATAGAAACACACTAAAATGAAAGGTTACATATAACAGACATTAGGAAACTGGATGTTCTATGGCTCCTGAAAACCATGATGCATTGGATGGAGAGGCCTCCCTGATCTTGGTCATAGCGCAGGATGTAAGGGGTACCCGAATTGAGCGTCCCAGGAAATGCCAGCACTATCTCACCAGCTGCCTGTAGGCGACATGCCTATTCCTCCTGAATGAAGATGGGAAGCATACCAATACAAATTTTGTAAGAGGAGGGGTAATGACAACATTTGATTTTGTAATACAGTATATACAGTATTTATGTTGGGTTAGTGAGCAAAACAAATAACGAGCACTCTTACGCATCTTGTTGAATTACAGAAAACGAATTTAGGCTGGAGTTCTTCCTGAAAAATGTGTTACATCAGATAAGAGTACATCTACATAAAAAAAAAGAAGACAAAACTCACTCATGTTCTGAGGCATCCAACCTCTCTTCTCCGCCATACTGTGCCTTGTACTGGTACTACGCTGCTTCCAGTACATATGTGTCTAAGCAGACTGTAGAGAATCCAGGGTGTTGAGTGATGCAGTCCAGCTCCTCTGGAAAGCTATGGATCTTCTTCATCACTTGTGGAATTTCCCTGCAACAAATGCTCACCTCCGCTGTCGGCATTGGAGAGCATCTTCCACAGCAGGAACACATGTAACATGCAATTTGTTTTAAAAACATGTAAAAAAAAATAGTCCCTATTATTTAACCCTAATTTCAAATACTGTACTTCAAACATGCATCAAATGTTCTTTGTCCTGTGAGAGTGCTAGGAATGATCACTGAAATAAGAAAGTCACATGACTAGTACAGGATAGCGGAATATGTGCCCTGAAAAATAGTGAAATGACAATGCATGTAAGGGTCACTGATAGTGTAGTGGTACACACGCCTGAGTTGTGTGCGGGCAGCATTGGATCGATTCCCGCTCAGTAAAAGTGTCTATGTGTGGCCTGCGACTGGCTGGCGACCAGTTCGGGGTGTAGTCTGCCTTCGCCCATTGCTGGCTGGGATAGGCTCCAACAACTCCCCATGATCCTGTATAGGATAAGCGGTTTGGAAGATGACATGACATGACAATGCATGTATTAGTGCAAAGAACAGTAGACATTTGTGTGCCTCACATTATTACATGGGCATTTGTCATATAGGTATGAAAAACAGCCACTGGCTTGAGCGGAGGTTGGCTTGACCGCATTCACGTAGCTGAGGCAGCTGTGTGTTTTTATTCAGATAGTAGGAACAATGACTGCAAGTTAACGTGATCGGGGCCGAAATACACCCGCAGATTAGTGAATTGTAACATTGGTCTAACTTTTTTTCGCACGTTGTCACTAATACCATGTAACTACGTTTCAGCAGTTGAAAAACTGCTACAGTATACCAAGCAATATAGCATCCAGTTTATTAATTTAAACATTAATTAAGAATACAATAACAATACCCACCAACAATTGTTGCCGCGATGTCTCTCTAGAGATTCGTCGCCACCATCCCAGGTAGAAGCGAGAATAGCTCCCATCTCCTCGGCTTCAGGCTCGAAGCAGTACGGCTGAATTCTGAGTTGTCTAAAAGCTTGGCCTTCTACTTCGTCGTCAGAAGAATCAGAATATAAAATCTCCGACTCAGAACTACATTCAGAGCTGTTGTGTTGAGACATGGTTTCTAGTTGACGGTGTGGAGTAAGTATTAATGTCACCTACAGTCGAAAAAAATGTCACCAATCCTCTTCACCGTGGATCGCAAAGAAGCAGTGTGCGAGTGTGCCCGTCCTTCAAGCCTCTATTTATGCAGCTCCACCTGCATCTGCTCACTTCGACATTTCCTCATCCTCATATAAATCAGCCACGGAGAGGTTAATTCTTTTGATATGTTGAAGTGGGCATTAGTAGGGATGTCCACATAGATTTTGGTGCAAATTGATGACCGTTTTTGTACGTTATAAGCAATGAAAGTACAATGATTTCCAATGGAGAGTTTGGAATCAGTCCGTCGCGTGACTCCGGCCGAACAAGGATAGAACGGTATTGAGTGATAATTACCATCCTCTTTTCTGTTACAAAGACGTTGATATTGTCATTATCTACAAACCTATATCTTAACCATATATCACATTTGACTGGTTCAAAGTCCACAATCACGTCATCTATATCACTGCCGTTACTCATCTAAGAACTCGCGCGATCAATTACGCCGCCATTACTGCTCGAAAAAATTCCGCATATCCTCCGTCGACATCGTCGCATGTCTATTCTGATGCATTTCATTGGTTAAGAGACCGAGAATTAAATAATTAATAAAAAATGGCGTATATGCTCATCAGGCTTTGAGGGTAGAAAGACTCATCAGCGCTCCAGGCTTTAAGGGTAGAAACGCGGTTATGTGCTCCTGTCCATAATGGGTTAAAGCACCAAGTCACCGTTAATACACCCGCGGGGATAAATCACTTCGATTCCTCTGACAGAATAGTCATTAATGACCAGTTTTGGGCAAGTTACTTCCAAAATGTGATTTATTACTACAGTTACTTGGATGAGGAAGTAATACCTTTCTTTACAATATTACTGTATTTGTAGAGTAATGCGTTACTCATGTTTAAGTTACTTTCTTTTTTAAATCGGTGATTAATTCATTTAATAATGATTTCAACACATGTAAAATACAATATTTGCTACCATACTGCAGCCGGTAAAGTTATATTATGAGCATATTTAATATATAGTGCAATATTAAATGTTTTGACTCTGGTGGGAGATCACTACCCTTGATCAATATTTCTATCAATAAGATTTTTTAATTAAAAATATTGGAACTGATATTTTGTCCATGGTAATTGTAGTCAATGGTGTAAAAACAAAAACGGTACTGGAAAGAGTGTTTCCATAAGCACTCCATTCAGCTTTGCTATGCGACATTCACAGAGTGAACTACTCTGAATGTGATTATTATAGCGGAATCCAGCAGTGTACCAGCCCAAAATAACTCACAATGATTATACACCTCCACACATCCAAACATGTCTGTCTGTAAGATTTAGTTACCACATTAAACAATGTCCTGTAGAATATAATTACATAAAAAATAATTACCTTAACCCATCTCAGATGTACTCCGTTCGCGTTCTTTTTTCAAAAAGAAGGTTGCATACAAACTTTCGCGCCGCCACTAACCACGCCCCTATCTGTTTCCACACCCCTACAGGGTAAACAAATCAATCTAACATTTTAGTTTAGTCCCTTTGCACATTCACACTAGTCTGAATTTTATTCCTAATGTTTTTAAAGTTCATTCAAACACGCTTTACAGTTTTTTTCAGCACACTTTAGAGGTAGAGTTTTCTTTCAGATAATCTTCACATCCCACAACAGCAGAATCACAGGTGTGCTTTTTAAGTTATTTTATAGATCACTCATACAAAACTATACATACAATTGTACAATTATTCCTGACTTTGTACAAGTATCAGATTAAAAGTCCAGCCAGGTTACCCCTTCCAACACCCCACCCATCCCTCTCTATGACCCCCCTCTGACCTCACACATGTACAGGCATGCCCCGACATATCCTCAGAACATATACTCCCACGACCATAAAACTGGTGTCATGCTTGGACATAAACCAAATTCAAGATACCCCTCCCGTGCATTTGTGACTCCCATAAAACACATTGACGTTCAAATCCCGGAGTCAGCTTTTTTTATGAGTCTACGAAAAAACGCGTTGCTTATTTACACGGGTAGACCACCTCGTGTGTGCGTGAAAGGACGCATCTTCTCTCATAAAACAACACATAATACACATATACTACTTTGACCTTTTGACTACTTCACATAAAATAGTGACCCACAGGATTTACGCTAGTTAAATTTCAGCATTCCAAATGTCCCCGGAAACTATTAAAATCAAATATAATATTTATAACCATGACATTTGATCTGAAAAGCCATAAATCATTGCTTAGATCAAAGAGTTTTGACAACTGCTGAATCTAAATACTTTTTTAGCACAGTTCCCAACTAGGGAGTTGAAGCGAGCAACTGTGATTTAGTGGTGTCGCCATGGAAACAAAGTCTTTCTCTGTAGATCCTTCGGGTTTCCACTCCCAGTATCCGCCACTTTGGTCAGGTAAAGGCTTAAAGCTAGCATTAGAGTACCATCTGGGTGCTCTTGACAATCGTTGGGTTACAATCTGTAACCAATTTCTCTTTACAACTCGTGACTGGGTTGTAAGTAAACATAACATATACACCTCGATTTCTCCAGTCCAGGCGACAATTCTTTGTATCGCATGGGATGTACACCGCTTCTTGGCTGTTGAGGGATCAGTAGTTACTTGTTTCAGCAACTCTAGTCCTGTGCATAGTTTTCCTGTAGCATTTTTGCGAAATCTTTTCTTAACTCTTGTTTCATGGCAACCTTATCCAAGTATGTTAGGTCTTCTTTCTCAAGTTTCACCAGTTGGTCAATTCTTGTCGAATTCCAGATTTCATTAACCATGGTCTTCTCTGCTATCCAACAGGTTTGGTTGAATGGTTTAGACAATCCATATGGCACTGTTATCAATTTCATAGGATCGTCGAGGCTGCTTGTTCCATTATCAGGGCTGGTACCCCTTGTAATGGAGTACATACAAAGCATCCATCCACTAAGTACTATCACCAGGACGATGATAAATGTAATCCCGGTTACCCATTTTTCCAGGTTGCTAAACCTTGGTAGTGGAAGTATCTGTGGCCTCCAATCCACAAGTGGACTGGGTGTAAGGTTTAATTTTAAGGTATTTTTATTAGTTTATAAATGTGTTAATGGTCTTGGGCCATCTTATTTGCTCTTATCATACCAACCCTCGCGGATCCTGAGGTCCTCTGGCGGCAGCCTTATTATTATTCCAAGAGTGAGGACCAAAACGCATGGCGAGGCTGTATTCAGCCATTTTTGGTCCTCATCTTTGGAATAGCCTGCCAGAGGACGTCAGGTCTGCAGAGACTGTTGATATTTTTAAGAGGAAGCTCAAGACACACCTTTTTAGTTTGGCTTTTAACAACTTTTAAATAATTTATCTTTTCTTTTGATTGAAGATTATTTTTATTTTATCTTCCTGATTTTAGTTCTTAGACTATACTACTGTTCTGTCTTTTAGTTTTGTTGCTCTCTGCTGCTGTCAGCTTTTAGCTCCAGTGTTTCCTCATGGGGGGCCCTCCGCGTTAGGGGTGGGGTGGCTGCCCTTCCCGCCGGGGCTGTCATCGCAGGGACTCCTTGGGTCCGGGTGGCCGGCGGCCTCTACACTTTGTGTGGGGTCCGCCTGTCTAATCCGGGCTGGGGGTCTCTATGGTGGTGGCACCCCTGTGGCCGTGGGTTGTCATTCCCCTCAGCACGGATGAGCTCCCCTTGGGTACCCTTTCCTCATATGGTTTCTCTGTGCCTTGTCATGTCTTTTAAACACATTTTATCAGGTTGTGCACTTTGTGTGGATGTGTGTAAGTGAGTGCTGATGTACTAGTGGATATCTGTCTTGGGTTTGTTGGGAGGGAGGGCGTGAACGGATCTTTTTGTTTTGCTTTGGTTATCGTACAGCACTTTGAGTTGCATTTTTATGTATGAAAAGTGCTGTATAAATAAAATGTAATTGATTGAAGGTTCAAATAAGGGGGGTCTTCTAGTTCGGCTGAAGTCAAAGACAAAAGTTATTTATAGTGTGTCTTGGTAGATTGTATACGCTGCCTTCCGTTCTCTTGGTTGGTCGGGACTACATCTGGGGAGTCTTCCATGTTAGGCTCCTCAAATGGTTCTTTATACATTGCTTCTGGAAAAAGTCCATAATATGCACAGTTTTGGTAGATCCGGATCCTGGATCCTCAGGCTCAGGATCCTGTGGTATTGGTGCCATCTGCGTAGCGTAGGTATGATTTCTTGGAATCCTGGGGTTGTGCTGCTCCCAAGTCGCTAAGTAGGCATAGTCCGGAGGGCACCTAGAACTCTCGATTTGGCGAAGTCCAATCCGTTCGTCTTCCAAGGATCTCCTATCCTCCGCTTGCTCTGCCTCTGGTCTGTTCTCGTCCTGTCACTGGCCACAACTGCGCTTGAAACTCGAATCTTCTGACTTTTATTTATTCTTGCTCCACCCCTTTTTCCAGAGGGGTTGGTCTTGTTTATCTCAGTAATCTTTTGTCCAAAAATCTTGTCCATACCGTGAAGTCCAGTCGACAGAGTCTTTTCTTGCTGTACTCATGTCATATTCTAATCTAGAAACTCGTCCTTCTATTTTATCTAATGATACTCGTAGTCTGTCAATTGCGACTCCTAACGTTAACATTTTGTCTTTGAGGTCCCTTGCTATCACTTTCATGCTATCCTTGATGGTCGGTATTCGAGAATCCTTCACGATTTGGGTATCGTACTTGGAATGAGCCATTGTCCTTGGTTGGTTGGAGGTGGAGGGTTGCTCGTCTAATCCTCAACTGCCGGTTCAATCCAAGTCGCTTCGTTTTTATTTGCTTCATTTACTCCTACCTCCTGTCAGGGTGGAATCTCTAAATTGTCACAATGTTGCTCAATATTCTTTATCCGGTATTAGTTCAAAAAGATAATATCCTAAGGGCCGTCCAAGGTCTGTTGTTCTATTTTATAGAATTTTAAGGGTTCACTTTCGGGATCCCATGCTGTTCTTTTTCCGTCTTAACCGTTACTGTCGTTCCGGTTGCAGCAGGACTGTAGTCTACGTAATCTGGTAAAAATCCTTTCCATTATTAACATATGTTCTTCCAAGTAAGAGAACTTACACTTTAGTCTTTTTATGTCTTCATCTGCTTCCTTAGGAAGGGTTATGTTCTTCTGTCGTACCTGCTGGATCATTACCATGATTGCTCGGTTTATCAGGCTATCTCTTACTTCTATCTTGGCGATTTCTCAGTGTATGATTTTCAGTTCTTTTTCCAATTATACTATTGTTGTTTCCATTGTACTCATTTTTATGTCAGTTTGAGTAGATTTCTGTACCTTGTCAGCCATTTGGTCCTTAGGTCGATTCTGTTTCACTGTCCTTGTTGAGGCGGCACGGTGGTCGACTGGTTAGCACGTCCGCCTCACAGTTCAGAGGTCGTGGGTTCGATCCTGGCTCCGGCCTCCCTGTGTGGAGTTTGCATGTTCTCCCCGTGCCTGCGTGGGTTTTCTCCGGGCACTCCGGTTTCCTCCCACATCCCAAAAACATGCATGGTAAGTTGATTGGATACTCTAAATTGCCCCTAGGTGTGATTGTGAGTGCGGATGTTTGTCTCTGTGTGCCCTGCGATTGGCTGGCAATCAGTTCAGGGTGTCCCCCGCCTACTGCCCAAAGACAGCTGGGATAGGCTCCAGCACACCCCGTGACCCTTGTGAGGAGAAGCGGTACAGATAATGGATGGATGGATGGATGTCCTTGTTGAGAGGTGGAGGGTTCTGGTTCAGGTGCTGGTCATCTACTTCAAAAACGATGAAGTTCTTTCTTGATATTCTTGTCTGTTTTCTTTATTCCTAACTTTGGGAACCAGGTGTGATAAGTATTCAATTTCCCTTGGAACTCTGCTGTCTTCTCTCTTTCATGTCGTACTGAATCCTCTTCCTCCCGATCCTCGTCTATTTGTAGCTCTCTGTCACTAGACTCCTCCTCTCTCTCTTCTTGGGTGGAGTCTTCCTCTGTTTCTTTATACTCTAGCATCCAAGACAATATAGGGTGCCTTCCACCTACTATTAAACATTTTACTGACAAGTCTAATGCTGTGTCCGTTACTAATTCAGCTGCTTCATCATCCGATATCCGCAATGGTTTGTTTATGGCAGGCCATTCATTATGATACTTAGGGCACTCAATCAGCGTCCAGTGTGTTCTTAGAAAGGGAAGCATATTGCCCTTTCCATAAAATCCCAAATAGGGGCATCTAAGCTTGCGCTGAACAAGCTGCATTGTAGTTTACCATACATCAGGTTCGTCAAACAACTTTCTTTTATCCCTAATCTTAGCTGGTTGCACTCTGTTGCTGCAACTAGGGACAGGGGATGGAGCCCTCATTTCTGCTCCTTCTCCTTCTCTTTCCAACAAGGGGGGACTTCTTACTTGTAACTCTTTTAACTCTACTCTGGCCACTTCGGCTAGTGCCATGAGTTTCTTGTTTCCCCCTTGTATGCTCAGGTTAATTAGTCCCTCTGATGGTTCCCTTAATCCTGGCAATACTTCCATTCCTCGGGAATATAATCCTCAAAGGGTATCCTAGCCATCATAACTGTAAATTCGACGCAAAGTTCTTCATCTGTTCCGATGTCATCTGGTCCTTTTACCCGGACGCAGTTTCAGTACAGCGTCTTTAGCTTTGTATTCCAACTTCTTAGTGGAATCATCGAATGCAATGCGATAACTATAAATGTTATTACCTTGCGGAGAGACTTCTTGTGGAGCCTCTGGTAGTATAATCAAAGGGATATGTTCTCGGGCCAATATGTTGTTCAATATAAAAGCTCAGGGTCTACTTGATCCCGATGTGTTGAGAAGAATAGACATGGTCATGATCTGGACCCCAGCTCACTGCCTTCCTGTCCTCCATCTGCAGAATGGTCGTCACATACACTGAATCTTCGACAATACTGCCATGGCTGGAGTTGTTCCTCCAGGATGGCCAGTTGTTGAACAGCAGCTCTAGGAGCCCCCTCACTGACCTCTCCAAAGCATCTTCCAGGGGGATAGGACAGAATGGGCCTCAGAGAGGCTATAGGGGTGTCGGCCTTAGTTACTTGCCATCCGTAGGCCTCTCCGGTCAGTATAAGAATCCCACTCAAGATTTTCTCCCAGCAGTAGGTGCAATGCAGCAACGTTTCCCCGTCCCACATGCAACTACACGCGGCTTTTGCTTTCTTTCCTCTTGGTGGGTTTAAATCCCACTCCGCATAAATCTTCACTGTTGGTAGAAATCTTATTGTACAAATCTCACATAGATAGGCCTCCAGTATCTTGGCTGGGCCTATGACGTTAGGGTTTGGACGTTAGGGTTTGGAAACGTTTCCTGTGATTATCTCTTCACCCAGTCAAAATTTGATCCGATCCATCCTGTTGTTATTCCGTCATCCTTTCCGCATACAACACAGCCTATGTCGGCTTGGTTCCAACAGAAACTCTCCACCTTATGGGATATAAATCCCCTCCTCGCATTCTCCAAAAGGCAAAATGCCCTTCTGGCCTTGATTCCACGCGAAGTCCTTCGAGTGATAACCACTAGTTTAATCATGGCTAACATGATAAAAGGCGGGACAGTTTTCTCTGTAATCTTGTTTCTTTAATTCCTTGGCTTGAGTTGAATCAACTGGTATTGGTTTCAGCTGCTCTACCCCTTGGAGTCCCTTTTCTTTTTATTCTGCCCATTATGAGGTCAATATGTAGTGCAGGTTTGTATGCAGCCTTAGAGCGCCCTTGTGTGGTTGTTTAAAATATTGTTTGCTGATGTTGAAAAAGATAGAAATGCAGTACGGGAGAACGCAACTCCAACCCATTCATGTTACAATGTTAAAGTTGGATCCAATAGTTGTTGCCTTGGACAAGAATGGTCCGTAAGTACATTTGATAGCAAGATAATAGTGTTGACTATTTGTTTTGGTTAGTTATTGTATTTTATTTGGAAATTTGAGACTGTCGAACGTGATGTACAGTACTTGCTATTAGCATGAGACAGTGTGTCATGTTAGCTGATGCCACATTTGTTATTTTTCAGTTTTACGATGACCTAAAGAGGGTAATGGTCGAGGCCATTGTCCGAATAAACTAGACAAAAAAGGAACCAAGGTCTGATTATTTGGAACGTCGTTAACTCGCTGTCTAGCAGGTGAAAAACTCGACGCTTTGGAGCGAGAACAGCATACTTTTAGTCGCACTGTATTCCGGTCTAAAACTTCTTCTATGATGTCAGTCTGGTCGTATTTGGCTTTCACCGCTTGATCGCTGGGTGAGTCGCGTGACTTAATCCACACTCATTGTCCAACTGTAAATGGACACTTCTGAGGGCTCTTGATATCGTGAGTCCTTCCTATCTCTGGTGCCACAAAGAGGCATTGATTCAATTCCTCTGAAGGGGGAGGTCTATCTGTTCTGCTCCTCCCATTCAAGTCTTTGACCAATTCTACCAACTTTGTACTCCACTCTTTTCCGTTAGCATTTTTCCCTAGCCAATTTTTGACTAGGCCAATGGTCCTCTCAGCAACGCCGTTTGCTTGAGGGGTGTATGGGGGTGAATAAATTCTTGTCATTCCCCATTTTTGACAACATAAGTCCACCACAGCATTTTTAAAATGAGTTCCATTGTCTGTTCTCAATTCTTTTGGTATTCTGAGCCACATGCAGCCTTCCTCTGATGTTTTAAGCACACTATTAGCATTGGCTCTTCTCACCGCTCTCAGTCCAAAATGTCCTGACATCAAATCTACAACCACAATAAGGTATTTCTCACCTTTTGCGCCATTCACTCCCATGGGGCCAGCTACGTCCATACAAACTGATCCCCACGGAACAGTGCTCTTGATAGTCAATCCTCACTGTCCTCGGCGTCCTGCGTTGTACCTGTTGCACTGCTCACAGTCCCGTATGACAGCACAGATTTTCTTCTCAGGGATCCAAAGTTCCAGTTTTTCCAGCTCCCTCTTTGTAGGCAAGGCGCCTCCATGGCCTAGCGCTTCATGTACAGCCGTGGCTACCTCACTTACAAGCTCATCTGGGACCACTTTTCTTCCTCCGGGGGTATTATCCCAAATGTCTGATCCGACAACTACGATTCTTCTTTCTTGGACGTATCTATCAACTTCATCATTACCTCTCCAGTGGGCCCCCTCCTTGATGTGGGCTCTCTGGTGGACAACATCAATCTTCAAATTCAGCCTTAACTCGGCTAGCTTTTTCCACAGCTCACCGTGGGCAACTGGTTTGCCTTTTGCTCCTTCATAACCATTTTCAAGTCTTCTTTTAGAACTTGTGCACAATAATGACTGTCTGTTATAATCCTCACCTGTCCCACGTGTCGTGCTATAACTTCCAATAGTCCTTCCAACACCCCCGTGGTCTCTCGCTTGGGCACTGCCAGGAGTTAAGCCCTTACAACGGCATCGTTCGACTCCATTTTGTTTAAGGATGAAGCCCCAGTGGGCTGACTGGTCTTCACCTTTCTTTGATCCGTCAGTATAGAGAATCCATTCTTATGGTTTCTCTAGCTCTTCTGTCTTGTCTTTTGTCACTTGTTTCTTGGAAGAGTGTTTATCTGGTCCTATTTCCAAGTCAGGATCGAGTAAGATGCCTTCCCATCTTACATTGGTTGCTTTGTTGCTCTCGATAGTGGTCTTTCGTAAGTAGCGATGAACTTGGCTCTGCGTGATGACCTTGATGCCTTGTCCCTGGGCCAAGTCTTTCAGAGGTCCCCAATACTTGGCGAGTACTGCTAACTCACGCTCTTCTTGGGGAAACTTTTTCTCCACACTGCTCAGGGTGAAAGTCCACAAGTTCACCAACTCAGCTCCCTCGTTATTAGCTACCATCGCATTATCCTCTTCACAGCACACTTCAGCTACCAATTTTGTAGTCAAACTTCTTGGTTCTAGTCTTACTGCATTTCTCACTGCCTTTTTTATTATTCTAAATTTCATTGATCTTCTGACCAAATCCAATTTGTAGATTTATTCCATTCTGGGCATAGAGGGATCTTGCATATCTCTGGTAGTGGGGAACATGATCTCGAACATAATTACAAAGCCCAAGTATCCTCTTGTAAGAGTAATAATGTATATCATGATTCATGTGTTAGGTTTTTCATGATTAGGCTTGTTAGCTTTATTAGCTTGTGGGTTTAGCTTTAGCTTTTTCCATATCCAGGCCCAACTTTCTCGGTGTGCTTTGTTTCCACATATGTATGATAATGGCTCACACACACACACACACACACCCACACACACCCCCGCACACACCCACACACCCCACACAACCATACACACACACACACACCCATACTCGTTTTTGCCAATTGTGGGATCCACTTTATTTTGGTACACTTGTGGGGTCCACCCTTTCCAGTGGCACGAGAGCCATGAAAAAAATCTGGGAAAAAACAAAAAAAAATCCTAAATTCATAAATAATAAATTTCACTTCAAATGAAAAGAATTTGAAACTTTTTTTTCCAAACCGTTTTTTTGGTCACTTGTTGGGTCCCTTTTTTAGCATTCCAGCCTTGTGAGGTCCACTTTTATAACACACACACACACTTTAGTTTTTCTACCTTAGTGAGGACCAAGGTTATTTTAGTTAACGGAAACTGACGGAATAAACAAATTGAAAAAACTATTAATGAAATAAAGGGAGAAATAAAAAATAAAAAAAGACTGAAACTACATTTTACATTTATAAAACTAAAATGAAAAAATAAACAGTCGATACTGTGTAAGTGGGTTTAATACTTAAAGAATTCAAACCACAAATCCACTTTAGAAGTTGGTAACTTGGCATCCCCATTTAAAAAAATTTGGGTGCATGCATGCATCTAACTTACTGTACTCTGTATTATCAAAACGTTTTAAATAGTTTTGCTGATTTTTTTTACTACAGAATACTTCCCAGTTTTTTAAATCTTGCAAACAAAACATTTTTATAAAACAAAAACTAGTACTGAAACTAAACTAAGTGTTTTTTCAAAAACAAAAGCTAATAAAACCAAACAAAGCCCCGAAAACTAATTAAGTAAGTAAAAAAAAAAAAAAAAAAAAATCAAAATGAAATAAAAACTAAGTAATTAAGATTCCAAAACTATAACCCTGGTGAGGACTGAAATGTTTAAGGATAGATGGACTTGGGTACATAAACATGATACTACATATATATCTTTTTCCACACTCATGCAACTTTTGGGAAAGAGTTTTGTAATTTAACGCAAACCATCTTAAGACCAACCGATTAGCTTAGTCACCACTATGGATGGCCTTAATAATATGGTACGCAAATCATCACATGATCAACATATCCCAAACCATAAAGAATGTTATGTAATACAAAACTCCAGCCCACATCCATAAGTTTACAAAAAGTGTCAAAGTACCAGTGTTTAGCAACTGGCAGAATCAATCAAAAACGCAAAAATGACTGTCAAACAAACGTTTACTTTATTATTATTATTATTTTTTTTTTTTTAATCAACACAAGCCTCTGTGTGAAATTAATGCAATGGTCAAAAACCACAAACTACAAAAAATAAAACTATAAAAATATAAATGAATGTCTAATCTCGACTACTGCATCTTTCATCTTAGAGAAGTAATTCTGTTTTTTTTATATAGTCGCTGTCATGTGAAAAACACTTACCTCCATGTTTTTTCATTTTCTCATTTTTACATAAATCGTGTTTCCGCGTTACAGACATCGCATTAAAGTGAACATTTTTAAAAAAGTTTCCAAAATTGGAGATAACAGTTTTGCACAGGACAGCGACGATATAACACTTGACTGCCAGCATTGTATTGATGCAGAAACGGAAAGGCTTGGAACCAGAGACTGGAGAGCAGTGAATTTTTCCAGGCACTTGGTGCATTGTTATGCAATGTTTGCTTTATTATTATAATTATTTTTTTTTTAAATCAACAACACGGGCCTCTGTGTGCAATTAATGCAATGGTCCAATGCTCTACTGCATTTTTCGTCTCAGAGAAGTAATTCTATTTTTTATATAATATTTCACTGCTCTCCAGTCTCTGATTCTAAGTGTTTCCATTTCTGCATCAATACAATGCTGGCAATCAGTTTTTCCAGGCACTTTGTGCATTGTGATCCACTTTCCGAGATGACGCTCCACTGCAGCAATTTCAGCACGTGTCCAGGTTCTTTTTTCACCGTGGCTCCTTTTCCCTGAGTAATCAAAACACACATTACAAGTTTAAGGTTAAATTTGAAGAACTGAAAGTTGAGTCAATTGGCGACATACAGTCCTCTTTAAAAAGTATTGGAATGGCAAAGCCAATTATTTTGTTTTGGTTGTAGCCTGGAGGTGGGTTTAACATTGTGGCAAATATTGTGAACTTTCACTTTCATGGCAAGAAAAAGGAAGCAAAACGTATATTTCAGGGAGGTGGTTGTCAGCACAGATATCTATAGATATCTACCTTCACTCTGACTGGCTGATGTGGTGAACAGGGGGCCCCAATGATGAATTGAAACATACGTTCCACGTCATCTTGGGAAATTCCCGCCATATCAACGGTCTCTAAAATGGTAAAAATACAAATGAGTTGCACACTGAAACTCATAATCAACCTCTAACAATCAACAGTACAAAAAGCACATTATAGTAAACTGGATTGCTCCTATAGCTGAGCTAAGTATGTGTGGGGATAGTAAAACTAACTATTATAAACTTGCCTTATTCAATAGTACATTAAAGTCTTAGATTTTATACTATGCTGTATATAGACATGGACATTTTTCCTTGGATAACATAAGACTTATTACCATTTACATCAATGCGAATCTCATCCAGACTCTTTTCCATTAAATTCTCCCAGTTGTCCCTTTTCCAATGCTAGGATAATTTTACTGATCTTGGCGAGCTGAAGAGTGCCTTCTGGAAGGCGTAGTGCTTACGGTGGACAGCAATGTTGTGGCCAAGGAAAACAGCCAATTGGTCAAGTTCTGTCGTCTTGAGGTTCAGAACTGTTGAAAGGGTAGCAATGTGTTTCCTGAGTTTTGTTGAGGTTAGTGCTTTAGGATTTTTTATATCAGCACAACCCGACACAAACTGCCTCATGCAATCGGAACCCCTGAGGTAATGGAGTGAATTTGGTAAAGCAAACAAGAATCCATTTTCATTCAGCACCCCACACTCTTCTCGCTTCTCGATTAAAGTAGCGATTCCTTCATGAGTGGGGTGAGAAGAATGGGGACTTTCCTTCCTCTCTTTCCTACTATGGTTATCCGTACAAAATATTTGCATAGCTTTTGCTCCAATGCTGTAAGCGACAAGTTAACATCTTCATGAGTTTCCGATTTGTCTCTGGAAAGGTAAGTAGACAAGGCCATTTTTTATACTTCCCCTTCTCGCCGTCGATTGAAAAGGATTACTTGTGTTAGGGTCACATGTCCAACTTTCTTGATAAAGCGCAGCAAATTCCTCTGCGTCATGGGCACTTTGTTTGTCTTTTTTCTTCATTGCCTCAGATTTAACGTACATTGCTCCTTCTTGCCTGCTGCTGTGAGACTCTTTACAAGAACATTGTGTAGTCTCTACAAACTGGCAGACATTAGTGGAATTGTGCAGTCCTGCACCTGAGCTCATATCGTGCAATACCCAACATTCCCCACTACTGTAATACCGTAGTTTTATTTTTATCCAATGCTGTTCCTTACATTTCACTAAGCACTGCAGCACTGTCACTTACGTAGAGTATTTTTCCTCTGTACTATGTACAGGCTAAAATGAGTATTCCTGATACTTTTTATGTAGATGTATGTTGCTGTGTATATACATGTGTATATGCACGTTACTGCGTGTATTTACATAGGTTAGATCCTGAATGTTTGCCGTTAATATTATACATTAATGGCTACATTATGCTGCCGTCCCTGTGTGACCTATATCTTTGCTGCTGTAACACTGAAAATTTCCCCACTGTGGGATCAATAAAGGCCTTCTTATCTTATCTTATGTTCTTATGGCAAGCGCATGCAAACTGTGTCCGACTTTTCGCGCGAGAGATGGACATTGATACCGGCCAATTTCTTCGCTGAATCCAGCAAGGGATCTTGCAGCGGTGACAACATGACCATACATTTCAGGTTTTAAGAGATCTTTCACAGTCTTGATGGGAGTCACTTCTTTTGCTGCCAACAACAGTCTACCAAACTCTCTCAGTTTTTGTCGTATATACTGGAATTGGCTGGTTACCCTCTCGTTTTTCTTGAACAGTCTGTATCCATAATCTAAAATACAGCGGTCTTCCTTTATAGACATTGCAATCTTGTCTTGATTCATGCCACTTAAGAACTTCCAGTATGCATCGCTAAATCTAACTGGGGCAGGCTCAGCAAAAGCACACAACGCTTGCACTGTTGCTTTACCTGGATTAGATTTCTGAGGCTTGAATTTGCAGACTTGAAAATGTGGCCACAATACCCTTCTTGTGAACAAGCCACAGCAGTGCACACAATGCATACATTTTTGTCCTTCCATTTTTTTCTTTGGTTGCTTGCACGGGATGAGTTTGCCTTTTTTGCTCTCCAATACTTCTGTATAATGACCAAAGTTGCCCTTGTTTCGTACAAAATCTAAATGCAGCCTCCTTTCTTTTGAGTTCTTTGGGAAACTAAATGCTTTAGCAACATCAACCTTATCGGTGTGTTTACGCCACAAGTGCCTTGACATTTTCTGAACTACTTGTCCACAATATAGACAGTGATGTTTCTTGGTGCATCTTCTTGAACCATTCGGTTTCTTTAAAACTGGATTGACAAAGACAGATTCCTCCTCTTCATTGTGAACTGAAAGACTCTGGTCTTTGTTAGCATCATCTATGTTAGTACAAAATATTGGTGGAGAGTTGTGATTTTTTTCAAAGCTTCTGCTCTGACTGGAATTCTTGTGTCTGCTTTTCTGAGTGGAGGCAACTCTGTTCTTTTTTGTATTATAATTTTCAGATACTATGCTACAGTCACTGTCTGTGCTCTCTTCTTCAGGTTTTGGAATGTAATCCTCTTCACTTGAGTTGTCAGAGCCAGCAATATTCATTTGAATCTTTAGAAGAAAAAGGGGGAAAAAAAAAGGAAAACCAGTTAATAACATAACTCAGAAATGATTCAGATTGACTGATACTGACTTAAGAATGCTTGTCAAAAATGAACTAAACTACTGTAATTTCCTACAAAACACCTGATCAAAAGCTGCATCAGGTAAACTTTTGCAATCATAAATTCATAATTACTGTACATTGGCTGCTTTGTATTAATAGCTGTGGGTCTCCACATTGTTAAATGGGATATTTGCAAAGTAAAGTCACAGATTTTTTTATGTATCTATCTTAATCAGTAAACAACCTTTCCCCCCAAACAATGCCAAATGGAGATAGTTACACAGTGTCCCAGAAGTTTACTCTTATGAAGCAAGGAAAATTCGCAGGCCAGTTTTTGAGTGGGTTGCACTGCATAGATGGCTGTATTTATGGGACTGGTTCCCAATGCTCATTAGACTCACAATGCTAATTTTCTCTCTCAATGGCTTCTTTATACAGCCTTCCTGCACTGCTAATCCCTCTCTCTCTCTCCCCCTCCCCTCAATATACAGAATGACCGAATACTTATGCATGTCTGGCACTTTTGAGTTAGGCATTTTCCTATACCTATTACTTATTTTGGTGAATGCTTTCAAGTCAAACACAAGATGACTGTGGTGGGGAAATGGCCTATTAACACAAGTGTCAACAACATGCCAGAATGCTTTTTGTTCTACCCGACAACGGATAACTTGGACAAAAATAATAATAACTTAAAAAAAGGCCTTACTGGAATGCGGCATTCTCTCTTTGGCCTTTGTGAAGCCATTTCAGAATTAGAAGTTGAAGGGTCCTCTGAATCACCATCACTTGAGTCATAGAGAGCATCAGAAAATATTGGTTGTTCATCCATCTATAAAGGAGTTAGGTCATGGTTTGGTTACCTATTTTGTGAATGCTTTCAAGTCAAACAAGATGACAGTAGTGGGGAAATGGCCTATTAACATAAGTGTCAACAACATACCAGAATGCTTTTTGTTCTACCCGATAAATGATAACTTGGACAAAAATAATAATTAAAAAAAAAAAGGCCTTACTGGAATGCTGCATTCTCTACTCTGCCTTAGTGAAGCCCCTTCAGAATTAGAAGTTGAAGGGTCCTCTGAATCAGTTGAGTCATAGAGAGCATCAGAAAATACTGGTTGTTTATCCATCTATAAAGGAGTTAGGACATGGTTTGGTCACCTATTTTTGGCGAATGTTTTCAAGTCAAACAAGATGATAGTAGTGGGGAAATGGTCGATGAACAAGTGTCATCAACATACCAGAATACTTTTTGTCCTTCTCAGCTTCGGAACAATTGGCGATGATTTGAGCAGGGGTGCTGAAAACTCTTTATCCATCTGCAAAATGGGACTTGGGTCAAAAACAGCTTGCTGCCCTGTTCTGCTTTTACATTATATTTAGACTATTGACAGAAGATGGGAAACCACGGAACTATACCGGAATGTTTTCTAGCTTCCTCAGTGGTTGAACAATTTCATTATTTGGAGTCAGCTGTTGATCTTTTAAACACTCGTCGGTTTCATCACTGTCAGAATAATCCATGAGGGAAAGAGCCCCAACAGTTCCAACCTAAATAGTTAAAAAAAAAAGAATGTCATATTCACAAGTTACAAAAGCATGTGGAAACAATTTCTGAAACAGTATATAATTTAAGGCTGAAGGTCCGTTACAAACCTGGTTAATGACATGACCTCCATTTAATTCCACATGGTCATCATGGATGGAAATACTCAAACTCTCAGCCACAACAGGAAACTGCATGTTTGTCATTCAGATATTAGGTAACATTAAGAACTGATCACAATCATAATGCAAGAGTGTCACAACAACATAAATGCTACACTTAATCATATTCAAAATATTATTTAAACCTATAATTGTTTTTGAAGAGTATGTTCTGTATTACTCCATTACCAACCTGTTTGGTGGGATGGCCTCTCTTTAATCCCATGATGTTCTCTCGAACCAGGACAACTATTAGACGCAATACAACTAGCACACACACTCTAGCCGTCTGCAAGTGTGCAACGCACACATCAGGCACCGAGTGTGTCCCATGGGAACGCATTTGCAGTTAAGACATCTAGAGACGCAGCTACGGGACCAACGCATGTGTTAGCAGTGAAAGACGTACAGATTTACACAAGGGCATATTGAATGACATGATACACCACAGTCCTGAAGCTGATCAAGAACTTTGAAGAGAAAAAAACAGATAGATAAATAAAACATTGGCAAAACATCAACAGTTGACATCTGTGTGTGACCAAACAGCGGACCTATTTACCTGGAAATCTATGCAAATGGCTGCTATGTTGAATGATCTTGTTAGGTCCATGTTGGACGATTTATGGCTTTGATTCTTATCCAAAGAATTTCTGTGGGGCATGCTTGTAGGGCATGCTTGAAATTCACAAGGTCACTTGAGGCCACGTACCACACTACCGCAAAATCCATTTCAAACTATTCATTGTTTTTCCTTTGAATTGAATCAAGAGGGGGAAAAAAAAATATATATATATATATATGGTCTATGAACAAGTGTATATATATATATATATATATATATATATATATATTTTTTTTTATTTTTTTTGGGTCATCATAGATGCATTTTCAGAATGGATAGAACTATTCCCTACCAAACATCCAGGCGCGTTGACGGTGGCAAAAGCACTTTGTAGGGATATCATCCCCAGATATGGTATTTCTAAGAAACGTGCAATGATAATGGTACCCATTTTGTTAACTAAATTGTTATTAGTGATAGGAGTTATGGTTCGTATTGATCTGAGAATCATGGAAGTCGGGGGCAGGATTTGTTCAATCTTCTGACGATATCCTTCCGACAATCTCAGGTCTTCTGACACTTGGAAGCCCAAGTAGTTCCGGTTCCGGCGCCGCGCGAGTGGCGCGAGTAGCTCCGGCTCACCGGTGAGCCTTTTCGTGTGTTTTTGTTCCTTACTATTACTCTACCTCATACCTTTTTCATATAGTTGATAGTCGTAACTTGCGTAGCAATGGACACACAAACTGAGGTATTCTTGCTGCTGCTGGTGGCTATTTTTTGCGCGATCGTGTGCGGCTACTTGGCTCGGAGCCGCACCTCCATTGTTTACAGCCGGAATCAGCTGTTAGCACTCCGTGCTAACCCTGCGCCGGCTCCCGGGGCGAGACCCGATATCCCCCGTGAGCTGAGGAGGAAGAGACAGGGATCTCGTGCGGGGGTTAAACGCCGGGAAAGGAGGAGACGATACTATCCCGTCCTCTCGTCTGTTATCATGGGGAATGTTAGATCGCTCCCCAACAAGATGGACGAGCTAGCGGCGCTTACCCGGCATGAGAGGGACTTCCGGGAGGCTAGCCTGATGCTATTCACGGAATTGTGGCTAACAGCGCTAACGCCGAACGCGGTCGTAGAATTGGACGGCTTCCAAATCATACGCGCGGACAGGACGCTGGAGAGTGGAAAGAGGAAAGGAGGAGGGCTGGCTGTGTTTGTGAACGATAGATGGTGTAATCCTGGGCACATCACGATTAAGGAGCAGCTTTGCAGCAGGGATATTGAGCTGCTAGCTGTTGGCATGAGGCCATTCTGCATCCTGCGAGAGTTTAGTCATGTGATCGCGGTGACCGTCTATGTCCCACCAGCTGCCAGAGGCGACACAGCCTGTGATGTCTTGACTGCAGCAGTGAGCAGGCTACAAACACAGCACCCAAATGCCCTGGTACTCATCTCTGGTGACTTCAATCATGGCTCCCCTTCCTCCTCTCTGCCTTCATTCACACAGTATGTCACCTGCCACACCAGAGACAATAAAACACTGGACCTTTTCTATGCCAACACCAAGGAGGCATACACATCACTGCCCCTGCCCCCACTGGGCAAAGCTCATCACAACTTGGAGAAGGCAAATAAGACAATCTCTGACCTAAGAAGGGATATTCGTCGTCTCTCAGAGGAGCTCCATGAGAAGGAATCGGTCATCTCTTGCTTCGCGACCCGTTTCCCCGAACTCTCCGCGGTGGTCTTGAGGAGGCGCGCTCGTGAAATCCTGTCGGCGACAATGACGGCTGAGGCGGCTGGCCTCTCGGACACGGCGAAGTGGGATCCAATTGCCTGCCCGGGGCCATCCTGCTCGACACCGCTGCAGAGTGACACCTGGGTCAAGGTGGTGTCCCGCGGCCGGAGGGCCGGGGAGCCACCCCACCGCCCCCAACTGGTCCTGGGGAATCGGTTCGCCGCCCTGGCGAGTGAGTCTCCTGTTCCCATCACTGCACTACAGCAGTCGGAGAAACCGACTGCTGCGTCCGACGCTGGGGCTGTGCTCCCAGGGGCTCCCTTGGATTCCCCGCCACCCACGGCGACGACCTCGGCCGGGAACCCCATGTTGGGCGGGTCCGCCGGTGACACGGCCGTCCACTCACGCGTCGGGCTGCTCCGGGACGCGGTGTCCCGGTACAAGGGTGGTCGTCATCACCAGCATCATCGGCGACACTCATCGGTGTCATCCACCGTCTTCACTCGGCCTCGGCGGAGCCATCCTGGACAGTGGGGTCGTGAATCTTCCGCCGGTGGTGAGTCCCTTGGCGTTCCCTCCTTACGTCACCCACCGACCACCGTTATAATTGGCGACAGCACCATTAGACGTACTCACTATCCCGGCTGCGTCACCCGCTGTTTTCCCGGAGCGAAAGTCATGGACATAGTTAACATCCTGCCGGGTGTTCTTGACTCTCTGCCATCATCCATTACCCGGCTCATCGTTCACGTTGGGACAAACGAGACAATACGCCGACAGTCTGAGCAGACGAAGAGAGACTTTCACGCCCTCTTTGCCTTGTTAAGAACCTACGGTCTGTCGGTCTGGGTGAGTGGCATTTTGCCGGCATTGTCTCGCGGAGCCGAGCGCTTCAGCCGCCTTTTAAGCTTGAACACGTGGCTCCTACGCACCTGTGGCCACCTTGACTTTGCTTTTATTGACAATTTTAACCTATTCTTGAATCGCCCGTCTTTTTATCAGCCGGATGGTGTTCATCCGAACTCTCTTGGTAGCAAGATTTTAGCCGCTAACATCCACCATGTTGTAACCAATTCCACTCCCAGCTGACTCTTGTTTACCAATCATATTTCTTCTTCTACTCATAAACGCTGCAATGACAATGTCACTACCATCACTTACAGGCCAATACCAGCTGCTCACAGTACCACCACCCTCACTAGCTCCCCCTGCAGGCCCTCATTATCATTACCACTATCGGACAATTTTCCCATTGAAACCATCACCGGCAGACGCTTCCCTTGCACACACAAACAACGTGGTTTTAACAGTGGTAATCTGGTATATGTTAATACTACTCATTCGTACCACCATGAGCGCACGTCCAGCACAATAATTAATCTGGCCGTGCTGAACGTGCGCTCCCTTTTAAACAAAACTTTTATCATAAACGACCTGATTTTAGACAATAATTTACATGGTATACTTTTGTCTGAGACATGGCTTGGTACAGATGCTCCAGTTGCTCTCAACGAGGCTTGCCCACCGAATTTTAACTTTTTATTTTCTACAAGGGATGGCAAAAGAGGAGGCGGGACTGCATCAATTTTTATTAATACTCTTTTATCAAAGGAGATCATTTTTAGCAGCTATTTATCGTTTGAACACCATGCCTTTGTTTTTAGCAGTCCCCCTATTCTCTGCATTACCGTCTATAGACCTCCCCATCATTCCACTTCTTTTATTACAGAATTTTCAGAATTCTTATCCATTTTATATTCCAGTTATAACAGGATATTAATAACTGGCGATTTTAATATACACATGGACAACATCTCGGACCCACTATCCAGAGATTTTTCAAACCTTTTAAACTGCTTGGATTTTAAACAGCACGTCTTGCAGCCAACTCACAACAGAGGACACACCCTGGATTTGGTTATAACCTATGGCTTGTCTGCTGGTGTGTCCTCTGTTGTTGACTTGGCAGTGTCAGACCACTACTGTGTCTATTTTAACATCGCCAGTTTTAACCATCTAGCAGTCCCGGTCAGAACAGTGAAGAAACGCTACCTATCTTCTGAGGTGGCTGAAAATTTTATCGAGATCTTAAAAAACACTCCTGCTGACATTTTACCTGCACCCTGTGATCTTATTGTTGACAATTTTAACCTACATCTTAAATCATCATTAGATTCAGTAGCTCCACTTTTAATTAAAACAACAAAAACAAAGACTGTACCCCCGTGGAGAAACAATGCTATCAAAATATCAAAGAGAAAATGCAGGAGTGCAGAGAGGAGGTGGAGAAAAAGTAAACTTACAGTACACTATGAAATTTTATGCGAACAACTGAAATCCTACAATAAAACAGTAAAACTGGCAAGATCTTCCTATTTCTCAAACCTCATTACAGTCAATAAAAACAACCCCAGGGTTCTCTTCTCCACCTTTGAACTTTTAACTAGTTCTGATTTTAATAAGTCCCCACAGAGACCAACAGATGCTCTCTGTGAGGACTTTGCAGACCACTTCAGAAGTAAAATCGATGACATAAGATCCAGTCTTTTAGCCCGTCAAAACACAAGTTTTAATAAACCCGGACAATCATATTTACATGAGGAAACACTGGAAAGTTTTGCCCTGGTTGATGCAAGGACACTTGTTCGAGTTTTCTCCCAGGTAAACCCAACAACCTGCCTTTTGGATCCAATTCCCACATTTCTTTTTAAGACATTTTATGGATTTTTTGAAGAACAAATTTTAAATATAGTCAATTGCTCTCTTCAGACAGGCGTCTTCCCCGCTGCCTTTAAAACGGCGGTGGTGAAGCCCCTTCTGAAGAAGAGCGGTTCTGACCCGAGCGTTTTTAATAACTACAGACCCGTATCCAACTTACCGTTTTTAAGTAAGATTTTAGAAAAACTGGTTTTCATCCAGTTGAATCATTTTTTAAATACAAATAATATTTTGGAGAAATATCAATCTGGTTTTAGGATGAACCACAGTACGGAGACTGCTCTTTTAAGGATCTTAAATGATATTAGGTGCACTGCAGACGTGAGAAAACTCACAGTCTTGGTGCTACTGGATCTAAGCGCTGCTTTTGATACAGTAGATCACCAAATTTTATTAAATAGACTTAAAAATCTAGTGGGCATCTCTGGTACTGTTTTTGACTGGTTTTATTCCTATCTCACAGACCGATATTTCTTTGTAAGTATGGATACTTGTTCCTCTAAAACTCATGAAATTAAATGTGGGGTTCCTCAAGGTTCGATTTTAGGCCCCCTACTTTTTAATCTTTATATGCTTCCCCTCGGGGATGTCATCAGGGGACACGGCATCAGCTTTCACAGCTATGCTGATGACACGCAGCTGTATATTGCCGTGTCTCCTGATGACACAGGACCCATTGATACCCTTTTAAATTGCATTTTAGATATCAAGTCATGGATGGCAGATAATTTCCTTCAGCTCAATCAGGACAAGACTGAGGTTTTAGTTATCGGTCCCGAAGGTCAGAGAGAGAAGCTTTTACCAAAACTACACATTTTTAATCCCTCACACTGTGTGAAGAACCTTGGCGTCATTTTTGACTCTGAGCTCAGTTTTATTCCTCATATTAAAAATGTAACCAAGATTGGTTTTTATCACCTTAAGAATATCGCCAGAGTCCGCCCGTTTCTCTCTCAGGCTAACACGGAAGTGCTGATGCATGCCTTTTTTACCTGTCGTTTAGATTACTGTAATGCCCTGCTCTCTGGCCTCCCGAAAAAGAGCATTTCACCACTGCAACTACTGCAGAATTCAGCCGCTCGGGTGCTGACGAGAACCGGAGGGCGGGAGCACATTACGCCAGTTTTGAAATTGCTGCATTGGCTCCCTGTGTGTTTCAGGATCGATTTTAAAGTACTTTTATTAGTTTATAAATGTGTTAATGGTCTTGGGCCATCTTATTTATCTGATTTGCTTTTATCATACCAGCCCTCGCGGATCCTGAGGTCCTCTGGCGCCGGCCTTTTATTTATTCCAAGGGTGAGGACCAAAATGCATGGCGAGGCTGCATTCAGCCGTTTTGGTCCTCACCTTTGGAATAGCCTGCCAGAGGATGTCAGGTCTGCAGAGACTGTTGATATTTTTAAGAGGAAGCTCAAGACACACCTTTTTAGTTTGGCTTTCAACAACTTTTAAATAATTTATCTTTTCTTTTGATTGAAGATAATTCTATGTTTTGCTTTGAATGTTTTAAAGCACTTTGAGTTGCATTTTTATGTATGAAAAGTGCTATATAAATAAAATGTGATTGATTGATTGATTGACAACCTGGTGGCTCTCCAGTCTGTGTATAAACCTCTGGTCCGCAGGCATACACATGTTACTGAGTATATTTACATAGGTTTGATCCTGAATGTTTGCCGTCAATGTTATACATTAATGGCTACATTACGCCGCCGTCCCTGTGTGACCTATATCTTTGCTGCTGTAACACTGAAAATTTCCCCACTGTGGGATCAATAAAGGCATTCTTATCTTATCTTATCTTATCTTATCTTAGTCTACTTGGAACCTGGCAAATTGGCACTTCTTGAGATTAAGGTTCAGTCCTGCTTTAGAAACTCGTTCAATCACAGCTTGTAAAGAGTCCAAATGTTCCTCCTCGGTGTCACTTGCGATAAACACATCGTCGATGTAGACTGTGACTGGTAATCCATCCAAAATACGGCTGATTGAAATACGTTTGGGGAGTTCTTGTATCCCTGCGGCAGTCTCTGCCACATGTATGCCTTCCCTTTATGTGTAAATGCAGTCTTCCCTTTCGATGCTTTGGCAAGCCTCAAGGAGAAAACTGCATTGGCTAGGTCAATACATGATTTGTATTTTCTCACTCTTAATGTTTTCAAGGATTCTTGGGGGTTTATGAGACTCGCTCGATTAGCCACCGTCCGGCGGTTAAGAGCTTTAAAATTAATTACCGTTCTCCAGCCTCCTACTGCCGCTTCAGGCTTTTTCACAGCTTGAATCGGACTATTTGTTATAGGATTAGGCTCTTCACGAATTATATCAAGCACCAAAAGTTATTTTACTATCATCTTCATCTCGGTCACTGATCCTGGGTTAAGGGTTAGGGATCGTATGCATATAGTCAGGTCCAAGATTCCCACAATCATTCTTAAAATGAGCCACTAAAGCGCTGTCCAATATTTTGGCCAACTTTACCCTTCCTTTCCTTCTGGGGACAGGTCACTCTTCTGAACCTGCTGCACCTTCACAGCCGGTACATCCACGGGCTTGTACCACTCCCGCTCTGGTGATATCTTGGTTGGGCCTATTTGAACTATTTTTGACTTCAGTTGCTCCCATCTTTTCTTTGCTGATGGGCGTTGCATTTTGGTTTGTTCAAATCCTCACTTCTGCACTTCTGCTGCTGTGTCTACTAAATAGGGTACTCCTTCCAACGTAGTGTAGAGATTGTCTCCTTTTCGATAGACTCCTTGCAGGATGACCCGCGCCTTTTCTTCCATTACGGACTGGGCTCTTCTGATGTCGCAGCCTTGCGAGCCTTATGAAGAGCCTTCTTTTCTGCTGACGTCATCGTGTCATATTCGTCTTTGGGCACATAGCCTCCAGGGCATCTTTCATAGACCTCTTGAGCCGTTTCGTTGGGTTTGATGGGGTTGTCGATGATATATTGTAGCCATAATTTTTTGGCAGCTTCTCCTCCTGGAGCATATTTAATCATGGGCCGTATCTCGAATATATATGCCTTGACAGTTTCTTTATGGCTTTTAGGGTCAACCAGCTCCTTTAAAGCCTTGAATTCTTGCATGTTTCTTTCTGGGTTGCCTGGCATTGACACGGTGCCAGGTCCAAATGCAGTTGTCCCCAGCTGAGTTGGATACTGTGAGGGCTGGTAAACAGAGTGGCCGGGAGCTACTATTGTTGTTGTTCCAATGCCATCTAGATCCAAGTCGTCATTAGCCTTCAACTCAGTCTGAGCATTTAGGAGTTTTCTAAGCAAACAGTCGTACATTACTGTCACGAAGCCTTCCCTGAAATTCTTTGTCAAGTCCGTGTATCCCACCAAGGTATGGTAGGTAGGGGTCTGTAGAATATTCAATGCTTCTCCATAGGTCATCTTCACGTTAGGACTGCGTCATCATCCAGCTTCTCCAGTCAGGCCTCTGAGTATGGATAATTCTTCTGTCCGGCTTCTGGTATGAAAGCCTTCCTTCCGTCTCTCGTCTCCATGTACCCCAGCTGTAGGTCCCTGGCCAGTCTCTGCGAAGCTTGATGGATGTTGAGCACTGGTTGTTGTTTCTTGGTTCCTTTGCTTTGCGCCTCTTACTACTTTAGGGCGTCGATCATCCGGATCAGTAGGGACTGCGTCCGATAGTATCGAGACCAGGTCGTCTTCTCCGGGGCCTTCCCCAGGGTCAGTCCTAGGGGATGTTACGAACTCCCGGTTTCTCACATCTGGCTCACTCTCCTCCCCGCTATCACCTTTGGGAACTGGCAGGGCTGCCTCGTGTCCTGACGGGTCTCCCTAAATCCGTGGTGATGATCTTCGATTTTCGTGTGGTCTGTTCACGGGTGTCATGGTGGGCAAGTCCCGGTAAGAGTCACTTCCCGTATTAGGAGTGGATGTAGTGGGACTGAATGTCACAAGAGGCGCCCTCAGGCTCCCGATCTTTTTCTGTTTCCCTCGCGAGGGTGAGGTCCTTCTCAGGGTCCCTTTGCTTGGTCCTGCTGGTTCATCTCCCACTTCCATTCCCGTCGCAGGCGACTCAGGGCTGTGCATCATGTCACCCGCTTCTGCTCGTAGTGTCGGCACGGAAAAGGGCTCACTGGGCAAGATTGGTTGAGGTACAACTCTCGGCTTGGTTTTGGGTTGCTGTTGGATTTGCAGGTGGGTCTGGGATATCTGCAGCGTCTGAGTCAACAGGCCCTCCATAGCTGTATTTATCTTTTCTTCTCTTTGTTCTTTTGATATTACTACTGCAAATACGGCCCCATGTAATGAAATTACTGGTGTCGATATTTGCAGTCTGAATGCTCCGACAGCCACTGTTTCAGACACTTTCAATAACATTTTTCCAGATATTATTCCATTTACATCTATCACAATCCTCAACACTCCTTTTTCTTTTGCCCGGTCTATGCCGCTTTCTAAAGCTTTTGTCGTTTCTCCCAAGTACTGTGTGTGTTCGTTGGTTGCTGTCCATTTCTCTATGACTTTCCACCGCTGGTTGTCACGACTCGGGCTCCTTCATTCCAACCCGAGTCTCTCTTGTCTTGCTTCTTGTAGTTCTCTTACATATTCTTATCCCGCAAACAACATTAAGTTTGCTCTGAACTTTTTGCTATGTGGTCTATACTTTTCTTCTGTGAGCACTACTAGGGCATCCCCTACTATTTTCCAAGGGTCCCCTACGCAGTGGCACATTATCCCATTCCCGACATTTCATTTCTTGGTTGTTTCTTTTGGTAAAGGCAGTAGAGGTCCTGTTCTCATCAGGGGACTCATTTGTTGGAGAATAATCTGCCCTTTTTTTTGCTTGTCGTGGCTTTCCACCAACGTTAATTCCATATCGTCATCAGCTTCTTCATCTTCACTGACTGTGATGATGGCTTGTTCTCTTTTACTTTCCACAAGGGCTTTTACTCTTTCCACTTGTGGTTGAATCTCGTAGTACTGCGGTGCTGCCTTTGTTTTTTGGTCTATCAGCTCGCATTCTATTTCTGATATGCTTGCTAACATCTTCACCATCGGATCCCACGTGTGGTCCATACTGCTGAGTTCCACCACATTGTACGTTCTTAACATTTGCATCCACTATTCCATCCATTGTTCCATTTCTCTTCTGGATTGACCCATTTTAGGATGATTCACTATTATTGTCATCAAGCCTGTTTCTTCAGGCCTTTCCATACAAAAGAGGCCATTTCTTTCTTTTCTACGGCCCCTGGGATGATATTGCTTTATTATTAGATCCGGCCTGCAGCAAGCCGGTGTGGGTAGCAGATGTGATTGGGTCCTTCGCGCCTGCCGATTACGTCATGCTTTAAAATATATTATAGCGTCTTCCAAGAACACAGATGTAGTGTAATTATCACATTTTTATTAGTCCAATCGGCTACTGTGGGCCGCAGCCGACGCAATACAGTACGACAACCGTTCAGTCAAAAAAGAGCAATGGCTCTCCTGTTTGTCCTCCGCTACTCTCGTTCGCATGCCCTCCCATCCAGCGAGCCGCACGATGCATTCCTTAACCTGGGAAACAACATAACTTGGCAAGACACAAATTTGACTATAACCCAATTCGTTACGCTATTTCTGTAATATATTTCATTGCATCTATCTTTGCCACCCCCTGGCTGGCTGTTGTTATAACGTACATTACCGCTACTTTTGCGAGGATCAGAATCGGATTGTGGTGAAAAGTTATTTGGACTAAAACACACTTGATTAAGAAGTACTTCATGTTAGAAATCTCACGTTTTATTATTAGTAATTGTTGGCATTTGATAAATTCATTGAGTTTCGATGTAGTACTGATATGTCCCACACTGTGAGCAGGCATTGAATGCTCCTCGAGCGCTAAGTGTTGATAGCTAGAGACATGGTTTCTTTTCTTTTTTCCTCCTTCGACAAAGCTAGTTAGTAGTTTGTTCGTGCCAGCAAACTCAGTAGTTGCAGATTTCCCATGTTTCACCATGTTTGTTGTGTGTAAATGTTAAAAGGTGACTTTAATCATTTAGGGTCGTGTCAGGTAACTCCTGTACATAATAGCCTATATTCTCGTGAGTGATGTCACGTTGATGAACACTAGTTAATTATTTCGGCTAGTATGCTAACTATTCTAGTGATGAAACGTGTGAATGTGTATTGTATGCATTGTTTGGCTTTTTAATTGCTTAATACAATTCTGTATTAAGCCAAACAAAGAAGTGAATTGCAATGTTTAGGCATATTGTTAACTAATGGATATGCATTGGATGTTGTTGCTAGGTTATTCTTTGTGTTGTTGCAGACCACAATAAATAGACGTGTCAAGTGGAATACAGGCCTGTGTTTTCTGACAGAACATTCATACCTTGCCACTCTAAAAATGAGTCAGCTGGAGACTTCATACCAATCATACGATCCTCTCCGTTTTACTTCACATTATGTACAGTTCATACAATCTTGCAGACCGAGTCAACCAGAAATTTGTTTCCAGTTTAGCAGGAGAAACGCAAACTGAAGTGACGTACGAGCTGCCTCACAAAAGTTGCAGTAATGTACTTTATTTTATTTTTTATTTAGTAACTCCGAAGATAAAAACACAACAGCTAGGGGGTGACAAACAGAGGCAAAGAAGTATATTACAGAAATATAAAGCGTGACATCATCAGCAGGTGTGAAGGACCCAATCCAATCTGGACATTTTTTAAAATTTCAATGAACATTCTATCAGTCCGGCCCTTGGCTTGTCGCAAATTTTTTTCTTTGGCCCTCCGTCCATTTGACTTTGACACCCCTGGCTTAGGCCCTCTCCATAGGTTACAAGTCTTACTGGCAAATTGTGTTATCCTAGAGGTTGGTGTGCAAATCCTCCCATCCTCGGTCCTTCTCGTGAGGGACCCGGGAGGACATCTGCATCTTCCATACTAGTAGCCATTTTTCTCTAGCTATTAGAAATTGTAACTTGCATGTTCTGTAACCCGCTTTGCTATACTGTAGTGTATTCGTAAACCCGCTTTGCTGTTGTTTGGCGTGTTCGTGAGCCCGCCTTGCGTGGTTGTAGTTGTAGGAGTTGAGCTGCTTAATTCCGAAACCTTCCATTGCGCTTTTGGTTAGGGATGTACTGCAGCTCCTGGTATCCTGGTTGCTACCTCACACACAGGATGATCACCTCGAGCGTGTAATTCTGTCTTTGATGGTTGATCTCCTGTTCTAAACAGTGGGATGCTCCCTTTGATAGGGGGCAATGGGACTTCTTGATACACAAGTCGTTACTCCAATGGTTGTATCTTGTGTAGCTTTTACTCTGGTTTTGTCCTTGCAGCAGGTCAAATAGGCCCAGATGAATCCAGGGTAGGTTAAAATTCCGATGTTGAAATTGAAATCAAAATTATTCCAACGTTCCGGAAAGATCATCAAGGCTTTTGCCTCAAACTTGTAAAATCAAATTAATCCAACAAAAACAGGAGTAATTCAGAATGGGTTATAATCCAGTTTTGGGAAGAAAAATCAAAATAAATCCAACACTTGAGGTAAAAGAAAAACAGTCCAAAAAGGGTGCTTCTTCCTTGTAGTTGTTTCTCACAAAAGTACTCCAAATTTGGTCAAAAAGGTAAAAAGGGTAAAAAAATAATTTTAGGGAACTAGGGGTTGGAGAGGAAAATGGGAAGAAGGGAACGCCTAGGTTGGCGATTAGGGAAAAAGGACGGTAAATGTTTAAGGGAACGCCGCAATACGACAAAAGGGAATAGGGAAAATGAGCTAAAGTTGGAAATCTAATATAAGCCACAAAAACTATCGGTAAACGCGCCCAAAATGGAAAACCGAAATAATGCAAAGTGTAGTTTATCATTAAAATGGTTTAAATAGTTTGCTTCCAAATTGTCTTAAACAATTTGATAGCTGCTTCCTCTGCAACTTTCTTGCTCAGTTGTTCTGTTGTTTTAATGTCCCACTCAAAGACTCTACTTCTTGCCACCCAAGGGATGACACAATCCCGAGACACAGCCCCCTTTCGTATAGCGCACCTCGCAGCTCGCTCTGCAAGGAACACTACCATTACCTTCACCGCCGACCAGAGCAGCAGGTCGCGGCTCAGGCCCATTCACTCTAGAATGGTCTTTTCACGCTCACACTAGAGCGTGAAACAACTTAGAGTGACTGGTCGCTGTTTCTCTGACACAAAATAGTACTATCTTTCTGCGACGAGTCCGCTCTAGACTTTAACAAGAAGTTATTTTCCAGGAAACGCTATTCCTCAAAGAGACTATTTTTGTGCCAGCTCATGGTCATCTGACATGACTACTTATCAGCGAGTACCGTTTTACAGGTTTTCGTGCCCAACACTTGATAAAACGCCTACCCGGGTTCTTGTAGGGCTCTGATCGATTCCCGATTTTACATAGTAAATCGATAAAGCCCCACACTGGGCGCCACATGGCAGATTCCGCTTACCCGAGGGACCATCAGGAAAGGTTCCTATACTGACTCTCCGTTTAAATGGTCAAAACTCTCCTTTTCCCTCGCCCGCTCTAACGCAGTCACGCGAGGGGACGGGAGCTCTTTAAGTCGGTGTCGAGATAGATTCGCCTAGGTGTCTAACTGCCCCTGTTATAGAAAGCCAATCCGATTTTAATTCATTTATGTCTCCTTTAAGAGTAACTACCTGGAATAAAAGAGAATAAAACGAACACTTTCTTTTCACAGCAGCTCCATCCCTTGAATCGTTGCATTTGTTATTAACCTTGGAAATTTTAGGTGTCCTTGTTAGAACCCCACGGATTCATTAATTTGTTAAGCCGGAGTAACTATTAGTTTTCGATTATGACACAATGCCCCGGTGGTGAGGGGGTAACTGTACTTCCACTTAAGAAGGTTGAATGGATATAAATAATAATGGGTACATAAGAATGAGAAAGATCGATAAAATTTAAGTTTTAATGAAAGTAGTAATAATTCAAACAATGATCATCAATCAGTAATCATTCCATCTTTACATGGAATACAATCAGTAATCAGATAAATCACGCGTTGGAATTGTTACAGAAAAGTCCCAACAAAATCAAGTCATCAAAAGTTACAATCTTTGATAGGCAGTAAAATTGTAATAAACAATAAAATTGTAAGTGGTAAATAGTAATGGTAAAATGGGTAAATGCTAATTTAGTTGAACCTTATGGTCATCAGTCTCAAAAATACACCAGTCTAATTATTGACAAGAATTTGGGAAAACAAAGAAATAAAGACATTCGACTGGCTCAATCTATCTGCGCAATAGTGTGTCTCTTCCAGAGAATTATCTTATCATCACTATAATTCAGAGATGTCCAAAAAGAAGAAGAAAAATAATCCTTTCGGCTGAGCAAAAGTTGCAAAGTGGAAAAAAGACTACATTTTTCTTCCTCCGTCAGAGACGTCTACACTCACTCCTGTACCACACGCCTGATGGTTGAGAAACAGTAATGTCGCTTAGCGACACTAGCTTTTATAACCTCGTCTCACAAGCAATGAGTTCATGGAACATTCAGTAAATGTGGAAAGTCGCAGACAAATGGAAAGTCCCTTGTGGTTGGGACTTTTCAGCCAGTCAGCATCTGTTTGCTTAATGTTTTTGCAATACTACGGCAACATGTGTTTTTACTGCCGAGAAAAGGCGTTGTCTTTCTCGAGCTGCTGGCCATCTGTTTCCTGTTTACGGCTAAAGAACATCTTGTTCTGCTTTTCCCTAGAAATCATAGCATCATTGCCGAGAAAGGGTGTTTTTCCCCTTTTGAGTTGCTGGCCATCTGTTTCCCGTCAAGGCCTTGCAACAAAGAACATTTTGTTCTGATTCAACAGTTCACCAAGTTAGACTTTTACAAAATACATTTCACTTTCTTTTGCTCAAGCAATATAACATAATAAAAGAATGTTGTAATATTGATAACATCAATAATACATTCTTTTCCATAAGTGCTGCATTGAACTTGACTTGGTATCTAATTATATTCTGGTTAAGGCCTGACCTGCTCTGGCGAACTCTGGTGTCCAAATTTGGAATTGCAGTCTTAAACCAATTGTAATTCCTTTCCTTCCTAGGGCTTAGCCCATTACATCTAAGCAATTGTACCATCATTTCACCTGATGTGGCGCACGCCATCCCACAAGTGCACTACATGTGCTAATTATGCTTGAGTGTACCGTATTTTCACAACTATAAGGCGCACTTCAGTCTAACATTTTCTCCAAAATGGAGGGTGCGCCTTACAATGCGGTGCGGCTTATGTGTGCACCGAGTTCTGAGACTGTTATGTGACTTTGTTGAGTGCTGCGTTTGACTGACTGGGAGCATTTGCCGCCAACACGCTGGTTATATAGAGAGTGAGTGAGGGAGTTAAAGGGAGAAGGGTGGGCGTGACAGAGGACGCTAAAGGCATGCCCCAGTAGGTATATAGTGCCGGTATATGCATTCATTGTGCATAACAACATTGAAAATGGCACCCACGAAGAGAAACACCTACAAAGCACAGTTCAAACTCCAAGCTATTAGAGAGAGAGAGAGAGAGAGAGACAGAGAGCGAGAGAGAGCAAAAACGCTTGCAGAAGAAATGAAAATTGAACATTGCTTTGGCCCAACTCGGTCGGCATTTATTCGAACAAGCATCTTATCAACGTCAACAACCTGTTACACATTTGGCTTCCACTCTCTCAACAGTGCGTGATTGCCCCCTATTAGCATAACTGATAACAACAACATATAACATTGTCACACATCCCAACAAGGACCACCGTGGCGCAGCAACCTCTGGCAGATTACAAGGAAAAACTGGCCATCTTCCGCTGCTACTGTAGTAAAAAGATTGCCGACAAACGCATCCAGGCCAACCACATCACCAACATGGACGAGGTGCCGCTCACTTATGGCATCCCGGTGAACGACACTGTGGGACCAGCACGGTAGTGATACCACAACGGGACACGAGAAGTCGGCTTTTACTGTTGTGCTTGTTTGCCATGGTAATGGACAGAAACTGCCACCTCTGGTGATTTTTAAGCGGAAGACGCTGCCTAAAGAAAGGTTTCCGGCCGGAATCATCATCATGGCCAATCAAAAGGGCTGGGTGGACGAGGAGAAAAAGGAGAGAGTGGCTGACTGCTGATGATTCTCCCCAAATACTGTATTTATTTCTACCTCATACCTAATCGCTTCACTGTATAAATGCCCTGACATGCTGGACCACATTTACTTCCGCAAACACGTGAGTGACGTCGTCTCGCATGCAGGTCACTTTCGTGACGCATGTGTTCATACAGCAGGCAAGAGAGAGGTCACATTTAAAATGTAATATGACCGCTTACACAAAAAAATCGGATTAAAAAAAAATCTGAATTGAGCATTAAGACCTGCGGTGTGAACCTAGCCAAAGAGACCGGATGTTTTTTTCCACACGTCACCGTCGCTGTTAATCTGTGACTGCATGCGTGCCCATCTCACAGCCGCTGTGAAAAACCAAGTGAAGCAAATGAACTCCGAGCTTGCCATTATTCCCGGAGTCTTAACAAAGGAACTCCAACCACTGGACATCGGTGTAAATAGTGCGTTCAAAGTTAAGTTGCGCGCGGCGTCGGAGTGATGGATGACAGACGGCGAACACAGCTTCACAAAGACTGGGAGGCAGCGCCGGACAATTTGTAAATGGATTGTGGATGCTTGGGCTAAAGTGTCTGCTTGCACTGCAAGTGCAAGCTTTTGCAAAAGCTGGCATCGTTTCTGAGGACCCGCAGGGCAACGAGACTGACTCGGACAATGACGAAAGCGTACCTGGCGTGTTTAATGGAGAGCTTGCCCAGCTGTTTGTTTCGGACACCGAAGATGAGGACTTTGATGGATTTGTGGATGATAGTTAATCACTGACAAATACGTGAGTACATTGTTAAATGTTTCAATAAAAAACAACCAAACTCAGTTTTGCTCCTGCTGCTTTTTTAAAAACATACGTTAGCATGCTTGCTAGCATATGTCTTAGCTTGCATGCATGCTACCGTGTGTTTTAAGCAATTGTATGTTTTACCATGCCTGCGCCCAATAATACGGTGCGCCTTATGTTTGTGTTAAATACAGAAATAGCACCCGTAACTGAGACTGCGCCTTTTAGTACAATGCACCTATTGGTCGTGAAAATACGGTAGTTGTTTGTTACATCAGTGCAATACTATTAAAATAAGTCCGCTGATAGTGTAGTGGTACACACGCCCGAGTTGTGTGCGGGCAGCGTGGGATCGATTCCCGCTCAGTGACAGTGTCTATGTGTGCCCTGCGACTGGCTGGCGACCAGTCCGGGGTGTAGTCTGCCTTCGCCCGTTGACGGCTGGGATAGACTCCAGCAACTCCCCGCGACCCTGTATAGGATAAGCGGTTTGGAAAATGACATGACATGACTATTAAAATATATTTTTATTCATAGAAGTGATTGAAAAATGCACTGTTGATTTTTAAAAAGTATAGTGTTTGAACCTTCCCATTTGTTGGATATTCTAGTTGTTAAAATTGATGAAAAGCATAAATATGCGTGCGGATCTGTTTGTCAATGTTGAAAAATGAGTTGAGCATCTCGGTTAGGGTTAAGAAGGAGGCCTACATTTGATGGTTAGCCCCGAGGACAATGGGTAGATAAAGGCGGCCCTGCCAGTGGGATGTATATTAAGCGTAACCTTCTGAGCTTCTGTCATAAGCCAGAACACAACTACTTCACCTTGCAGTGAATTTTGTATGTTTTGTACATTGATAGTTTTAAATTATAATTCTCTGGAAGGTATGGCCTGGCCAAATTACATTCTACCTGGGTATATGAACAAAACAGTCAAGGAAAGAAAGAAAGAATGAAAATACTTGGAAGTTTTCCAAATGGGTTTTCAGAATTGTGGCCATCAACCATAATGATGCAATCAGAAAAACACAACTGACAACAGAGTGAATACATCTTTGATCGTAGAAATGCTTTCATCTATTGTGCCCCTATTGTGTGGTTCGGACAAAATTGCTCTTTGCTTTCTCAACCAAAACTTTTTAATATCTTTTGCAGACCCAAAACAGCTGACCTTTATGTCGCTGTTGTTTGTATTCATGTAGTGTTGAAAAAACTGCTGTTCTTATAAAATGTTCCTTTCTGCCTTGCATCTTCATACATACAATATGAATAAAATACAAAATATTTATTTATGGGGTTTATTTGTGACTAGTAATAAATGTGTTGATGACCAGGATACACAACAGTTTGAACAAGTTCAAATTATTTGCTAAGATGATCTCCTTAACATAGTGCAGGACCGAGCAAATAAGTTGTCTGGGGTTTTATGCCCTTGGCATGGTCACCTGGCTCAAAGACCACTTATGATGAAAAAAACCCCATACTATTATTCTTTTAATTGTTTATACTGTATATGAGGTGTATATTATGTGCATGTTCAGTATAAAAAGCAAACAAAAATTCCATCCATCCATTCTCTCCCGCTTATCAGGTCAGGTTGTGGGGCAGCAGCTTCAGCAGGGAAGGCCAGACTTCCCTCTCCCGAGCCACTTCTTCTATCTCTTCCCAAGGCGTTCCCAGGCCAGCCATGCTAGCGTGTCCTGGGTCATCCCCAGGGCCATCTGCTGGTGGAACATGCCCAGAATACCTCACCTGAGAGGCAAGAGGCATCATAACCTGCGGGACCCACCTCATCAACGGCTCGACTCCCGGAGTCCCTCCCGGATGACCAAGCTTCTCATCCGATCTCTAAGGGCGAGCATGGACACCCTGCGGAGGAAACCGCAGGGTATCTGTATCTGGAATTTCATTCTTTCAGTCCCGACCTACATATAAAACAAACCAAAATTTTGGACAGCATTTTAATCACAGAGGACCTTCTCTAGAACCAGGCTCGATGGTGAGCACCTGGTGCCCCTTTTTTTCAAATGTGTCACCCCCGTCCTCCGCCCCAAAAATGGGCATCCGTCCGGGATGGAGGGACGGACCGTTCCGCCCCCGGAACAGACTGCCCAGCTTTGCATACATACACAGGTACTACTCAGAAAATTAGAATATCCTGAAAAGGTTGTTTTTTCTGCAATTCATCTTAAAAGGTAAGTTTGACGTATTACATAAATAAATCAAGACCCTTTTGGATTACTTGCCTGTTTAGAATTTGACACTTTGAACCTACAAAACTGAAGCTTTGCAGATTATTCACAAAGCACAAACACCAAAACTCAGAAAATTTTGTTTTTGGGTTTGTGGTTTTAATAAGCAAAGTTACAGCAAGGCACTGCTTGACATATGTCAATTTGCATGTAATAGCTCAATAAAATCTCCTGGAGGACCCCATGAGGAAACACTGGAGCTAAAAGCTAAAAAAAAAACAAAAACAAAAACAAAAAAAAAACAGCATACAATGAAGATAAAAGAGTAAATAAATAAAACAGGAAAAGAAAAAAAAGATAAGCTAAGAACCATACATCAATACGATTGGATAAAAATAGTCCAAAAGAGTAAGAGCAATTGTTTAAAAGCCAGACTAAAAAGGTATGTCTTGATAAGTGAATAAATGACTTGGGCAATTATGCTATTAAACAAAGTCACAATGGTTGAAATCGAATACTGTATGCCTAAGGAGCTAAAACAATGTATTGAGTAAATTATTTGTGCTTTCTACACCTTGGCAACCAGTCCACAGTGTACCCTGCCTCTCGCCTGAAGTCAGCACCCCCGCGAACCTCAAATAAGACTGAACAGCAAACATTAGTAGCATGATCCCATGTTATAATGTTCAAAGAAACACCGCATAAGTATTCAACCTTAATAATATATTTTCATCACGCTTCTGATGAAACATCAATTTACAACTGGTTGAGTGGTAACTTTGTCGTAGTCTGAGGGGGCCTGTATCACTTTTACTGGCACTAGGCAACTTTGAGGAGGAAACCACAAACCCTGCCACACAAAAAATTACAAATGTGCTGACTGCTTTACGGCATATGTCACTTAATCCTTTCCTCATTCGTTACAAAAACAAAACAATATTATGTTATATTGTTTGGACACAATTAAATTTACTACATCATCGCTATTCATCCTAAACATAGCCACTGGAAACAGAAAAGCAATTCAGTCCAACTGCAGGCGAGTGAGAGCTCAGGAATTCACGACGTGCTGTGCCGCTGGCGCTCATCTGAAATGCGATTGACTTCACTCAAAACACTAACTCTTCTGTCCACATGGCACCGCCATAATCAATGAAAACTTAAGGTTACATAGTGTTGCTTTAATTAATGAAATTTAAAATTTACCACTTTTATAAATGGTAATAATCTCTCCCTCTCCTCCTGTCTCATCAAGTCAGGCTGTAGAGGTTAGCTGTCAAGGAGAGAGAAGAGCGTCTTCATATACAGTCCAGAAAGAGAAAGAAGTGACTTTGGGCTTTTTTCTGTGTTAGAAGTCGCCTCAGTGAGTCACTCGCCTAAAATACTTGGAACAGTTTTTTAGACTGGATTCCCTTCAGGATGCAATCCGCTTATTTTTATCTAGGCTTGAGACAGGTAGTAGCTGGGAATTGGCACATAGTGCAAATCTTTGCCAAACTGATCAGACGTCATGTAAACGGTGAACCGGAATGTTTTCAGGCTGTGCTGTCTGCATGTTCTGTCTTGATGTAAATGCACAGTGATGTTGTCGTTTACCCACCTGCTTACAAAGAGAACAAATAAAACTCGGGTCCGTTTCAGGAAGCAGGTTCATCAAAAACTGAGTCTAATCCTGAACTCTGGGTTGACCTACTATGAGCTAGGGAATTCTGATTTTTCCGGGTCCAGAACAGCTGATTTCAGTCAGACTACTCAACTCAAAGACAGCATGAATGGAGCCCCGATTTGACAAATCACCATGGCAACGAGGGCGGGGCATGGGGAACATTTCTGTTTGGGTCAATATATGCGGAAGTTTCAAGTCCTTTGCAATCATAATAATTTAACAGAGGAAAACTGCTTGCTACCGCTTATTCATTTATTTCATTTAGGTGCAGTCTTGCAGGGGGAAAGCGCACTTAACAGCTGATGATATAAGATAAGATGATATATAAAAACATTGTTCAAACCGTTAATTAAGACCTCGGCATAATTCCATGGGGGTACACTGAAAAAAATGATGGTTGAATTGAGTAGTCATAGTTATATTTCGTCAGGTGGTTGCACAAAATAAAAGAATCTGGAGCCAGATGATTTTTTTAAGTAGATGTATAGTTTAAGACAAAACATTGAATAAATTCAACAGAAACTTATTTCAGTGTATGTAGATGATGGACTGTCTCGTGAAATGGTACCGCTCGAAACGATAATTTTCTGGAAATGCTAAAACCACTGCGCGGTCTGATCTCCCATATAATTCTCTGCGTAATAATGCTGCACCTTCACCCACGTACGGGATCATTATCATAAGGACATCTCATGTTTGTCTCCACTTCCACTGAAAAAATGGTGTGTTGAATTTACTCACTTTTATTTTGTCAAGTGGTTGCACAAAATAAAATCAACTGCATCCAGATACATTTAGGAAATGTATAGTCTACTTAAAAAAATATCTTAAAGAGACAATTGAATGAGCTTAACATTGGCACTTATAGAAATAGCTTTGCATGTAAAAATTACATCAGTACTAAAATAATTGACATAAAATGTGATCTCATCATGATCACCTCTACAAAATAAAAAATACTGTGGCGATCGCTTCTCCACTTACACAGGCATGAATGTGCACACAAACCCTGACTGGATATATTTCAGACATTTAGCTACACTAAACCCATGTCATCTCAGGAGACAGACGGCGACTGGCAGCGGGCAAGCAATCAGGCAAACATGGATCTTTATTTGCCCCCTTTCCCTCCCCGGCTAACAGTAGAATAACGGCACGGCTAATAGCAACAACTAGCTTCAGTGTCATGATGTGGCAAGATACAGGAAGGGGAGGACCCAAATGCGAGAAGGGCGAGGCATGAGGACTGGTTAAGATGTTTTAATGAAAACTAAATGAAACACAATAGACCGGATATTGAGGCTTGGTGTGGTTACGGGGCTTGGCTTGTGGCAGTGACGAGGCTTGACTTGGTGACAGGACAACAGGTTCCACCGACAGCACGACAACACCATAGACTACGACAACTAGGACAACAGCGAATACACGACAATGACCCGACAAGGACTGAACAAAAACTAGCAACTTAAATACAAGCACACTGACGAGACAACGAGAAACACCTGGACAAGAGATACAAGGTAGGACAGAGCTGATTGGCCAACATTAAGGAGTGGAAGGCACACAGGTGGACACAATCATGACGAGACAGACACAGAACACTGAGCAAAACATGAAACATAATAGATGGGATTCCAGAGGCACCAGGAGAAACGTGGACAACAACAGAAGAAAAAGGTCAAGAAAGTATTGACTGAAAAGCTTATGTTGCTACAAGAAGTAGTGATAGAGAGAGCGCATCGCATTGGGAAACCGTGAGGGGAAAGGCCGAGGCCTGTGGTAATAAAACTACTTAAATTCAAGGAAAGCACAACCATTCTCCAACAAGACAAGCATCTCAAAGGTACGAAGATCTATATAAATGAAGACTATACAGAGGCTGTCAGAGGGAGGCAGAAGGAGCTGATGCCCGAGCTGAGAGCGGCCAGAGAGAGAGGCGACATCGCTTACCTCCGGCAGGACAAACTGATCATCCAACCCAGCACCAGCACACCAAAACCACTCAATGGAAACTAACAACGGTACTGTTTAAGGACTGCACTCGTCACGTGGTGGATAATATGGTAGAATGTATTACAGTAGAAATATCTTTGGAAAAAAAGAAAAATGTGTATGTAAGTTGCATCTATAGAACACCAGGTTCGAATATTGATGCATTTAAAAACTGGATGGAGGAAGTCTACACAGAAACAAACAAAAAAAAAACAGCGGTCATCTGTGTTTACTATAATATTGATCTTCTCAATCCAAACCAACATAAAATGACAGAAGAGTTTATTCACACAGGATATATCGCCTCAGCCTTTATCCTAGTATTACTAGGCCCAGCAGAATCACTACCCATTGTGCAACACTAATAGATAATATTTTTACGAATATCATGGAGAACAATTTGGTGAGTGGACTACTGATAAATGACATTAGTGACCACTTACCAATATTTATAATTTATGACTGCAAATGTAGCAAAAACAACCATGTCATGTCATGTCATCTTCCAAACCGCTTATCCTTTATAGGGTCGCGGGGAGTTGCTGGAGCCTATCCCAGCCGTCAATGGGCGAAGGCAGACTACACCCCGAACTGGTCGCCAGCCAGTCGCAGGGCACACATAGACACTGTCACTGAGCGGGAATCGATCCCACGCTGCCCGCACACAACTCAGGCGTGTGTACCACTACACTATCAGCGGACCTCGCAAAAAACAACCAAAATAGTAAATTACAACACAGACGAATAAGGACTGAAAAGGCTATGAAAGCACTTAAAAATGATTTACCCGAAAGAGAATTGGAATACGGTATACAAAGAAAAATGTATTGATAAAGCTTATGATGAATTTCTCAATAAGCTTGAGAAAAATGGCTGTTCTGGTTAAATGAAGGCTATTATTGGTTTCATATGATATTGACTGCCCAATCAAAGAATATAAAATAAAATCAAAGCATAATGACAATCAGTGGATAACAAAAGGGCTAATAAATGCTTGCAAAAAGAAAAACACTCTATACAGGGAATTTATCAAATACAAAACTAAAGAAACAGAAAACAAATATAAGAAATATAAAAACAAGTTAAGCAGTATTTTGAAATAAAGATAATAATATGTAAAAAAGAATATTATACCAAATTATTAGAAAATAATAAATATAATATTTAAGGAATCTGGAATCTTTTAAATAATGTAATTAGAAATGGTCACAGAAAGGACAACTACCCACCTTATTTCATAGAAAATGAAATAAACATTAACAATATGGACGAGGTTGTGAATAAATTCAACAGATTTTTCTGTCAGCGTTGGACCAAACCTGGCAAAAAAAAAATACACAATCATGACACAGCAAACAATACTTACACAGACTTAATTGAAAGAAATCCATGTTCAATGTTTCTTTAACCCGTTGAAGAAAAAGAGGTGATTGATATTGTTAATGGTTGTATGGAAAAAACGTCTACCGACTGTGACGAAATTGACATTTAAGACAGTGAAAAAGGTCATTCCGGGACTCTCCAAACCACTTACTTAAATTACGAATATATCATTTCAAACAGGGCTATTTCCAAGTGAAATGAAAACTGCAAAAATCATTCCCATCTACAAAACTGGTGACAAGCACAATTTTACAAACTATAGGCCCATCTCCTTCCTTCCACAATTCTCCAAAATTCTCGAAAAACTCTTCAATAATAGACTAGATAAATTCATCGAAAAACACAAACTACTCTCTGACAGTCAATATGGATTTAGAGCAAACCGGTCAACTGCATTTGCCTTAGCAGAATTTATTGAAGAAATCACTGATTCAATCGACAAAAAGAAACACATATTAGGACTGTTTGTTGATCTACAGAAAACATTTGACACCATGGACCACATATGTCAAAGTCAAGTATTTTTTATTTAGTAACTCTAAGTAATATAAAAACACAACAGCCAGGGGGGTGACAAACATAGACGCAAAGAAATATACTACAGTTATATAAAGCGTGACATCATCAGCAGGCGCGAAGGAAGATAGGCAGCAGTTTGTTGGGTACATTTCAATCGAAACGTTTGGACATCGTGTGTGGTGTACCCTAGGGGTCAGTGTTAGGACCAAAATTATTTATATTATATATTAATACTGTATGTAAAGTCTCCCACTTACTGAAATTTGTTTTGTTTGCAAATGATACCAATATTCTGGTTTCTGGTGAAAAAATGCAAAATATTCTGGACATAATCACATCAGAGTTCCAAAAAGTTCGAATATGGCTTGACAAAAACAAGTTATCAATAAACCTAAACAAGACCAAACTGACGGTGTTTGGAAATGTCAAAGCAAACAACCAAGTTAAAGTACAAATTGAAGGTGTAAACATAGAGACAGTGAAGGAGACAAAATTCCTTGGGGTAATTATTGACCGGAAAATTTGTTGGAAGCCTCACATTAAATATATAAAATCTAAACTTTCAAAAAGTATTTCTATCCTGTCTGAAGTAAAACATTTTCTCAACCAAAAATTCTTGCACATTCTTTACAACTCACTAGCTTTACCATATTTAAACTATTGTTCAGAGGTCTGAGGAAACACATACAAGAATTCAATGCAGCCTCTTTTTATACTGCAAAAAAGAGCTATGAGAGCAATCCACAACGTCAGTTATCTGCACCACACAAATCCACTTTTTCCATGCTCTAAAAGTTTAACATTGTTTGATCTTATAGAATATAAAACTATACAACTAATCTACAAAGAAAAACATAATTTACTGCCGGGTAATATTCAAAATATGTTTTCAGAAAGAGATGGTGGCTATAATCTCAGGGGAACACAATTTAAAGACAAAGTACTCACGCACGAAGTTTTTCACGAATACGGATCTACAAAAAGGCCTAACATACACCAGTTCAAAACAAAATATAAAATTTTAGAGAAATATAAAGATGAAGAGAGCGGCACGGTAATCGACTGGTTAGCACGTCCGCCTTACAGTTCAGAGGTCGTGGGTTCGATCCCGGTTCCGGCCTCCCTGTGTGGAGTTTGCATGTTCTCCCCGTGCCTGCGTGGGTTTTCTCCAGGTTCTCCGGTTTCCTCCCACATTCCAAAAACATGCACAGTAGGTTGCACTCTAAATTGCCCCTCGATGTGATCATGAGTGCGGATGTTTGTTTGTCTCTGTGTGCCCTGCGATTGGCTGGTAACCAATTAAGGGTGACCCCGCCTACTGCCCGGAGACTGCTGGGATAGGCTCCAGCACGCCTGCGACCCTTGTGAGGATAAGCAGTATAGATAATCAATCAATCACATTTTATTTATATAGCACTTTTCATACATAAAAATGCAACTCAAAGTGCTTTAAAACATTCAAAGCAAAACATAGAATTATCTTCAATCAAAAGAAAAGATAAATTATTTAAAAGTTGTTGAAAGCCAAACTAAAAAGGTGTGTCTTGAGCTTCCTCTTAAAAATATCAACAGTCTCTGCAGACCTGACATCCTCTGGCAGGCTATTCCAAAGGTGAGGACCAAAATGGCTGAATGCAGCCTCGCCATGCATTTTGGTCCTCACCCTTGGAATAAATAAAAGGCCGGCGCCAGAGGACCTCAGGATCCGCGAGGGCTGGTATGATAAAAGCAAATCAGATAAATAAGATGGCCCAAGACCATTAACACATTTATAAACTAATAAAAGTACTTTAAAATCGATCCTGAAACACACAGGGAGCCAATGCAGCAATTTCAAAACTGGCGTAATGTGCTCCGGCCCTCTGGTTCTCGTCAGCACCCGAGCGGCTGAATTCTGCAGTAGTTGCAGTGGTGAAATGCTCTTTTTCGGGAGGCCAGAGAGCAGGGCATTACAGTAATCTAAACGACAGGAAATAAAGGCATGCATCAGCACTTCCGTGTTAGCCTGAGAGAGAAACGGGCGGACTCTGGCGATATTCTTAAGGTGATAAAAACCAATCTTGGTTACATTTTTAATATGAGGAATAAAACTGAGCTCAGAGTCAAAAATGACGCCAAGGTTCTTCACACAGTGTGAGGGATTAAAAATGTGTAGTTTTGGTAAAAGCTTCTCTCTCTGACCTTCGGGACCGATAACTAAAACCTCAGTCTTGTCCTCATTGAGCTGTAGGAAATTATCTGCCATCCATGACTTGATATCTAAAATGCAATTTAAAAGGGTATCAATGGGTCCTGTGTCATCAGGAGACACGGCAATATACAGCTGCGTGTCATCAGCATAGCTGTGAAAGCTGATGCCGTGTCCCCTGATGACATCCCCGAGGGGAAGCATATAAAGATTAAAAAGTAAGGGGCCTAAAATCGAACCTTGAGGAACCCCACATTTAATTTCATGAGTTTTAGAGGAACAAGTATCCATACTTACAAAGAAATATCGGTCTGTGAGATAGGAATAAAACCAGTCAAAAACAGTACCAGAGATGCCCACTAGATTTTTAAGTCTATTTAATAAAATTTGGTGATCTACTGTATCAAAAGCAGCGCTTAGATCCAGTAGCACCAAGACTGTGAGTTTTCTCACGTCTGCAGTGCACCTAATATCATTTAAGATCCTTAAAAGAGCAGTCTCCGTACTGTGGTTCATCCTAAAACCAGATTGATATTTCTCCAAAATATTATTTGTATTTAAAAAATGATTCAACTGGATGAAAACCAGTTTTTCTAAAATCTTACTTAAAAACGGTAAGTTGGATACGGGTCTGTAGTTATTAAAAACGCTCGGGTCAGAACCGCTCTTCTTCAGAAGGGGCTTCACCACCGCCGTTTTAAAGGCAGCGGGGAAGACGCCTGTCTGAAGAGAGCAATTGACTATATTTAAAATTTGTTCTTCAAAAAATCCATAAAATGTCTTAAAAAGAAATGTGGGAATTGGATCCAAAAGGCAGGTTGTTGGGTTTACCTGGGAGAAAACTCGAACAAGTGTCCTTGCATCAACCAGGGCAAAACTTTCCAGTGTTTCCTCATGTAAATATGATTGTCCGGGTTTATTAAAACTTGTGTTTTGACGGGCTAAAAGACTGGATCTTATGTCATCGATTTTACTTCTGAAGTGGTCTGCAAAGTCCTCACAGAGAGCATCTGTTGGTCTCTGTGGGGACTTATTAAAATCAGAACTAGTTAAAAGTTCAAAGGTGGAGAAGAGAACCCTGGCGTTGTTTTTATTGACTGTAATGAGGTTTGAGAAATAGGAAGATCTTGCCAGTTTTACTGTTTTATTGTAAGATTTCAGTTGTTCGCATAAAATTTCATAGTGTACTGTAAGTTTACTTTTTCTCCACCTCCTCTCTGCACTCCTGCATTTTCTCTTTGATATTTTGATAGCATTGTTTCTCCACGGGGGTACAGTCTTTGTTTCTGTTGTTTTAATTAAAAGTGGAGCTACTGAATCTAATGATGATTTAAGATGTAGGTTAAAATTGTCAACAATAAGATCACAGGGTGCAGGTAAAATGTCAGCAGGAGTGTTTTTTAAGATCTCGATAAAATTTGCTGCCACCTCAGAAGATAGGTAGCGTTTCTTCACTGTTCTGACCGGGACTGCTAGATGGTTAAAACTGGCGATGTTAAAATAGACACAGTAGTGGTCTGACACTGCCAAGTCAACAACAGAGGACACACCAGCAGACAAGCCATAGGTTATAACCAAATCCAGGGTGTGTCCTCTGTTGTGAGTTGGCTGCAAGATGGATGGATGGATAAAGATGAAGAGGGGCTGATAGAGCTGTAGATATATATATATATATATATATATATATATATATATATATATATATATATATGTATGTATGTATGTGTATATGTATATGTATGTATGTATGTGTATATGTATATATATGTATGTATGTGTATATGTATATATATGTATGTATGTGTATCTGTATATGTATATATGTATGTATGTGTATATGTATATATATATGTATGTGTATATGTATATGTATATATATATGTATATGTATATGTATATATATATATATATATGTATATATATATATATATATATATATATATATGTATATATATATATATATATATATATATATATATATGTATATATATATATACATATATATATATATATATATATATATATATATATATATATGTATATATATATATACGTATATATATATATGTATATATATATATACATATATGTATATATATATATATGTGTGTATATATGTGTATGTATATGAGTGGCAAGGTATGAATGTGGGTGATCCTGTCAGAAAAAATAGGTCCGTATTCCACTTGACACGTCTATTTATTGTGGTCTGCAACAACACAGACAAAGAATAACCTAGCAACATCATCCAATGCATATCCATTTGTTAACAATATGCCTAAACATTACAATTCACTGTATTAAGAAATTAATCAGCCAAACAATACACATTCACACATTTCATCATTAGAATAGTTAGCATATGAGCCAAAATAATTAACTAGTGTTAGTGTTAGAGAACATATCTAGGCTATTATGTACAGTAGTTACCTAACACGAACTTGAATGATTAAACTCACCTTTTAACATTTACACACAACAACAAACGTGGTGAAACACGGGCAATCTGCAACTACTGAGTTTGCTGGCACGAACAAACGAAGGAGGAAAGAGAAAAAAAAAAGTCAGTCACTATCAACACTAAGCGCTCGAATAGCGTTCAATGCCTGCTCACAGTGTGGGACATCTCAGTAGTACGTCGAAACTCAATGAATTTATCAAATGCCAACAATTACTAATAAAACAACGTGAGATTTCTAACATGAAGTATTTCTAATAAAGTGTGTTTTACTCCAAATAATGTTTCACCACAATCCGATTCTTAAAGCCACAAAAAGTGACGAGAAGTATTCAGTCAGCATGTAGAACAGCCATGGGGTGGCAAACATTGATGCAAAGAAATATATAACAGAAAAAGTGTAACGAATTGGGTTATTTGTGTTGTGGTCCAATTTGTGTCATGCCAAGTTGTGTTGTTTCCTAGGTCAATGAATGCATCGCGTGGCTCGCTTGATGGGAGGGCATGCGAGCGAGAGTAGCGGAGGACGAAGAGGAGAGCTTGACTGAACGGTTGTCGTCCTGTATTGGTGTTGGCTGCGGCCCACAGTAGCCGGTTGGACTAATAAAAACATGATAATTAAACTACGTCTGACGGCGTGTTCTTTGAAGTCGCTACAATATATTTTAAAGCGTGACGTCTTCGGTAGGCGCAAAGGACCCGACCAGATCTGCTACCCACACCGGCTTACTGCGGGCTGCGGGCCAGATCTAATAATAAAGCAATATCATCCCAGGGGCCGTAGAAAACCTTCTCGCGGGCCGGATGTGGCCCGCGGGCCTTGACTTTGACATTTGTGGTCTATGGTGTCAAATGTTTTCTGTAGATCAACAAACAGTCCTAATATGTGTTTATTTTTGTCGATTGAATCAGTGATCTCTTCAATAAGTTCTGCTAAGGCAAATGCAGTTGACCGGTGAACATGAACATGATACATTTATTCTACTGCCCAATCAAATGCGTTTGATTTACTTGTGTCAAAAATTGCTGTAAAGACATTAAGAAAGAAACCATAACACATCTTATCCCCTTGCCTCCTTGCTATGGGAGGTCCATGAAAGGTACATTCTGACGTACGATATGCTAATATACAGTATCTATTCATGACAGTGACTGAGCAAACATGTTCTCTGCATTAAGTTAATTACTCGTTACAGTCACGGTTTAATAAAAAAGATTGTTGACTTGTTATGCTGTGAGACCAGAAGCTATTATCAACACACACGCACACAGACACATTAAACACAGTATATGGATGGCCAAAATACAAATCCTCTTATCTGACAGAGATGTCAAACCCAGGTCCAGAAAGTAAACCCTGTCACAGTTTGTCTTTAGCCACAGGTGCTTCTACTGAAGAGCTCGTTTACCTGCCTGTCAAGCTGCCAGGTTTTCATAGCAACCACTTTCAGCGGTGGCATTGATTTTCGAGAAAGGTTACCATGGTCAATAATAAAAAAGTGATGCAATAGAGGAGCCATGACAGCTGTTTCAAAATATTGACGAGGCTGAGTCTACGGATGATTGGGAGAGCAAGTACGAACAAAAGGAGCCGTGTTGCCTGCCACACTGGAAGTGGCCACACAGTTTAAGTTATAATGTCTGTCTGTCTGAAGCTCCAACACCTAACCCACACCATCTGTATCAGAGGGGGAAAAATGGCTTTGTGTGGATTCTGGTGGTCCCGGGACAGGAGCTACATTACATAATTTACATCAAAAGATACAATTGAATTTTAATAAACAAAATACCTTTACTAGCTACTCAAACAGTGAACCATTTTAGGAGATGACATCAAGCCATCAAAATGATGGTTCTAGGAGATCTAGTTAGTAGTGTTAGAATTCTGCTGGCACTAGTGTTAACAAACAACAAACTTGTAGAGTTGGCGACTGTATTACATCAGCAGGGAAACAATGCAGAGAACAGATTTTGGTGCTCTCTGTATCTATGTGTGTATGTGTATATATATATATATATATATATATATATATATATATATATATATATATATATATATATATATATGTGTGTGTGTGTGTGTGCTCCCCTCAGTGAAGTGTCTTCCTTGATGCTTAACAGCTTCATGGTGATGTCGAATGAGCAATGTGATGTTTTCCTGGCACAAGAAGAGGATTGATCTCATGACTTGGCAGCTTTGACTCTGACAGACATCCGCCTACTCAAAGTAGATCTTCATGGTCGAGGATCGGATTGAGTTTGTAAAGCGAACTGTTTCGTTTTAAGTCTTGTTTTGTTTTGATGCACTTGATTTCTTCGGCATACACCTCTTGTTGAACACATCTGATAATTGTACATTCTGCTTGATTAATCGTTTCCTCTCTGAGACTTGTTTTGCAGAAGTGCCAGCTTCTACATCCGCTATCATCTTTGGACTTGAAACTGACAGCGATGTGACATAGGTAGGCTATTGCTTTGACAAGTGAGGACCATTTTGAGAAATGTTCAAAACGTGTGGAACCTAATAAGGCTTTGGAGTTAGTTTTGGTCAGCAGGAAGGCTGGACCCAACCACCACGTGGTACTGGAGATCTTCTCTGTGGATAGAGAACGAGATCCTTGATCAGCAGGATTGCACTCTGTTGGGACATGCTTCCACTGGTAGGGCAGTGACGATTGCTTGATTCTCTGGACACGTTTGCTCACATATACATGGAATCTTCTGCGTTGGTTGTGAATGTATCCTAACACCACTTTGCTGTCAGTGTAAGAAGTGGTCTTGTCAATCTTTATTTTAAATTGTTCTCTGAGAAGCTCAGACATTTCCACAGCAAGCACTGCAGCGCACAGCTCTAACCACTGAACTGTGAGTTCTGACATGGGGGCTAGTTTTGCCTTACCCATGACAAATCCAACTTCGATGTGGTCATCTCCATGTGTAACTCTCAGGTAGGCAACTGCAGCTATAGCCTTAACTGAAACATCTGAGAACACACAGAGTTCAATGAAGTTGGCCTTTGAGATGGAGAACGAAACATAGGTACGGGGAATGTTCAATGTTTTAAGATGCTGTAGAGAGTCATGCCATTTACTCCAGTCGTCATACATGCCTTGAGGCAGGAGAGGGACTGCTGTCCCACTCAAGATTGTCACTGGAGAGCCCTCTGAGAAGAAGTCTTCCTCTGATAGATACAGGCGCGAGCAGCCCTAGAGAATCGAACAGGCTGTTTATGGTTGAGAGTACACCACGTCGAGTAAAGGGTTTTTTCCCTTGCGGAACGTCAAATGTGAACGTGTCTGATGTGGTGTTCCAAATTAAGCCTAAACTACGCTGGACAGGGAGCTTGTCTATAGACAGATCAAGATCTTTAATTTCCTTTGCCCTGTCTTCAGGTGGGAAAGCATTCACCACTTTGACTTTGTTGGAGGCAATCTTGTGGAGATGTGGATTAGAGAGTCCAAGCATTTTCTGGGCTCTTTGTTGAACATCGATCGCCTCAGCTACTGTTGAGAAGGACTGTATTGCGTCATCCACATAGAAATCCTGTTCTATGAAGTTTCGAGCGTCAGTTCCATATTCACACTCTGCTTCTTTTGCTGCTGTCCTCAACCCATAGATTGCCACTGCAGGAGAGGGACTGTTGCCGAAGACATGCACCCGCATGCGATAGTCCACCACGTCTTTGGTCAGGTCATTATCTTTATACCACAGGAATCGAAGATAATCTCTGTGATCTTCCTGTACAATAAAGCAGTAAAACATCTGCTCGATGTCAGCCATGATCGCAACAGGTTATTTTCTGAAGCGAAGGAGCACACCTATGAGTGTGTTATTTAGGTCAGATCCTGAAAATAATACATAATTGAGGGAAACTCCATTAAACTGCGCACTAGAATCAAACACCACACGGATCTTCCCAGGCTTCTGAGGGCGGTATACGCCAAAAATGGGAAGATACCAGGTCTCTTTATCTCCATCACAAGGTGGTGCCTGTTCTGCATGTTTGTTGTTGAGGATTTTCTGCATAAACTCAACAAAATGTGCCTTCATGTATGGCTTCTTGTCAAGCGTACGTCAAAGAGACATGAGCCGCTTGTGGGCGTAGCATCTGTTATTGGGGAGTTTGCGCCTGGGGCTACGAAACGGGAGTGGGACCACCCAACTGTTTGTCTCATCTTTGAAGAATCCTTCCATCTTCTTCAGAAAGATCATGTCTTCAAATGAGTGTGCTAGGTGATTATCTTCATTAGTGCGTAAGAAGACAGCTTCACCAAGATTCTCAAGTGTGGGCCTGGCGTATGGATTTGAGAGTGGCAGTGGGTTGCAAACAGTTTTTTGTTTTGATTGTTTGTGAAGTTCTCTTTTACAGTAAAATGACTGTCGCAGGGTGTGCGTTAACTTGGGCGTCCATCGTCCAACACATGTGTTTTGAGAGTGTTTACTTCACTTGGCTTGTGGGCAGAGCCGAGACACACATCAACGATAATGACCCAGGCTAGGTCAAGCTTCTGAGAAAATGGGTCATTATGTCTGCCGCTGATTTGCCGTCTCACCTTGTGTACTCTGAGAAGGTTGTGTCCTATCAGCAACAATATGTCAGCGTCTGGATCAAGGGGAGGTATTTCGGAAGCTAATGCTTTCAGATGGGGGTGATGAAGGGCAGCTTCTGCAGTAGGTATTTCCTCCCTGTTGTTGGGGATAGCATTGCACTCTATCAGCGTAGGAAGTGGAAAGTTCATTTTCCCATCCAATGATTGGACTACATAGACGCAGGCTCTTCTGCCAGTTACTTGGGTTATGCCAGCACATGTTTTCAGCGTGTATGGTGTGGCTATGCCTTGTACGTCAAATGCTTCAAAAAAACTCTGTCTTTGCGAGTGATTGGTTGCTTTGATCGTCTATTATTGCATACATCTTTTTCCTATTGCGTGGTTCACCTTTCGGGAAGACTTGTACCAAACAAATCTTGGAGCACGATTTTCCTGTGATTTGATTTCCGCATACCTCTGTACATGAAGCTGTAACATCAGAGTCTTGCGCGGGATCTTGCTCCCCGCTGTTCTCTTCAGGAGAGGAGGGAGGTTAAGACCCTGGTGGTGCTGGACCTGGATGGAGAGCAGCCAAGTGTTTGTCACTGTCACACTCTTCACACTTGATTGTGACATGGCAGTCTTTGGCTTGTTGGATGCAAGGCAGCGATAACAGATGTTGTTTTCTTTGATTACCTTTTTCCTGTCATCCAGCAACATGTTTCTGAAACCTCTACATCTCTTCATTGGGTGTGGTTTATGATGTATGGGACATTGTTTTTTGATGTCTTCATTTTCTTACTTTGTTTGCTCCCGCTGATACATCTGTTTTGAGTACCATTACTGACTGTTTTATGTGGTTTCCTTGAGTTCTTTCTCTTTTGTTACTAAATTTAGGACTGTTAGATGGGCTGTAAATTGTGGTGAAGCTTGGATCATTTCTAGCTTTTCAAAAATTCCACAAAGAATGTGAAAGGTGGGAAACTTACATAATGGTCTTCTTTATATTTTGATCCTACCATTGTGTACTTTTCCTGAAGCTGAAAGGGTAGCTTCTCCACAATTGGACTTACTCCTCTTGCTGTGTCAAGGTAGCTCAAACCTGGCAGGTACCCATCAAGTTTTGCTGCTTCCAGTTCACACAGTAGATATGACAGATCACGAAGCTTGTGTGGTTCTTTGTTGGAGAGCTTTGGAAAGTTTTGAATTCTTTCGAAAAGGGAGTTTTCAATTGCTTCCAGTGATCCATAGCATTCTTCTAGCCTGACCCATACCATGTGCAGACCAGCAGGCGGATGCTTGATATTCACTGCTTTTAATCTCTTAGCATGTTCAGAAGACTCAGGGCCCAGCCATTTAATAAGGATGTTTAGTTCTTCGCTGGGTGTAAGAGCAAGGTCTCTGATGGTACTCTGGAATGTGGCTTTCCAGCTTTGATAGCTCTCTGGCTTGTCGTCAAATTGTGTCAGACCTCCTATTACTAGTTGACTTCTAGCTAGGAATCTGGCAAGTTCATTGGTAGTGGTTTGAGCCTGATTTGACACTGGTATCTGTTGTGGTTGCAACACAGTGTGAGGAGCTTGGTGAAATAAGTCTGTTTGTTGTAGTTGATTGGTGCCCTCTTGCGGCTGTACTGAGTAATGAGCTGGCTCTCATTTGGCATGGAGAGGTGTGTACATTGGTGGGGAATGTTGTTCTTCATTGGTATTATTTTGTTGAAAAGTCACTTCATTTTTAGATGGATCAGTATCACTGTGTTTGTTTATGTACTCACTCACTTTTTGTTCCGTAGTTTGTTGAAGAGGTATAAAGCTTAACTGGTCACTTTGCTCAGGACCGATGAGCTGTGCTGCAGCCAACTCCATTACTTCCGCTTTAGTAATGGCTGCATCTGCTTCCTTTTGAAGGTTGAGTACATCCCGAGTTGCCTCCAATCGTGCCTTTTCGACTTTAATGTCCATCTCTCTCTCTCAGCATAAGCTAGCCTTGCTCATCTGCTTGAGCTTCTGCTTGTGCTTGTGCTGCGGCCATGCTGACTCGACTTGAAGCTGTGGACCGTTTTGATCCTGCAGAGGATCGAACAAACAGTTTTCCTGAATGCACTGAGGACTTGGGTGAGTGAGGAGAGCATGACATTTTGCCACTTCGTGTTCCTTCTTCATTCTTTTGGTTTTCAGCTTGTGCTGGTTGCATGAGTGTTGAATGTGCGTCACATTCCACCAACCGTCAACGTGGTCCCTCGCGGAGTGCTAAGATTTTGCTGTACTGTTGCACTCAGGGCGGCACGGTGGGCGACTGGTTAGCACGTCCGCCTCACAGTTCAGAGGTTGTGGGTTCGATCCCGGCCCCGGCCTCCCTGTGTGGAGTTTGCATGTTCTCCCCGTGCCTGCGTGGGTTTTCTCCGGGTACTCCGGTTTCCTCCCACATTCCAAAAACATGCGTGGTAAGTTGATTGGACTCTCTAAATTGCCCCTAGGTGTGATTGTGAGTGCGGATGTTTGTCTTTGTGTGCCCTGCGATTGGCTGGCAACCAATTCAGGGTGTCCCCCGCCTACTGCCCAAAGACTGCTGGGATAGGCTCCAGCACGCCCCGCGACCCTTGTGAGGATAAGCGGTATAGATAATGGATGGAGGGCGGCACGGTGGTCGACTGGTTAGCACGTCCGCCTCACAGTTCAGAGGTCGTGGGTTCGATCCCGGCTCCGGCCTCCCTGTGTGGAGTTTGCATGTTCTCCCCGTGCCTGCGTGGATTTTCTCCGGGCACTCCGGTTTCCTCCCACATTCCAAAAACATGCATGGTAAGTTGATTGGATACTCTAAATTGCCCCTAGGTGTGATTGTGAGTGCGGATGTTTGTCTCTGTGTGCCCTGCGATTGGCTGGCAACCAGTTCAGGGTGTCCCCCGCCTACTGCCCAAAGACAGCTGGGATAGGCTCCAGCACGCCCCGCGACCCTTGTGAGGAGAAGCGGTACAGATAATGGATGGATGGATGGATGGATAATGGATGGATGGATGTTGCACTCAATGTAACTCCTTCTTGCAACGTTTCCTCCAAGGAACAGACGTTTGTTGTAGTTGGCAGGATTTATTACAAAAAGGTGGAAAACTGCAATACAGATATAGAAATATTTGTAAGTAAGATTATAATAACTAAGGCAATAGCAAGCACTACGGCACATGTAGTTCATATTATTCACCATCCAAACACAAAATTAGAAAGCACTGTCATTAGCGATGTAATAATCAGGCATTTAAAATGACTAATAAAGTGACAAACTTAAACTTACTCTTATTGCCACTCAAAGGGGTATAACGAACGGATGGTTCGGATGGAAAACGACACACTTTTCTTCTGCGCAACCATTTCAACAAGACAACGCTTCCTGGTACGTCACTTCCTGCAATAATTTCCCGGCTGAGTTCGCAGCTCGCAATGCACCTATGCCCTCTAGTGACCAACAACAATAACAACATGCAACATGGTCCAATACACGGTCTATAATTTTATATCTACCTTTTCTTTTGCTAGATATAGCTAAGACGTCTAGTACCTATTGATCGACGGAAATCTTTATACAAGCAAGGTCTCGATGTAATGTGTTATAGAGTGTCCCATGACTATCTTGCTATGGTGCCAGACATAATCAGACAAGGACAGGACATGAATTCTGGTGATCCTGACATTTGACAAGGACGAAAACTATCAAGTAAACACTTTGGTGTACACGATGGGTGATGATATTTTGAGCACGTTTGGGTTGAGCGAGGATGATCTTAAGGAGTATCAGAGTGTGAAAGATGCCTTTGATAAGCACTTTATAGGCAAACACAATGTAATATATGAGAGGGCACGTTTTAACAAAAGATGCCAAGAACCGGGGGAATCCGCTGAGTCCTTTATTGCTGCAGTCTACAAGTTAGCAGAAAACTGCCAGTACGGACCACTGCAGGATGAAATGATAAGAGATAGGCTAGTGGTGGGCATACAGTACCAGGGCCTGTCAGAAAAATTGCAGATGGATAGTGGATTAACATTGGAAAAGGCAGTGCTTAAGATAAGACAACATGAAGAGATAAAGAAACAGCAGCCGATTGTGAGAGAAACAAATGTTAAAGAAGCAAGAATGGATTTAGTAAAGTTTAAGAAAAAGACTTTCAAAGACAACCAAGCAGAGAAATCAGACACAAAGAGTCAGCATCAATTCAAAAAAGGACACAAGCAATGTGGGTGCTGTGGCAGATCACCTGCACACTCCAAGAATGACTGTGCAGCGAGAGATGCAGAGTGCAGAAAATGTCGGAAAAAGGGACATTTTGCAGCTCAGTGCAGATCAGGCAGAGTTGAGGCAGTCCTGGAGGAGGACGACAACATGTTATTCCTAGGAGCTGTTTCAGCAGGAGCAACAACCAACAACTGGAAGAAGACATTGGAGGTAAATGGCAAAAATGTGACTTTCAAATTGGATACAGGAGCTGACGTGACAGCGATACCAGCTGCCATCTATTCAAAAGACATTCACGGTCCACTCACCAGAGCGAAGAAACCTCTGTGTGGTCCTAGTGGAGAAACCCTGAGGGTTAAAGGGCATGTTGTTGCTGTCATCAAATACAAAAACAAAAAGACAATGCAGCCAATATATGTGGTACAGAGACTGTCAATCACTCTGTTAGGCTTTCCTGCTATTTTGGCATTACACCTGCTGCACCCTGTTGACAGTGTAAAGGCGTTGGAGGCTAATATGAAAAAAAGGTATCCCAAGGTCTTCACAGGGTTGGGCCTCCTAAAAGGGGAGTACAAGATAAAATTGAAAGAAGGTGTCACTTCCGCGTCGAGTCCAGCTGCCTTTGTATGATAAGGTGAAGGTAGAGCTCGAGAGGATGGAGGAAATGGGAGTGATTGAAGCTATTGAGGTGAAGTATAATACAAATATGTTGAGAAATTGACATTTTGTTGTGAAAATATTTTGGTGGAAGTGGACTGTTTTATATGACACGGGCAAAGATAGATGCACAAAATACACTTTTAGTAATGAAATACTTTTTAGACCAGTTGAATATTACGAACAATTATAACAATAATTCTAAACAGCTGCTGGACATGTAACATTCTAATATACAAAATATTATAGGACATTGTGTATAAATACCATTACAAATTTCTTGCTATAATGCAACAATAGGACATTTACACAAAATTAGGAAATTCATACTTTTAAAACAATATTATATAAATAGAAATGTACCATTAAATGTACACTTGTCCATGTTACGTAGGCTTTCCTAAATTTCTATACTTTGCGAAGATGATGTCTTTATATTTGTTTTAAACTGTCTTATGTTAATGCGGCACGGTGGTCGACTGGTTAGCACATCCGCCTCACAGTTCAGAGGTCGTGGGTTCGATCCCGGCTCCGGCCTCCCTGTGTGGAGTTTGCATGTTCTCCCCGTGCCTGCGTGGGTTTTCTCCGGGCACTCCGGTTTCCTCCCACATTCCAAAAACATGCATGGTAAGTTGATTGGATACTCTAAATTGCCCCTAGGTGTGATTGTGAGTGCGGATGTTTGTCTCTGTGTGCCCTGCGATTGGCTGGCAACCAGTTCAGGGTGTCCCCCGGCTACTGCCCAAAGACAGCTGGGATAGGCTCCAGCACGCCCCGCGACCCTTGTGAGGAGAAGCGGTACAGATAATGGATGGATGGATGGATGTCTTATGTTAAGGCTTTTCCGTACATCTATTCTTTTATACCTTATTCCAAAATTTAACTCCATGAATACTAAAGATAAAACTCTATTGTTGTGCGTGTATAGCAAACCTTGAAATTTAAGTTGTCCCATTAACTTATAGCGCCCCTTCCTTTCAGTAAACATTTCCTGTTTATTTCCCGGTAATAAATTATTTCTAACTTTGTAGATTATTTGGACGGTTCGGAATTAAGTTTGCTAGTCTGCTCATTACAATGGTGAGGTTTAATAATAGGAAAGGACTACTTGTTAATCTTCATTATTACCATAAATAATCACCTTATCTTAAACATGTCCATAGGAGTAGTGCTAGGCATGTTTGTATAGGCGTACCCTGGAACTTTGTCGAGTAGTAGTAGGGGATCACACACACCTACATATGGATCAAGTTAGGGCTGGGATAATTCGATATCGATATGTATCGTGATTGGCACGTGATCGAAACCAATAGAAAATGCTTTCGATAAAACGTTTGATAGAAAAAGAAAAAGAAAAACAAACCCGATCGCAGCATGGTGCGTGATGTAGGCAGCGCGCTTCCTTTGTATACCTATATAATTAACAGATTAATGTTGAACAGCAGTGCGAAGTAAATCTTGAATGAAAAGTCAAAAGAAAACAATAACTGATATAAAGTCATCATATCATAACCTTGTATGTTGTGATGGTGTTAAGTGGTCACGTTGAAGATTTGACAGCCATTGTGCGCGTCTGCTTTCAAACAACTTCGTTTTTGCCTCTGGTTTGAATCACTGCCGGTATCACAAAATAAAATTTGTAGTTGACCGATTAGAGCAACCATAAACAGCACAGGTGTTAACCATTTTTAGAAACCCATAACGGACTTCTGTTATCTCACTCACTCGACCGCCTGCCCCTCTGGCAGCATACAAATGTGGGGCGTCGGTTAGAATCACTGAATAGAATTTTAGAGGTACAAATGCTGCACCTTGCTTTATTACAAATGTACATTCATGTGAATACAGTATGTATCCCATGTCTCACTCTCACAAGCACGAGCTATGAAAATAGGCTGTTTATCCAACATAATGTATTTTGTGTGTATATGTTACTACAGATACTTCACAAGTGATGGTTCAAATATGAATAATTTTACATCCAAGTGAGTGCAATTCCTTAGAATTACCCCAAAAAAAATTGCGCTTATTTTGGATTTTTTTCAAACAGCATCGGCCAATACTGCACAGCCAGTTAGCGGAATCGGTATCGGGGCCAAAAAGTGGTATCGGAACAACACTACATTTTACGTACCTAAACTTCAAAACGGGTCAATTTTGAGCCCAACACAATATAAGGGTTAATATAAATGTATAGATTGTGGTGACCAGCAGCCTTTATCAATGCAGCTGCTGGTTGCTCTGGAAACCTTAATCATACGATAAAAAAAATTACGGCGTCAAAAGGGGTTGGATTAATGCTGATAATAATGCTTTTAATTGACACCTGATTTAAATTTGGCCATTAGTGCCTAATGAAATAAGTTAGACAAGAATAATGGAAATTGCCTCATTTATATGTAGCCCTTCTAAGATTTACTGTCCTACATTCAAATAATAAAACCAACCAGACTAAAAATGGCAGAGGCCTCTGTGCTGTAAAGAAAAAACAAGTCGAGAATCAAATAGTGACTCTAAAATCGAAAATAAAATAAAATAGAGGATTTGGGGAATCGTGACACCACTAACTCACACACACCTATATATACACACAACGGCCTAGCCTTTGCTGCTATTAAATATTGATTACTTAAATAGTGTAATTCCTTGAGAACATAAAGTATGAGCAATCAATGGAAAACTAAATCACTTGAATTGGATTAAAAATTATTCTCAAATCAAAGTTGAAAAATGACATCCATCTACTCTGAATTTTCTCAAGTGTGTGTCGCCTCCACTTGCCTGTATGCACACCCTATAAATATATGGGTATGCTCCGAGTCATGGTATGAATCATTTTACGATCTCGGACGGTTTGTGGATATCATGTCCTCATGCCACCCTCACGGTTTGCGCTCATTGTTCTCTTTCTGTTTTTCTTTAGCGAAAGACATAAATAAGTCGTGCTGTTGTTGCTATCCCACGCCCGGATTCTCGTGGCCACTGCCTACAAAACCATTACTTAATAGTGATCAATTTTGCTAATTAATTCTCCTTTCCACCTGTTGTTTATTCCATTTGCAACATCTGGTAAAATTAATTGAACAATCATTGATGCTTCTTTTCTGTACTGTTATCATGTCCCCGAAATGTGATTGACTTGGAGTCACACTGCGATGATTATGGGCGCCCTTTATTTATTTATTTATTTTTCGACTTATCATGCCTTGTGTTTCATTTTGAATTATCTCCCCTAGAATGTGTGTATCAGTACACAAACTCTGACTCAGATGTGCAGTGAATTCTTATTATTTGTGGGGATTCAGGGTCAAGACCCATAGCAAATAGTGAATATTAGATGACACATGCAAACGTGTTTATAATTGCCTATATTAATAGTTTCAACCCAAAATGACCCCACACTGTGATACCAACATTTTATAATACATTCCAATTCATGCCACAGTACCCTTAAAAACGAATGCATTACTGACGATTTGACTGAAAAAAATAAAAAAAATTGTAGAGCAAAGTTAATCTGAGTGAGGATGCTGTATGTTGTATGAAAAAAATACCAAATTCTACATTTCTATTAGCCATTTCTTCAACTTCTTAAATCAGAGATGTGTAGATGTTCTCTCTCTCTTTTTTTTTTTATTACATATTGTATGTATGTGTAAACCTACCTTACATTGAACAGCCTCGCCATTACCAGCGGAATGACTGTTCATGACCTTTCTCTGAATCACCGTGAGAAGTTTACCATTTTTCTGTCTCCACTGTCAATCACCCGAGGAGCCTCGCCTGCCTGTTGGAATTATCACGTGAACACCACTGCATTAAAACACATTTCCGTCAATTACCTTTGGGTCCAGACCTTAGGGACACCTCGGATATCACATTATTATTATTATTATTTCGCCCTCCCCTAACGCACAGCACAACACACTCCCTTAAAATTCTACATTTTCTGTGCTTGGTGTGCAATTTGGATTGGGTGGCGGTAGTGTAGTCTGCAAGGACTTTATTCTAAGGATGTAAAATAAGAATTGACAGTTTCAGTCTTGCTCCAAAGCAAAATATGGAAATTGGGATTGGTGCTTTACACTAACTGAACCCATAACTGCTTGGTAATGCTTGATTTTGTCCTTTGTGGGATAGATAGTGCTGGTATCATTTTCCAACAACATAATTAGTTATTTTAGGGCAGTTAAGTGAGTGTGAACATTTGCAACATAAAAGGTTATTTGGGGGAGAGGAGACCACAGCTACTTAAGTGACATCAAATGAGCATCATTTCCACATAATTGGTGCGCAATGGAATGATTAAAGGGTACTTCCCATGGCCCATTTCAAGGTATGGATGGGGAAACAGAGCAATATTGTAAAGTCTGATAAATTTCTGGTGTTCCCATCATTGTGTCTTTTCTTGCCTGAAATGCCACTAGTTAATTTGAATGCAAAGCGCCATGTTAGGAACAGTTGTGACATCACATCATTGACTAGCACTTCCCTTCTTGAGTGATACGCCAGATCATTGTTGTTGACATATTGATGTTTATAAAATGAAGTATTATGACAAAAGTCTAGAAGAAATGGGTCAACAGAGATAATTATTTGAGCCAGAAAGGTCCTCCGATTCAGAATCCGGCAATTAAAATCGAGAGACTGACTAAGATTGGTGGCCACCATTTTGACTGTGTTACTGCAGAGCCACAGCATAACATAAGCATACATAAACAGATCCCTCACGTCCCCTCACTCCCTAACACTCATTTGCATGTTTTGACAAACTCCCGTTCACTCTATACATCCATTGGGGTCTCCTTGCGGAGGTTTGAATCCTGCTGGCAACGGAAACAGTTCCCTGACCGTATGTTTGTTTTGTCTCTAGTATCAATACTAATACTGAATTCAAATGGTTACATTGCAGGTTGTCGTTGTCAAGGCGAGGGACTTGAGGGCCGTTTGGGCTCTCCCTCTTTGGGGTTGTTTGTTTTTCCACACCCTTATTACATGTCTTTTCATGCTTTAGTGAGCTGATTTATTAATTCTAGAATTACGTGGTAGGTTGTCGTGGTTGAGGCGATGGACTCGAAATGCTTTGCGGTCTCTCTGCGCAGGTTAGAATCCTGCAGACAATGGAAAGTTTCCTGATCTTTGGTCTGTGTCTTGTCGTTAGCATTAGTACTGGATTCAAAATGTTACATTGTAGGATGATGTGGCTGAAAAGTTAAGCAGATGGACTTGAGAGTCGTTGTGGCCTCCCAGTCTGGGTTAATTAGTTTTGTGCTTTCCCTTTAGTTAGCTGTTATATTAATGCTAACATTAGCATCAAGAAACTTGCATCAGGTTGCCGTGGCTGAGTGGTTAAGGCGAAGCACTAGAAATCCAATGGGATCTCCCTGCGCATGTTTGAAACCAGTCGACAACGCAGTTTACTGTCTTGTCACTAGCATTAATACTAATGCTGAATTCAAACTGTTATAGTGAATGTTGGTGCGGCCAAGTGGTTAAGGAGCTGGATTAGAATTTGATTGGGTTTTCAGTGTGCCGGTTTGAATCTTCCTGACAACGCGAAGTTTTCTGATCTTTGTTCTGTGTTTTGTCGCTATAATGTATACACTCCATATACACTTGCGTACATACTGGAGTCTTGAAAACCTAAACTAAATAAAAAAATCAAGAGTAAAGCTGCTGTTGCAACTTAAAACAAAACAAAAAACAAAACAAAAAAACTTGTGGTGTAATAGTAACACGCTCATACTTTGGGGCGGGAGATTCCAGGTGCAAATCCTGACAAGAGTGTGGAACTTGTTGGTTAAACCACTACTTAAACAATATAGTTAGCGCCCAAAATAAAAAAAAAACATCTGACAGAAACAGAATGTATTCATTTTTGCAAAATGGTGACATCAAGGAAACAGCAGACATAAAGTCATGTCATGTCATGTCATCTTCCAAACCGCTTATCCTATACATGGTCGTGGGGAGTTGCTGGAGCCTATCCCAGCCGTCAATGGGCGAAGGCTGACTACACCCCGAACTGGTCGGCAGCCAGTCGCAGGGCACACATAGACACTGTCACTGAGCGGGAATCCATCCCACGCTGCCCGCACACAACTCAGGCGTGTGTACCACTACACTATCAGGGACATGTGCAGAACTGCTCTCCGATAATAGCACATATTCCTCCTCTCTCAACCAACAACACGTCAACAACCGTCATCTTTTGGAATGCCATAAGCGAGGTGGCTGATAGCTGTTCATGCACAGCTTCAAACCCACTCTGTGTCCAATTGCCCAATTTTTGTACGTTGGAATGGATGTAGTTGATCCTGTCTATGTTCTTGTTATGTTTTTTACACCACTAACAAAGGAAGGACTCAAATCCTGCTGTTATCTGATTCACTAATAATTTGTACGCACTCGGAACCCCACGTGGAACACCAATGGCATCAATGCATGTTGAATCATCTTGGTTTTGCCAATTTGCTGCTCTTTTCTGATGTTGCCAATGTTCTGCCATAGCAGTGGATAATTTAGTTGTTAACTCTTGTACAGGCATTGGATGTACAGACACAGGTAATAAAGTCACTAGGGCACACAGGCCTGTTACATTCATTGGTAATTTTCAAGACAGTCGAGCATTTCCGCACCACCACCAGCTGTCCCCTCTTGGCTGCAACCATCTTTCTATCTTCAAGAGGGAGAGGTTACCAGCACTTCACCTCTCTATGTGGTGCAACTAAAAGTGTTCTCTTCCTGTGCTCGATCAAGTGTGTGTGGCGCACACTGCTCTTGTGCCAGTTCCCTCTCCTGCCCCCTCAGGAAAGGCAAGGGAAGGACAGCCCACCTTCGGTTCAGATCGCATCTCACCCTCCTGTCGATGTAAGAGGGTGCCTGGATAGTCAGTGACGCTGTGCGATGGCCTGCAGGCCTTGTGACTTGTATGTGTGTGTGTGGGGTGTGTGTGTGTGTGGGGGGGGAGTCTTTATCATACATATGTGGAAGCAAAACACACCAAGCAAGTTGGTCTAGATATGGAAAAAGCTAAAGCTAAACCCACAAGCTAATAAAGCTAACAAGCCTAATCATGAAAAATCTAACACATGAATCATGATATACATTATTATTCTTACACAAGTGCTATAACACTAAACAGCACTAGTTAGCATTTATTCAACACACATTGCAACACATACTTCCCCTATTCTTTCACTAAAGAATAGTTTGACTTATTTACTTATTAGTTGTCACCGTCTTCTCTCTTCTTTTTGAGTACAAGCAGCAGTCATGCGCAAACACGGACACATGCATTGCTGTGGGAACGCGCAACAGCAGCCAAGGGGAGGGTGGGCTGCTGTTGTTGTTGTTATCCTTTCGGCTTTTCCCATCAGGGGTCACCACAGCGAATCAAGTGCACGCACGATTCGCATAATTGATTGTGAGTGAGGGAAATGCGGCTTGCCTGGCTGGCTGTGCATTTGGAATGAAATGAGTAATGACGCTACTCCAATCTATACTGGCCAGTGGGGTGTCCAATACATTTATATGGGGGGGCTGTGGCCACCCCCCACACCCTTGAAGACAAGGCAAGGCTGCTTTATTTATAAAGCACATTTCATACACAAGGTAACTAACCCAATGTGGTTCACATATATTACCATATGTGTATATTTTAAGATTACAATCGTTTTCTCATGTGCTGTGGCTCATTTAAAGAACTTTTATGATGATGAAGGGAACATCCTCTTTTTTGTTGTATACATTTTTTTTTTAAACTTTGGCAAATGGGCATTCCACCACTTCATACGTGTCATCCGCGCCACCCATACGCATCCGCGCCTGACCACACGAACTACATTGACTTTTATTGAATCGCACCGCCTGAAACCCTACCCCTGTGTTTGGTCTGAATGTAGTATAAAAGTGCCGTGCTGCTGCAAGCATAAATTAGAAGATAGTGGTGTAAATTAGCTGTGATAAGTACTCGATTCTGAACAAAAGATTAAAGGTCTGGGTGCAAACATTTTTGAGAGTCTGTTAAAATTCATATTCTCATTGGTAATAGGTTTTATAATACATGCAAGTCACTTCCTGCAAGTTGTCAACCACAGATCGATTAGAAAATAGGTTTTACTTACTCATTCCGAGTGTTTCCGAACCTCATGGAAGCTCGAGGAATCGTGGCTCCAGCCACCGGAAGTGACGTAGATATAGCTAAACCGCTCGCTACACCATAGACTGTACAATTCCCATGCGCTACAAACACAGCACATTCAATGGCGAGCGATGTTTTGCAATGAGAGGATTTCGAATCACACGAAGGGGGCGTTATTAGACCGTTCACTGAATCCTTTTGCTATTGTGACATCACATCTCCGGAAAAAGCCGAAGATGAGGGGGTGCGGGATTCAAACGGCAGATGACACATTCTGAATTGTATTTAGTGATTAAACTGTTGTCCACCAATGACCTAATCACATTTTAATGACAGTTATGCATTGTAAAGGGGGTTCTGGAGGGAAAAGTTTTCAATGTTTGCACCCTGACCTTTAAGGTATTGTAGGGCAGTGTTTTTATTGTCATGTGTGCTGTGGGAAATTATCTAATTTGTGTGCCTGTGCGGTCTAGCGCCCGGCAGCGTAATCATGGCTTTACTACATTGTAGTACTCTTCCATACCAGCAGGTGGCAGCAGCAGCAGCAGGTTTTGTCTTTGTTTAGAGACAAGCGAATTAGTGACGCATGTTTATCCAAATAGGCCTATGTTTCACACTAAGTATCAATATGAAACATTATAAAATACTTTTTTCTTTGTCCATCCATCCATCCATCCATCCATCCATTATCTCCCGCTTATCCGAAGTCGGGTCGCGAAGGCAGCAGCTTCAGCAGGGAAGCCCAGACTTCCCTCTCCCCAGCAACATCTTCCAGCTCTTCCGGAGGGATCCCAAAGCGTTCCCAGGCAAGCCGGGAGACATAGTCTCTCCAGCGTGTTCTGGGTCATCCTCGGGGTCTCCTGCCGGTAGACATGCCCGGAACACCTCACCAGGGAGGCGTCCAGGAGGCATCCTAATCAGATGCCCGAGCCACCTCAACTGGCTCCTCTCAACGCGGAGGAGCAGCGGCTCGACTCTTGAGTCCCTCCCGGATGGCCGAACTTCTCACCCTATCTCTAAGGGAGAGCCCGGACACCCTGCGAAGGAAACCCATTTAGGCCGCTTGTATCCGGGATCTTGTTCTTTCGGTCATGACCCACAGCACATGACCATAGGTGAGAGTAGGAACGTAGATCGACCGGTAAATTGAGAGCTTCGCCTTTCGGCTGAGCTCCTTCTTCACCACAACAGACCGATACAGGGTCCGCATCACAGCAGATGCTGCACCGATCCGCCTGTCGATCTCCCGTTCCATCTTACCCTCACTCACTTTTTTCTTTGTGTTTATTTAATTCCTATTCAAGAGGTTATAATATAACGTCATTCTTCAATGTTAAAAGGTGCTTATATAAAGAATATAACACTTATATTGTTGAAATAAGCAGCTAAATACATTTCAGCTGCTGGTATGTCGTAGGATTTTTTCAATGAAATAAATGTGCCTTGACTCAAAAAAGTTTGAAAAACACTATTGTAGGGCATATTCAATGAAATGTATACACAACAGTACATAATTCACTTGACCAGCATACAGCAAATTATCACTTGCCCTTCCACTGGTGTCCCTTGAAACTTTACCATGTAAAAAAAAAACATCACCATTTCATATCATTGCTTTTGCCCGCATTGTGTTGGCTTCACGGCTTTTTCTATGTAAATATGTTCATGGTTGTAATTAATTCTGTTAAAAATATTAATGTTGTTAAAAGTGGTTTTGGATGGATTCATTTATGCTTAAGAAAAAGTATTATCACTAATAGGGATGGGCAGATCGATACCAATATATTGATATTCCAATCCAGAGTGCTCAATTTTAAGTATCGATCCTCAGGCTACAGTATTGATATTTGCAATGAGTTCACATAAATATTTATTAATCTATAATTTATAAGGTGGCGGTATGGTGGTTGATTGATAAACACGTCCGCCTCACAGTGTATGGAGTAAGATCGTTGTCAAAAAGGCATATCCGTGATTTAAAGATTCCTATCTGTAATAGTAAACGGCATATCCGTGATTCGTATATTCGTAATAGTTATAATTTGTGAGTACAAATCAAAATTGTGAGGGTTTGACTTCTTTTCTTGAGAGTACGAATCAAAATTGTGAGGGTTTGACATCTTTTCTTGTGAGTACGAATAAAAACTGTGAGTGCCATTGTTTTGTGAATACAACTCTCACTTCTACGACTACGAATCTTCACTACGCACGAATTGCCAGTTTACGACGAATCACTTTTGTGAGGACGAATCTGCACAACATGCAAATTAGGATGACAGAACACAGGCAGGTCCGACGGGGAGCTAATCGATCCGTGATTCCTCTCCCCGCGCGTAGAGAAGAAAACAAAGATGGCGAACGCAAGCGGATCGTACGGCGCTTCCAGCGGCTCAGGAGACGCATCTACACAGCAGGTAAAGTCAGCAACGTGTATATCCAATTTATTAATATGTATTTCATAACGTTGTTCTGTCTCAAATAATAGCTTTGGACTCAGGCTGACGGCGATAGATTGCAATCTAATGATGCGTTTCACTGTTAGCATTATTACTTGGCTAATGTAGCTCTGTTTTCAACGTATCTGTCACCATACTGTAGTTTAGTCACTTGTATCCACAATTCATCACGTTAACAAAAATGTATGTATTGTATGGATGCTGTTAATAGCCCTTACTAAATTGGGCGCTCCATTTTATTAATTTAAATAGTCTCACAGAACTCCAAAAAACAAGGACATTATAGTGTGTTAATGTAAAAGAAAAAAACTTAAGCAAAAGATCCCATAATTTGTTTCTACTTTTGCCCTGCGATTGGCTGGCAACCAATTCAGGGTGTCCCCCGCCTACTGCCCAAAGACAGCTGGGATAGGCTCCAGCACGCCCCGCGACCCTTGTGAGGATAAGCGGTACAGATAATGGATGGATGGATGGATGTTTCTTCTTTGTAGACATGTCACTGAGTCCGATTGTCTTTGAGCTATATTTAATAGAAATGTAGTGACACGAAAGGGCAGTGAGGTTTTATAAATATTTTATAAAATTGTATTGTATTGTATATTCTAACAAATTATTGATTGTATATGAACAAAAAGAGGAAATCATTATACATCAGTACACATCAACCAAGTATTTAATGGATTTTGAGTTACACTCCCCATGAATCCCAGTTTACAATGCTGTACCGCTAAAATATTATTGACTGTCAGGATATCTATTTTGAAGCTTTCATGCACAAGCCAACAAAGTTGTGCACATTTTAATTGAAAATATTAGTTTCAATGCAATTTATCTTTTTTTTTTTTATAGTAGTGGCAACAAGATGGCTCATGTCATGCCCGAAGAACAGTAGCAGTATTGATTCGATCAAAAATACGAGGGTAACACTAATTCATTTTCTTTTCAACATACAGCACATCGTCATCTCTGTCCTGTGAAAAACACTTATGTCCAATTTTTGAATTTTTTAAAATTTTCATGTTAATCCGATGTCTGTAAAGCGGAAACACTATTCACGTAAAAATAAATAAAATTGAAAAAAATGGAGATAAGTGTTGTTCACATGGCAGCAACGATATGCAGCTAACAATATACAATTTTAATTCAGAGTCACATTTATCAATGTTATCATTTAGTTGAATAATTTATTTTGATTACATATCAAAGTTACCATAATCTCAAACAGTATACTTTGCCTGATAAATACTTTTATGTAATTATATTTTCAGAAATGTAGCCAGTCATGTCCAGTATGATCTCTTTGGTGACAGTCACAACTCTGACCCTGCATGCTGACTTGAAGTGTAACTGCAAGTCACTGGTGACGGCTGAGGTCCAGACGGAGTGGGCTGAAAAAACAGCAGTGTTGGAGATGGAGGCAAACACTGATGACAATCTAGATCGACGATGAACACATGCCCTCAGATGGACCGCCTGACTTGGGGGACGATGTCAATGACGACGTGAATATTGAAACAGAGCCACGAGAAAATGACAACATAGAAATTAAAATACTTTTAATACTGACAAAATCATGAGTACTAAATTGCATAATTATGCAACACATCAGAGTATAATAGACATCAATTATTTCACTGAGTATATTATTTGTAGGTAGGCATAACATTTATTATTCAGTATCATTGGACGCGATGAACAGGCAATACTTTTTGTGTGTGAAATTGTATTTGTGTACATCAGTTTCAATCAGTTGAAATCTGATTTCTGACTCCACACATGAAGAATTTATACATTGTTTGATACATTTTCTAGGGATGTAATGATTAATCTAAAATCAATTTAAACTGCATAAAATACGCATCGATGTAAAAAATAAATAAATAAATAAATAAATAAAAGAGATTAGAATCGATTCGCAACACCATGTTAATAATAGCCGCTCTCAAATTATTTGGCGCAAATTTTTCTCTCAAAAATGCCTCATCTCCTGCTGGGGAAAAAATTAATGGTGCAAAGGAAGGGTGAAATATATTTACAAATCCGGTATTTCCTTTAGTATTTATAGGTAGCTTCATAGTATTAGTGCAACTCAGCATAGTGTTTTATTTTTTAGTTCCATTTTAAAATGCACTAAACATTCAGCAATAAAATATTTACGGCCACAATTCAATTTCAATTACTGGTACTCCACTAAAAACAAGTCAGGAATGCTGGTACAACCTGCAGTTTAGTACAAGTTGAATGTACAATTATCTTGTCTTTATTCTTTTGTATGATACCTTAAAGAGATCTAGCTGTAAGCTACTGATAATCATATAAGAGCAGCAGCTTGCTGGTGCGATTATGCCGCAATTTACATATAATCCGATTAGTCAACTAATCGCAACTCCTGTTGGTGAATAGTCGACTAGCAAAATAATCGTTTGTGACAGCCCGATTTGACACTTGAATCTGGGCTGGAGTAAATCGTTACATCCAGGACATTTACAGTGGATCTATTAAAATAATTTCCGGAGAAAACGTAATGGGGTATGCTGAACAGATAGAGGTTCTGATGATACTGCAGTGAACTTAGGGGGTGGTTTACAAAGTGCTGCAGCTGGGCTGATTTGCTCAGAATGAAGAAACTATAAAAGAAAAAGAGATCATTGTTAATATGATTCAGATGGTTTTATATCATGCAACCACTTGTCAAAATAAAATTGAGTAAATTCAACGTTTTTTTTTCAGTTTACTGACAAACTATAATTTGATGCATATAAAACACACAGTGACATTATTTTTACATATATTTTTCTAGGAATACACAATCACAAGTTTGCTCCATGGGGCGGATTCATAATTTGTTCTTATTATGCATACTAGATGCTATATAGAGACTCAACTGTTCTACAACTAAGTACCAATAAAGGCTGTTGGTGGTTTGGATATGCCAGAGTTACCGAGGAGACGTAGAGTGAACTCCCAATCAGCCCTGTTTTAATGTTGAGTCACTTGCATTAAAGCCAACTCCGATGAAGCTGTCGTGTGTGCATATATTTATTAATATCCAAAAATATTACACTTACCAACTCATAAAAAATATACACAACACACACTATCTCAGAGTCTACAAACACAGTATACTATACTTATGAATATGTAATATTTGTACCAAAAAACATGCAATGACGACAACAACACTCTGTAAGATCTTAAAGCGGATAAACCTCACTTGTGTCACTACATTTCAGTTTAAACTAGTTCGCAGAATAACAAAATAGCCCTGTGTGATATGTCTTCACTATACAAGAAATTATGCGCAACATTTCTTCTTTTGCATTAAACACTACTTGTTTTTTTTTTTAGTTCTGTGAGAATACTTAATTAATCAATAAAAACGGAGCAACCAAATTAGCAAGATCTATCAACAGTATCCATACAATACATTTTTGTCAACGTGATAAATTGTGGGTACATAGACACGTTGAAAACAGAGCTACATTAGCCAAGTACTAATGCTAACAGTGAAATGCATCATTAGATTGCAATATATCACCGCAAGCCTGAGTCCAAAGCTATTATTTTAGACAGAACGACGTTATGAAATACATATTAATAAATTGGATATACACGTCGCTGACTTTACCTGCTGTGAAGATGCGTCTCCTGAGCCGCTGGACGCGCCGTCCGATCCGCTTGCGTTTGCCATCTTTGTTTTCACCCCCTAGGCATGCGCGGGGAGAGGAATCGCGGATCAATTAGCTCCCCTTCGGACCTGCCTGTGTTCTGCGTGACCTAATTTGTGTCCTAATTTGCATGTTGTGCAGATTCGTCCTCAACAATGTGATTCGTCCTAAACTGGCAATTCGTGCGTAGTGAAGATTCGTAGTCATAGAAGCGAGAGTTGTATTCACAAAACAATGGCACTCACAGTTTTTATTAGTACTCACAAGAAGAGAAGTCAAACCCTCACAATTTTGATTCATATTCTCAAGAAAAGAAGTCAAACCCTCACAATTTTGATTTATACTCACAAATTATTACTATTACGGATACGAATCTTTAATTACGGATATGCTTTTTAATATTATGGATACTAACCTTTAAATCACGGTTATGCCTTACTCCATAACAGTGCAGAGGTTGTGGGTTTGAATCCGGCCCCGGCCTTCCTGTGTGGAGTTTGCATGTTCTGCCCGTGCCTGCGTGGGTTCTCTCCGGGCACTCCGGTTTCCTCCCACATTCCAAAAACATGCCTGGTAGGTTAATTGGACACTCTAAATTGTCCCTAGGTGTGATTGTGAGTGTGGATGTTTGTTTGTCTCTGTGTGCTATTTGGTTGGCAACCACTTCAGGGTGTACCCCGCCCATTGCCCAAAGACAGCTGGGACAGACTCCAGTATGCCCCAGTGTCGCTTATAAAACGCATAAGCGGATTGTATAATGGATGGATGAATTTATTGTCATATTGTCATTGTCATCCAATCAGAATTTTCGCAATGTGTTGCCAAGGACAAAGAGCTTTCTGCTTTGGCAGAAACAAACGGCTCTGGTCCCACCCACCAGAACTTTGCAAATGCATTTGATTGGATGAAGAACGATCAGGTTGAAGCCCCACGTCTCATTGGCACTGCATGGAGCACGCCTCTGTTGACAAGATGACATGAAAGTGGTAACAAAATAGTTTGAAGTAGTTTGGTTCAACTGATGAGGTGTGCGCTCTCACTGGTGTGAGCGCAGCGGCAGCGCACATGTGGTTTTGTTCATAGCTTTCTTAAAATGTTTTTTAAAAAGTCACTTCTGGTATCGGTATCGGATCAGTATCGCGGTATTTGGTCCAGTATTACATGGTATCGGATCGAATCCTTAACCGCTAGACGTACTTCCGGTTTCCAATGAAGTAATTTCATGATATCGGCGCCATACTTCCGGGTTGCTCACTTTCTTGAAGAAAAGAAAATGTCCACGCTCAGGGAGCAGTATGGGATTGTTATCTAATGCCATCCACTCGTGTCATGTTTCTCGACTCCGCTGCATCTCCCCTTTTCACTCTGCTCAGAGTATCGGCTTGCTGCTGGCTCACTGTGAAGGATAGCTGTCTGCAGCGAGCCAACTTCGAATCTCTCCCTTCAGTATGCAAATGAGCCAGTGTTGTCAGTTAGACATGGTCAAAGGTGATGGAGCACAATGCCCCCTCAAGATTTGTGGCTGCCCGCTCATACATGCTTGTTTAGACCTGGCCCCGGTACCGCATTGGATTTTAGCTTCTTCTTAAGGAGGTATCCTAATGGCTTGGCTTATAAATTCTCTTCAAAGTACGATTCAGCGAAATGGTCCTCTCAAACTACCAAATTTCTGCCAAACGGGAATGTTACCATGGAGTGTCCTGTCCCCAAGTTATGCAGCCACTTTTTCGCGATCAAATAACGTTCTGGATGAACAGGTTTAGGCACACAAGAGTAGTACTTATCCTTGTTTTTTCACTTGTTATTCAGACATCCATACATTTTGTATTCCGCCATGATAGCTTTTTCATAGACCAGAATCCTGTGCAAGCAGGTAATGCCAGCGGCAGCGAATTGTAATCCAGATTCACCTTTCAACGACACAACGTCACAGCTGCCCTTCCTGCAGGCCAAGAAGGAGCAAGTATGCCGATGTGTGTTAGATGCCATGTCGTCTCTGAGAGATAGGTCCCACAAAGTATTATAAGCTTTCTTTAATACCACCAGTGTAAACAAACACATTTGAATGCATTTTTTCTTGATAAAAAACATGTATTTTTCATCTGACAACCACAGGTATAGCTATGTGTTTTTGTTTTTATGTAAGCAGGTGTGGTGGACTGGAGTTTAATATTAAATTGTGCTGGTGATTTATAGGGACTGCAGTCAAAATAAAGTAAAAGTGACAAGATTAGAAATACATTTATTTTGATCTCGAAGGACCGATTTTGTCATCTTCTCTCAAGACAGAAAATAATCAAGGGCAATTGGCAGGAAAATAGAATGGCAGATCTTTGTTTTGCAGTACCACATGCAGTATCTGCAAATCCAATCCTGACTAACTAATCTTTTTATTTTCCTTCATCTCCCGGTGATTCTTAGGTTAAAGACAATCAAAACTCGTTTGAGAAAATGTCTCCTCTCTTCCAGCTGGGCTGTAATAGGACACTCGAGAATGAATCTGACAAAAACTATTACTGTGTGCCTCTTGAATTTCTCAATTCTTTTTAATAAAGATGGGGGCGTATGTAATTTCAAATCCAATGTTCAGTCTCATGTATCAGTTCTAATTTGTGTTCATAGGAATATCATTTATCAAGGCAAATCAAACTTCCTTCTACCCAAGTGAATCTTTTTATAAGAAAAAATGATCAAAAGTGCTCACGCATTATTATTAGCATGTTACTGTTTCTTTTCCACAGTGCACATACTGCAATTTGTTCCTAAGAAGTCTGCGGAAAATAGTTTATCACATAAAGTATCATGATTATCAATACATTTTTTTCTGTGTCCATCCATCTATTTTGTATTCAACATCCTGTTTCGGGATACTGGTCACATCCCAGCTACTCTAGAAACTGGAAAGCTCACTATGCAATCACAGACTTGACAGAGATGTCCATTCGTAATCACAATTACTACCTTTAGGAAACTTTGAGTGTAGTTTTGGATCGTGGGATGAAAGCACAGCATCAGGTGAGAAACATGCAAACTCCACAAAGAAAAGTGAAAGCCAAAATTTGAACCCAAACACTCTTTTTGTCTGGATTTTTTTTTTATTTCACTTGGATTCAATAACAGTACTGTATGTTTAGAAATTTGAAATTCATCCATCCATCCATTTACTTCTGCTTACCTGGGGTCGGGTCGTGGGCGCAGCAGCTTTAGCAGAGAAGCCCAGACTTCCACTCTTCCCGGGGCATAACGAGGCGTTACCAGGCCAGCCGGGAGACAAGCTGTGTCCAAATTTACAGGCTGCTTCCTCCGAAAGCCGCGTTTTGGGCCACATTATTTGGCTGCATGTCGTCACTCCCGGCGCAACCCGACCGCACGTTGGTTTCCAAATCCTAGAAAGACAATTCACAGGATGGTGCCATCAAAGGCTCTTCCTCATGTACCCTCGCATGGACCGCATAAACCGTGGCAGATTGGACAGGCTTAATGTGAATTTGGACACCACGTGTGGTCGAGTCGGGCTAGAAGTGACGTCATGCGGCCTAAAATGCGGCCTTCGAAGGACCCAGCCTGTGAATTTGGACAGAGCCATTGTATCTCCAGCATGTTCTAGGTCTTCCTCCCAGTGGGCCGTGCCCGGGCGTGAACACAAGAGGTGGTCGATTTACAAAATTTTGCCGGTCCGTCATTTTTCAGAGGCCTGAGCCCCCGTCCGTCATTACTTCAAGCCGTACCAAACTGTAATTGTCAGTGTTTTAGTCCTCCATCGCTATTTTAAACGTGCTTCCATTGTTGCTAAATTACAGTTTGTGACCGCTAAAATTGTAGTCGGACACTGCTAAAATTACTTTCGTCACAGACAGCTCTTAAGGCCTAGATAGACCAATCCGACGTTGGCCAACAGTGACAGATGCTTACCCCCTGTGGCGTCCGACCATCTGTCGGCACGTCCCGCTGGAAAAATACACCGCAGCGACAGACAGCGACGCTGACATTTAACGTACCTTCTGCGTTGTGTGAGATGTAATACCCTTCCATTCCATCGGCGGCGGTAGTCACTATTTCTCATTGTTAGAAAAATCCAACCGGAAAGCTATTGGCCGGGGGCGGATTATAAAAACGTAAACAATGCATTCAGCTATATTCTTCGCACACGATGAACTTCCACTGAAAGTAAACCCTCACGTTCTTGACACGGTATTGTGAAATACTTAAGCCTTGACTGGGTCCAACTTCACAGGAAATTAATCTGACCTATTGCTGGCAAAGCGGACCAAACTCAGACACCAGTCATCAGGGTCAGGGACCGAACAGCCCGTGTCAAGGTGTTCGGTATCCCATAATCCCAAAGCACCTACCACAGAAGTCCCCAAGGGACACGGTTGAACGCCTTCTCCAAGTACCCAAAGTACTTAGGTGTACCCATGCACCCTCAAGGACCCTGCTAATGGGTGTAGAGCTGGTCCACCGTTTCACGGCCAGGACAAAAACCACACTGCTCTTCTTAAATCCAAGATCCAACTTCCTGAAGAACCCTCCTCTTCAGCACGCCTGAATAAACCGGACCAGAGAGGCTAGGGAGTGGATCCCCCTGTAGTTTGAACAAACCCTCCGGTCCTTCCTTCCTATAAAGGGGGACTACAACCCCAGTCTGCCAATCCAGAGGCACTGTACCCAATGTCCAGATGATGTTGCAGGGGCGTGTCAACCACGACAGCCCCACAATATCCAGAGCATTTAGGAGCTCCAGGCGGAAAGCATGGTGGTGGAAAGACCGAGGTCTTCAAAGTATTCTCTCTACCAACTCACAGTGAGTTGAGGTCAGCAGCGCGCCATCCCCACTATATACTGTATTGATGCTGCACTGCTTCCCCTTCCTGAGACGCAGGATGGTGGACGAGAATTTCCTCAAAGCTGTCCATGTACCCCCCTACGGGTACATGTATGCTTAGTAGGGTTGTAATGGTTCACAAAAGTCATGGTTCGGTATGTACCTCGGTATGAGGGTCGCGGTTCGGTAAGGGTTCGGTAAAGCAATAAATGCATAAGACTAGTTTTTTTTTTTTTTTTAGTTTTTTTTTGTTTTAACGGAGAGCAAGTTACAATTCAATTTTCTATAAACCAAAAACCATTCCCAGTTATAAAAGCACAAATGCATTAGGGTTGTTAATTCATAATAATAATAATAATAATAATAATCAAACACAGGAAACCCTCCTTTCTTGTATGGATAGAATGAGGTTGCAGCTAAAGTCAGAGGTAGCACTTGGCAACTAGTAGTGATTAACTTCGTTCTAAGAGTTAGGGCGCAGCAGAGGACAGCTCATGCTCCACCACGACTCTTGTGCGATTGTATATGACAGGGAGCGCGGTCTCGCAAATATGCGCCCGGGATGGAACATTGTAACAGGGCTTCAGCATGTTTAAACTAAAGCATATGGGCGCATAGATGGTGCTATATATATGCCGATTGCTTCAGTAATTACGAATATCGTTGTTCGTTGTCTGTTTTCACTTCTCCAGGCTGTTTAAAAGTAACGGGGATAAGTTGTTGGTGTTGAGCGGGTTTCTTTTTTCTACCCCCGGTAACTGTATTGGAGTGATGTTATCATGGTTGAAGTCCCGTCTGATTATACTATATATACACAATACACTATACAAACGGCCGATTTGTATAGTGCAGAAGGCTCCTCTAGCGCCATGCCTTCTCCCGCACTCACCATTTTTCTTCTACATTTGTTTTGATATATTTCTCCTTAAAACAACATATGTGGCGGTCGCTTGGTCCCAGGCGTTGCCTTTTTTTTTTTTTTTTTTTTCCCCCCATTAGACATATTCGTCGTATGACTGCGTGCACCAAACCATGAAGCCTGTACCGAGACGGTTCGGGACGAATACAAAAACCATTAAACCCCTATCGCTTAGCCTAAGGGTACTTGTTGTATCATGGTGGAATGCAAACCAGTATGTTATCTCAAAGTCATCAATTCCTGTAATAAAAAAAAGCTGAGCAGTGTCCTTTGTCATTACTTTCGTTCAGAACCAAGTAATATAATGTAAATGACTCCACTTTTTTTACTTAGCTTGGTCTCCAAGTCTTCGTCAGTGAGCTCAATGTGAGGAAAAGCGGTTGAGGATAAGCGATTCAGATGATGAATGGATGGATGGATAGATGGATAGATAGATAGATAGATAGATACTTTATTAATCCCCAATGGGGAAATTCGAAGTGTCCGGCAGCAAGAAGTACAATCATACACAAGGCACACAGTAGCCAAAACAGAAACAAAACCAAGGGAACAAAAACATACAAATAAAAGTTAAAAGTAATGATACCAGAGCTGGGAACTTGACCCTTTTTTGCCCGTCCGGCCGCGACCCTCCACCCTTGACCTAGGTACCCCTCCGGCCGCGACCCCCTGACCATATTCATAAACATTGTCGGCCCCCGCATGGCTGATGGTTGGACATGGCTTAAAGGTCTCGGCTGTTAGGTGCATTTTCAGTGAAGTAATAATCACTGTTTTTTTGCAGGGGGGGCATACCTAGCATCTGGTGGGCATTTCAGCCTGTTGAATTGGCGTCGTGAGTCGTGACATTTGTTCACTCTGATTGGCTGTTAGCTAGCGAATCAGCGCACAGGGCACTAACGGAAAGTGACAAATGCAGATAAACAGTGAGCACGTCTTTGCTGCCTTAAACCTTTTTACAAGTACAAGAGTGAAGGTTGTTTGCTTCACCTGGGTGTTCATTGTGAACGAAAAATATAGCTGAACGCATTGTTTAAGTTTTTATAATCTGCCCCCGGCAAATAGCTTTGGCTTTTTATAACCATGACGAATAGTGACTATTGCCGCCGATGGTATGGAGGGGTATTACAACTCACACAGAAGTTACTTTAATGTTCAGCGTCGCTGTCTGTCATTGCGGTGTATTTTTCCAGTGTGACGTGCCGACAGTGGGGTCGATGCCACAGGGGGTAAACGTCAGTTACAGTTGGCCAATGTTGGATGTCGTAAAGCGTCGGGGCGTCAGATTGCGCTGTCTGACTGATGTAGTGAGCACCGTCCTAATATTGGATCCCATTGGGAAACGTCTGGTTGGCGTTTAAACATGTTAAATTGGCGTCATAAGTCGTGATATTTGTTCATTGTGATTAGCGAATCAGTGTACGGGGCAAGAACAGGAAGTGACGAATGTCCATTAACAGTAAGGGATGGAAAGCCTTGGGAATTTTGCCTTTGCTCCCTTAATCTTACAAGTACAAGGAGGCTGACAGTGTAAGTATTGAATGGTACTGTGTTAAGTGCGTGAGGGTTTTCTTCATGTGGGAGTTCATTGTGCGCGAAAATATAGCGGAATGCATTGTTTACGTTTTTGTATTCCGCTCCCGCCAATAGCTTTCCGGTTAAGTTTTCAAACCATGAGGAATAGCGATTACCGCCGCCGATGGTATGGAGGGGTATTACATCTAACGCATGCAAAGAAGCTACTTGTTGGTCAGCGTCGCTGTTTGTCATTGTTTTGTATTTTCATCATTTTTTTCCAGCATGACATGATGACAATCGGCCCGACGCCACAGGGGGTAAGCGTCAGTCACAGCTGGCCGACCTCTGATTGGTCTATCGAGGCCTTAAGTGACTGAATATGCTATTGACAGCCACCATTTTACATTGTTGTCATTGGTCATGTCCACATTTCAGAAAATCTGATTGCATCGCATTTCAAAACTAAAATAACTACAATTGGAAACATACCGTGCTGGCTGTGCTTTGAGGGAGCTCCTGACTGAACCAAAGCAATTCTTATAAAACCACTATGAATATGCGACATTTGATTTAATATGTTGAAGACAGCATCGTGGGGGAGAGAAATTGAGTCTGGCTCGAGTCAAGTCATATAAGTTAAATTCTCCACCTCTCGGCTGTAGTACAAAGTTACAGAGGTGCATCCAGGTCTCGGGAAATAACAATTTCCAACATCATCCAGGAGCTGCTGAAGGAAGGGTCTACTCCATTAACAGCAGTCACTGACCTACCACCAATGTTGCAGCCAACATTAAAGTTCTCAACAGCGTTTCCAGACTCTATCACACATCTGTGAAGAGAATTAAAAAATCTGCCTGTTCTGCTGTTCCTTGGCAAATTCTGTATGATTTGGACAGGGCGAGGCTACAAGTACAGGCCTCACTTCTGGATGTGAAAAAGGAAGGGTGTGTCCTGTCACAGATGGTGCGCATATATTGGTCATTTGTAAGGCTTTGTGAAATTGGTTTTAAAGTCTATATTGGTTTGAGTGTGTAGCTGAAAATTTGATGTCTTTTATTTTTCAACAACCTATTTTATGCTGTTTGCCGGAGAAAAACAACACTAGTGCAGGGAGAACATGTTTGATTTAACCATGCTCCCTCAATTGATTTCCATTTGTGACATTTAAAGTTTGCAAAGTTTAATTTTATACAGTTAGAACAATTGTTTGGCTGAGTCTGAACATGTTCAGCAATAATTGAGAAATCACAAAACAAGGATAGAATCAATGAATTACTTTTTAGGGTTTTCTTTTTAAGAAGAAAAATGTAGTTGATTTTCCTTCAATATTTAGTTAACTATAGTTATCGCAAACACATTGTGTTAGCTAAACCACGTGATCAAAACGCACTGAGACACAATATTACTTATATTGCACAGCACAGGTTATCTCAAGGAACCTTGCATATCACCACCCTCTTAAAATAATGGTCTAAGTAATATTTTGACCCCCCCCCCCCCCCGGCCCCCATGTGATGAATGAATTTCTATGTGATGTTATTTTACTGCGGTTCTACAGGATTTACTTTGTATGTACTGTATCCATGTTTTTTTTAAATAACATTTATGTCTCTCTCATGATTAATTCATTTTACATTTATTCAGGCTGCTTGTGTTACCAGAAGTAACCACAAATTGCTCAAGTCATGAGCAGTCCTTTTATTCTAGTGAGCAACTACAAATGATGTTTTGTTTTTGTTTTTATATCAGTGTTATAAAACAGGGTGTTTTTGTGGACCTCTTACAAAAAATGATAATTGAGAGTATCCCCATTTTTCCTGGTATTACTATTTTTTCCTCATTTGTCCCTTTTGATTTTTTCAATATTTTATGATATCACTGATTGGGCCCCTCCAAATAACAAAATTTACAGTGGTTCAAAATGCCGACACGTTTTTAATACATTTGGAAGCATGTGATGGCTTTCAAATGGGTGGTTGTAGTACACTTGAGTTATTACTGCTATCTACTGTTTCAGTTGTCCTATTACATTTTTCACATGCTTTGTTTGGTCCCCTCTTTTTAACCGTCAGAGAGTGTATTACTGCCATCTTGTGCTACAGTTACACTACCACAACTAGAAAGCAATGCATATTTAAAGGGGAGCAAAATCCACATCACCTTCAGGCACACGGTAGGTCATATTAGATTGAATTGTATGAAGCCAGGACAACAATGCACACAACTTCAAGTGAAAAAAAAAGTTTTTTGTTTTGTTTTTTTAAAATGTTAGCCCTTTTACTTACCAAAGGTAGAAAAGCTCTATACAAGTGACAGTCCATTTACCATGACAGTCCATTTTTGATGTTCACCAGAAATATAAGGACTTCTTTTACAATATGTTCTATGCTGCCTCACTAGTCTAAATTTGATATTCTGATTAACAATGTGTTTGTGGAATACAAATTAAGCATCAAAAGCCACCTGTTTTTATTCGTCTGAGGGTGCGGCCATTTTGTCACTTGTCAGCAAGTGACAAAATGGCCACCCCCTAACTAACACTAACAGTCGAACTACACTTGCGACAAACTCATAAAAAAACAGGCACAAAACGGAAGTGGTAATTCTCAAAAAGAGTATAAAATAAATTGCATGAAAAAACATTAATATCATCCACTAACAGATAATATTTGCTACATGCACCGAGACAATCAAGCAAAAGCTCATGTGGCCCAAACATCTTTCTCCTCAACCATTCTCCACTCAAAATATCATTTACAGACCCCCGGACGTCATATACTGTTTCTGTTTGAATTTTTTTACGCAGCCACGTTGGCAGTATAGCAGAGCTGGGAATTCTATGTGCGGATGGGTGGCGGCCGCAAGGCATGTGCCACCGGAACAGTAACAGGATTGGGTGGCAGCCGCAGGGAACACGCCGCCGTAACAGGCTCGGAAGGACAGAGTGGCTGGACAACACTCCGACGGTCCAGGTGGGACCCTCTTGCAGGGTCGAGTGGAGCCGGATCATTCCGGTTCTACCGGAACCTTTCAGATTTTCGAATGTCGTTTCGGTTTCGATTGCTAGTTAGCCGCCTAGTTAGCTACGAACGAAGTACGACCGATTAAAAAAATGTGTGCCCCAGGCTCCTGCCGCCGAAGCTGCGTCGCAATAGCACGGAAGCTCGCCCCCACTTGAGCTGCCGTGGTCCTCTCGGTCAGCCCCTCCGCTCGCTTCGTACCAGCCGGCAAGCGGCGGCGGCGGCAACAACTCTGGGTGTGCGCCCAGCCCTTCCCACAGATGTCCACAGCGGCGGCGGGCTCTGGGACACCGCGGTGGCAGCAGTCGCCCTTCGCGGGGTCGGTGATCCTGCCCGTGCCGGCCCGGCTGGCTCATTCGGCCGATGCCTAGCCATAGAAGATGCAGCTTATGACCCAAAAGTCAGAATCGGCTAATGGCAACATTGAGCCAACAAGTTCAACACAAATGCACATTTATCTTATAGCATACGCAGCTGCAGCATATACATAAATACTGTACATGAAGATACACCATATGGTTACATAGACTGCTTAGATTAGATAGACTTTCCTTGCTTGCCCTTAAAATTCAGCGTTGTGTTTGTCATATATATTTTCTTTCTAAACAAGTCAAGGTTAGCCAATCAATTGGTGTTCAGTAGCATGCTTTCAGTAACAACTGCATTATTGTATTGTCTTGAACTTCTCAAAAATAAAGCTCTTGTGAAAAATAATACTAAATAATAATTTAAAAAATATATAAAAATAAATATACTGGTTAAAAACAGCCCTTTGAGTAACCCATGGCAAAGTTCACAAATAGTAAAAAATTCATGAAATTAAAGAACAGAGAAGTTCATGTGATTTGTCCAAAAATAACTCCTTTTTGTTGTTGTTAAGAATCTGAATTGTTAGGAACCGGAATCAAATCAAAGAACCGAAATCGGAACCGGAATCGTCCAAATTCAAACAATGCCCAACCCTAGCACGGGGATAACAAAAATGCCTAAGTCCAAAAACAACAAGAATCTAGTGATGGATTCCGTAACACCGATGCACCAACGCATGCGCCGAGCTGTCACAGCAATACCCGCGTCGGCATGCGTACAACTTTAGGACAATCACGTGAACGATGTATTAATTGCGTCGACTCGGCAAAAGATGCGCCAAACTGTGTAAGGAAGCATGTCAACGGGATGGACTTGCCAAAACCTTCCAAACATTACGAATCTTTGTGGACATCGTGCATTATGGAGAAGCCCCAGGAGAAAAATAAGTTGTCTGCCATATGGGATCATTTTGATCTCATTTTGGAGAAGAAGGTAATTATTTCAATCTCCTTATTTAACCCACTTCCTCTCATATTGTCGACTTGTTTTGTTCCATTCGATTTCAAATGAGTTCCAAGGTAACTCTTAGTTTCCTATTCACATTTTTTTGCAGGTGAAATGTTGCATTTGTCATTCAGAGCTCTCTTACGCCAACAAAAGCACCTCCTCAATGCTGAGGCACTATCGGACCAAGCATGAGAATGAAGTTCCCGATACACCCAGGATAAGCTCAGGTATACAGCCATTCTCTTATTTTCTCACAGTTGTTTTGTAGACAAATAATTGAGAATCAGTCATTCTTATTAATTATATTATTTATTCTCCACTTCATGTTTAACAATTAATCTTCCAGGAAGCAGTTGCTTGATGAGGCACCGCTGAACTTCATTCTCAAGGACTGCCAGCCCAGGTCCTTGAACCCTCATATGTTTTGCCAACAAGAAAGGTTTGTGTGCAAGTTACACAAAGTAGTAGTTGATATATATACATTTATTTCATCTGCAATTTAAATGTATTGATTTGCTTTTGGTTTATTTTTCAGATCATCAAACAAATGCTGTCCAACAGGTACCAGGAGGAACGGGAAAAAGTGAAAATGAGAGTACAGAGAGCTGTGGCATGTGGACCTCTGTGAACATGGAGGCTTACTTAGCTCTGACCTGTCACTACATTAATGACAATTTGCAGTTGTGTTCATCAATGTTGGGTGTGCAATACTTTCCACAGTCACACTGCTGACAATTTGGCTCAGTTCAAAAGGGGCATGATGGCGGACTGGGCCATAACCAATAAGGTAACATGTCTTGTGAGTGACGCATCGCCAAACATGATAGCATCCACTAAACCCCTCCAAATTCGCCACGCTTCAACCTTGCACACACAGACAGCCATCCAACTTCACGTACACCTTAAGCGTCGAGTCACAGACACTGCTTCCAGTCTGGAGTCTCTGAGTGTGTTAACCTTAGCAACACTTCTAGATCAAAGATTCAAATCACTTGGCTTCCGCAGTTCCTACAGGTGCACTGAGGCCATAACCAGACTGCGGTCTGAATGTGTGCGCGTCATCGAGCGCACAAACGAGAACCAGCCTGGATCATCATCACAGCCCTTCGCGACCACATCTGGCATATTATTCATCATTTGTTTGTTTTTGGAAATGTACTCAAATTATTATTATTATTATTTTTTTACATAAACTGTGGCACCACTTGGATGATGAAGTGGGGAGACGCGAAAGAAGTGCAACTGCAGATGCTCTATCAGATGTTGCAGAGATACACCGGAGAGGGGAATATCGGACGAAATCTGGATACACTAGAATACTGGAAAAACCAGCAAACCTCCTACCCCAACCTCTTCTTATTGGCAAAATAGTTCTTGTGTACACCGGCATCGTCAGTTCCTTGTGAGCATGTGTTCTCCACCGCAAGAGAAACTGCAAGCAGAAAATGCAACAGACTTAATTTTGAGACATTTGAGTAATTAATTTTTTTGAATAAAAAATTGTAATGACAAAAATTCCACAAGCATCCTCATTTTCACATTATGATACATGTTCACATTATTTAAAGATATGGAATAATACAATATGAATGCAAAGACTTGAATGATATTGTATACACTGGACTCGGTCATCAAATCAGTGTCAGTTCAGTCTGTCAACTGGGTTGCCTGAAGGAATGATTAAAGTTCAGCAAGTGTAAGTAGCACGGTTCAACACAGTGTGTCATTGTGTCAACACACTTCATGACGCCTCATAGAACCATCACTAGAAGAAACTAAACAAACGGTCGGAAAAAGGACTCGGACGTGACACTGACCTTACAGAAAATTGACAAATCACAACTAACCAACCAGGACTGAAAGAAAGCGGGGAACTAAATGGGCCCAATCCCAATACCCACACTTGCACCCTATGGTCTTTGCTGAAGTGCACACGAAGTTGAAGTGCACAAAGGATGCGAGGGCGCAGGTTACAAGTTGGGCTGTCAAATTAGTGCATTAACTGCAATCAATTAATTACAGGTAGAGTTAAAGTGTTATTTTTTTTAATCAGATTAATCTAATTTTTAATCTCTAATTTTACTGTTTCTGTATAATGATGAGATCCATTTTGATGCTCGGTGCTTGTGCTTGAGTTGTTGGGGGTGCAAAAACAATGGACAATGTCACCCTGAAGTGGACACTAATTGGCTGTCATTGTGTTTGGCATAACCTGATAGGCTCTCATTGTAGGTGAGAGGGAAAATTCAGGAGCAGAGACAAGAAAATGGAGGAGCATGTGAGAGTTATTGGTCTGATGAATGGTAAATTTAAAAAATGCCCTGACGGCACTATTGATAAAGGCAGAGTGCAATGCCTTCTTTGTAAGAAGGACTTTGCTTACTAAAGAAGCAGTTCAAGCCTACCACATGAATGCAAAGTAACCAGCCGCATCTAAAGCCACAGCTAATGATAGCAATGAAGACGCTAATGTAGAGAGCCATTGCAAAGCCAAATTAAACAGCCCGCCTATGCGCAAGTCTGCGACCGACGGGCTGACAAATGTTCTTCCCAAGTAGAGTAGTGAGATTTTAAAAAAAGATTAGTTAGATCAATTAATTACAGATCCTGATTAATTAATCTCTCAATTGTTTTAAATTCATTGACAGCCCTAGTTACAAGTGTAGAAAAATTGCAGAATTGGGACACTGTGTGACATCATCGACTTATGCCCCTGCGTCAGCGAGCATGGTGGCACGGGTTGTTGTTTTGACAATTTTGTTGTTTAAAATTATTTTTAAATTTCAGTAAATTAGTAGTAAAGTAAAACTTGTGCTCTGTCTTTCAGTCGATGGGAGCTATGGCTCCATTATTTGGACTATTTGCGGCTCCTACACGATATGCAGCGCATGCGCAAAAGGTTGCTAAGTACGGCAGCTACGCTAGGACAAATCACATAGGCAAACGGTAAAGGGTGAACGGTGGCTTCAAAACATTGATTAAATTAGACATATACAAATGATAAACTTTGTAATAATATGACATGTATATATATATGAGAATACTTTTTTCGGCACAGGTACAGGAATTCCACCGAATGTCGTCAGTTTCACGCTATTTTGGTCAAATACGCAATGAATTGTGGGTAATATACCATGGATCAGCTCAGCCGAAGTGCAGAACAAGGGCGCAAAGAGAGCGACAGAGCACTTTGCAGAATTGGGACACCGTATACACTCATACCCTAGATGGGAACGCGCAAGTGAGGGCCACAAGGGCGCAAGTGTGGGCAATGTTGCTATTGTTATTGTATTTTGAATTTGTTCGTGCTATTTTTCCATGTGGAGGCATACCCACACATTCCCTCATAGTCATCATGCACACACATACACCGGCACGCAGGTGTGCCGATGTATATTTTATACATGCTTTGTTGTCAATAAACATTTCAATCAGTCAATCAATCATCCATCCATCCATTATCTGTACCGCTTATCCTCACAAGGGTCGCGGGGCGTGCTGGAGCCTATCCCAGCTGTCTTCGGGCAGTAGGTGAATTGGTTGCCAGCCAATCGCAGGGCACACAGAGACAAACATCCGCACTCACAATCACACCTAGGGGCAATTTGGAGTGTCCAATCAACTTACCATGCATGTTTTTGGAATGTGGGAGGAAACCGGAGTACCCGGAGAAAACCCACGCAGGCACGGGGACAACATGCAAACTCCACACAGGGAGGCCGGGGCCGGGATCGAACCCACGACCTCTGAACTGTGAGGCGGACGTGCTAACCAGTCGACCACCGTGCCGCGTCAATCAATCAATCAATCAATCAATCAATATTTTGTTTAATTGCTTGCTTACCACTGCCTTTTGTTTCTTCACTTGTGCCATGCTCATCTTCTGTAATATTGGTCATTGGATCATTGCTTTATTTGAGTCAATCTTAACTGAATTGTGTTAGTCATGCTATACTTATTTATGTAATGTATAATCTATTGATTAATGTGTACCCCTTAGAATGTGTAATGCTTTAACTTGGCTAGAAAATATCGTATTTTGCATCCTGTGTCTTGCTCACTCTCTTTAATCCATTTTTTTAGACACTGAAGAACATTCGGCAACTTGCCCCGCTCCCAAGTCGATATTGTGCATTGGATTTTTCATAGGCTATAGTAGGGATGTCCAAATCTGGTCTATCAAGGGCCACTATCCTGCATATTTTAGATGTTTCCCGACTCCAACACACCTTATTAAAAGTTTATTAAAAGTTAAGTGCTGCCTAGTGCCTAATTAGGTTCCTACCTATTTATACCGACGTTTATCTCCAATATTTTCCAAAAAGTACAAGTGCGTAATTGAGCGTTTTTTTCCCCCCCACTCGCACTAAACATCCGGTGGCCAATGGACCTCCAGATCCTGTTCATATCGCATCAGCCCATCAAAGACCACATCTGTATGTCTATATGACCTCCAAAATAGGTTGAAATCTGGATGTCAAACCGTGACCTGATATGGAGGGTGATAAGATGTTAGGGTTAGTTAGTATTTGAACGTCTCATTAATGAATGTACTTTTTAAAAATGTATTTAACCTCCAGGCAAGGCTTTTAGCAGTTTCTCATTTAACCTGGGTGCAATGGAGGACCAAGCCAGTGTGGCAAAATTAGATAATGGTTGCAGTACGTGCCTGCATGAGGTTCTGTGTGCGCACGTATGTGGCTTTCGAGCCGGTCGTTGTAGGCGGGCATGGCAACGGCTGCCTGGGCAAGTTGCGCAAATCCTCCTGGTTTGTTTGAATTCAGGAGGACAGAAGACTGCAAGACGAAGCAGCGACTCATTGTTGAAGGTAAGTAAACTACTTATTTTAACATTTGGTGACTCTTGTTTACTGTTACACATTAGTGCTTCAAGGTCTTTTGCGTTTTGGGTTATAAATTATTTTTTAAGATTATATGTATCTGTAGTTTTACGTTTTGAGCCAGCTAGTCGCCAGCCATGTTAGTAGTTTTTGGACACAATGGCGGCTCAAGCACAAACAAACTTCAACTTGGCGTTGCGCAACACAGATACAAACTCAGTTATTTATTTTCTTCCATTGGGAATGAACCAGCTTCAGGTCGCCCTCTTTAAACGAATGTTTGAAGCCAACTCTTTGCAGACTTTCTATTTTATATTGGCAGAACTTTCTTTTCAATTTCTGTTTTGTGAATGTGAAGAAGCTGATTTCACAGTATTGCTGTCTAGTGTTGCAACTACATGCAATACAGATGTATAACTTTTTTGTCTTTCACCATTTTCAGTTACTGTGCTCCAAAGTTTCAATGAGGCCACAGTGGAGGCTGTGCGCAGACACGTTGGGGAACACTTAGGCAGGGGCGTCCCAACGAGTTCTTCAACGGCCAGTGTCCTGCCTGATTTCCATCTATCTCTGCTGCAACACACCTGTTTCAAAAGATCATGATCGTTATCAAGCTTCTTCAGAGATTGCTGATGAGCTGATCATTTAAGATGAAAAACAGGCAGGAAAGCACCCCTAGAGGACCGGAGCTGGACATATCTGACTTAAGGGGAAGTCAGTCCCCCAAAATTATTTGCAATATGTTCAATGCACCTTCATTATTGTAAACATGGCATTCTGTTTAGTATAGCATTTGTGGAATATGAGTTAAGCAGCAAAATCCACCTGTTTTTAGCAATCTCAGGGGGCGGCCATTTTGTCACTTCTGTCGACTAAAAATGACATCACCGTTGCTCAGGTAACGACCAATCACGGCTCACCTGTTTTCAGAAGCTGAGCCATAATTGGTTGTTACCTGAGCTCCAAGCAACTGTGATGTCATTTTCAGTCGACAGCAAGTGACAAAAATGGGTGGATTTTACTACTCATATTCCACAAACACAATATTAATCAGAATGCCATGTTTTGCCTAGTGGGCCTGCATAGAACATATTCTTGTAAGGAACATTTTTGGGTTGCCTTCCTCTTTAAAACACACTCTATCAAAAAGCGGTGGAGTTGTGATGTTTTAATTGTATATAATAATTGCATACTGGATGTTATTCCTGCAGTTTATTGTGTGAAGGCAAAGGCCTTCACACATGTTATTCCTATTGCATACTGGATGTTATTCCTACAGTTTATTGTGTGAAGGCGAAGGCCTTCACACATGTTATTCCTACACTTTAAACTTATTATTGTGTGAAGGCGAAGGCCTTCACACATACGTTAGTCCTACAGGTTATTGTGTGAAGGCGAAGGCCTTCACAAATATGTTATTCCTACAGTTTATTATTATTATTCCACTCCACTTTTTTGGCGTGCGACTCCTTCCACATTCTTCACCCGATTCACTTCATTCAAGTTTAAAAAAATTCAGAAAATTCATGCCTTCCGGGGTAGTATTTTTTTTATGTTCCCCAAATTTACCGTTTCCCCAATATTTCCCATTTTTCACCCCAAAAAACCCCATTCATTTCCAATGGCACTTTCAACATTTACCATTTCCACCTTTCCAATTACAAATACACAAGATTCAACTCATTCAACTAACATTGGTAAAGCTTTTCAACACACCTACAATTCCTACTTCCCAAAAATCGAACTTATTCATTCGTAAAAAAACACAAAATTCCACCATTCACATTCCCATTGCCATATTTAACAATTCACATTTACATCATTCCAATTTGAAATTCACAACATTCATCTCATTCAACTCATATTGGTCAAGCTTTTCAACACACCCCAAATTCCTATTTCCTACACATTCAACTCATTCACCCTTAAAAAACCCACAAAAATTCAACTATTTACCATTCATTTCCATTAGCACATTCAATCTTTCACATTCACACCATTCCAATTTCCACAAATACAAGTCATTCAACTCATTCAGCTCACATTCACCTTTTCAACATCCCCAAAATTTCTGCTTCCCACACTTTCAACTCATTCACCCTTAAAAAAAAACACAAAAAGTCAACTATTAACTATTAATTTCCATTACAACATTCAACTTTTCACATTTCTACCTTCCCAATTTCCACAAATTCAAGTTATTGAACTCATTCAACTCACATTCAGCTTTTCAACACCCCCCAAATTCCTGCTTCCCATACATTGAACTCATTCATCCTTATAAAAGCCACACAATTTCACCATTCATTTCCAGTGGCATACTCAACCCGAGGTCTCGCCAGTGCGGCCGCCATCTTGGTCAGGAACGTTAGCGAGACAGGGGATACTCACCCCGAGGTCTCCCCAGTGCGTGGCCATCTTGGGTAGGGACATTAGCTAAACTTGGGATACTCACCCCGAGATCTACCCTGTGCGGAAGCCATCTTGGGCACGGACATTAGCTAGACTGGGGATACTCACCCTAAGATCTCCCTAGTGTGGCGGCCATCTTAGACAGGGAAATTAGCCAGACTGGGGATACTCACCCCGAGGTCTCCCCAGTGCAGTGGCCATCTTGGACAGGGACATTAGCCAGACTGGGGACACTCACCCCGAGGTCTCCCCAGCCAGTGCGGCGGCCATCTTGGGAAGGGACATTAGCCAGACTGGGGATACTCACCCCAAGGTCTACCCAGTGCGGTGGCCATCTTGGGCAGTGACCCCTAGTGACCCAAATCACCCTAAAATGAACCGGAAGTGACCCAAATGACACGGAAATGAACCAGAAGTAACCCAAATGACCCCGAAATGGACCGGAAGTGACCCAAATGACATGGAAATGGACCGGAAGTGATCCAAGTGACCCGGAAATGAACCGGAAGTGACCCAAATGACCCGGAAGTGACCCAAATGACCCAGAATTGACCTTAATGACCCAGAAATGAAACGGAAGTGACCCATATGACCCGAAAGTGACCTGGAAGTGACCCAAGTGACCCAGAAGTGACCCACGTGACCCGGAAGTTATCCCAAATGACCCAGAAGTGACCACGAAGTGACTCCCAAGTACCCGTCACATTCAGTAATGGCATATCCAACATTTACACCATTCCAATTTCAAATTGACAACATTCAGCTCATTCAACTCACATTCTCACATTGGGGGTGACATGGCTCATTGGTAGAGTGGTCATTTCCCAACCAGAGGTTGTAGGTTCGATCCCCAGCCATTCCATCCTTGTTTGCCTTCTTTTTTTCCTGACTTCCTCCTTTTATTTTTTCCTTACTTCTTATTTTCTTTCTTCCCTTCTGATTTGTTTATGTCCTCCTCATTCCTGGCTCTTCTATATAATTTGAGGTCATTCAACTTCATTCAATTACATTCAGTATCATTTCAACGCATTCCAAAGTTTTTCATAGAGGTCATTCAAATTCATTCAGGATCATTCAACTTCATTCAGTATCGTTCAACTTCATTCCACTTAATTCTACTTCATTTCAATTCAATCCTTTTCATTCAATTTCATTCAACTTCATTCCATTTAATTCAGTATCGTCAACGTCATTCAGTACCATTCGACTTAATTCGGTATCATTAAACTTAATTCAATATCATTCAACTTCATTCCAACGCATTCCTTAGTTTTCATTCAGCTTCCTTCGCCTTCACACGCAATTTCTCCAGAAATTGCATTCTCTAGTTGTGTGAAGGCAAAGGCCTTCACACATATGTTATTCCTATAGTTTATTATTATTATCATTCCACTTCTTAACACATTTTTGGTGTGCGACTCCTTCCACATTTTTCACCTGATTCACTTCATTCAAGTTTCAAAACATTCCGAAAATTGATATCTTCCGGGGTAGTATTTTTTTTGTTCCCCAAATTTACTGTTTCCCCAATATTTTCCACTTTTCACCCCAAAAAAACCCATTCATTTCCAATGGCACTTTCAACATTTCCCATTTCCACCTTTCCAATTACAAATACACAAGATTCAACTGATTCAACTCACATTGGTAAAGCTTTTCAACACACACACAATTCCTACTTCCCCAAAATTCACCCGTAAAAAAACCCGCAAAATTCCACCATTCATTCCCATTGCCATATTCAACAATTCACGTTTACATCATTCCAATTTAAAATTCACAACATTTATCTCATTCACCTCATATTGGTCAACCTTTTCAACACACCCCAAATTCCTATACACATTCAACTCATTCACACTTAAAAAACCCACAAAAATTCAACTATTCACCATTCATTTCCATTGGCAGATTTAACTTTTAGCATTTACACCAATCCAATTTCCACAAATTCAATTTATTCAACACATTCAGCTAACATTCAGCTTTTCAACACCCCCAAAATTCCTGCTGTCCACACATTCAGTCATTCACACTTAAAAAGCCCACAAAAATTCAACTATTCACCATTCATTTCAATTGGAACATTTAACTTTTCACATTTACACATTCCCAATTTCCACAAATTTAAGTCATTCAACTAATTCAACTCACATTCAGCCTTTCAACACCCCAGAAATTCCTACTTCCGACACATTCAACTCATTCACCCTAAAAAAAGCCACACAATTTCACCATTCATTTCCAGTGGACCGTGTTATTGCCCCTTGGTCTCCCCAGTGCGGCGGCCATCTTGGGCAGGGACATTAGATAAATTGGGGATACTCACCCCGAGGTCTCCCGAGTGCGGCGGTCATCTTGAACAGGGACATTAGCTAGACTGGGGAAAATCACCCCGAGGTTTCCCCAGTGCGGCAGCCATCTTGGACAGGGACATTAGCTAGACTGGGAATACTCACCCGAGGTCTCCCCAGTGCAGTGGCCATCTTGGGAAGGGACATTAGCTAGACTGGGGATACTCACCCCAAGGTCTACCCAGTGCGGCGGCCATCTGGGACAGGGACATTAGCAAGACTGGGGATACTCACCCCGAGGTCTCCCCAGTGTGGCGGCCATCTTGGACAGGCAGCCATCTTGGGCAGGGACATTAGCTAGACTGGGGATACTCACCCCGAGGGCTCCCCAGTGCGGCGGCCATCTTGGACAGGGAAATTAGCCAGACTTGGGATACTCACCCCGAGGTCTCCCGAGTACGGCGGCCATCTTGGACAGGGACATTAGCTAGACTGGGATACTCACCCCGAGGTCTCCCCAGTGTGGCGGCCATCTTGGGAAGGGACATTAGCTAGGCTGGGGATACACACCCCGAGGTCTCCCCAGTGCGACGGCCATCTTGGGCAGGGACATTAGTTGGACTGGGGATACTCACCCCGAGGTCTCCCCAGTGCGGCGGCCATCTTGGAGAGGGACATAAGCTACAGCTAGAATTCTGGCCCCTTGGCCTCCCCTGGTGTGGCAGTTATATTATTCAAAAGCATTGGAACACGCAGAATTGTAACCCCTAATCTCTAACTTTTAACTTGTTGTTAAAAAGTATTGGGACACCCCGATTTCTCATCCCCAGGTGTCCCTAAGGAAGCGGCCATGTTGTTCAAAAGTATTGGGACACCCCGATTTCTCATTCCCAGGTGTCCCTAATGTAGTGGCCATATTGTTCAAAAGTATTGGGAAACGCCGATTTTTAATCCCCAGGTGTCCCTAATGAAGAGGCCATGTTGTTCAAAAATATTTGGACACCCAGATTTCTCATCCCCAGGTTCCTTCCTTACCGAGATTCCTTGTTTCCTTCCTTCCTTGCCAACTAGTGTCCTTTCTTCCTAATTTTTTTGCCAGCTTCCATCCTCCTCGAAGTTGTTTAGTGCGTGTAAAAACGGAGCGACTTTCCTCACTGATGAGTTGGTAGTATTGGTAAAATATCAGTCTTTGCAATTTGGTAACATCGGCTGAAATGTTTCCACCTTAAAAGAAATGATCACTGGCAGCTATACATGTGGCGTTTCAGCAGCAAAACAGGTGTAGCTGCCTCTAAATTTAGAAAGACAGCAAAGTTAATGACCCCAAGTAGAGCAGGACTAGTCTTACCAAGTTAAATAATACAATTCACCGTCCTCATATTTGCAATAGAAACTTCTGGCATGACGAAATATTTTTGGGCTGACAACAACAAAGCGTTTCCAATCATAAACTGTCATACGAAATAATTTTTAATGTCAAATATAATATCACAACAGCTGCTCATGCGAAGCTTCTTCCTTCTCGGAGAAATTTGATAGGATCTCTCCTGTTTGTGAACGTCGTATTAAATCGTACAGCTCTAAAAAAAAAAAAAAAAATGCGCTGCTGCTGATCGGATTTTGCGAAGCCAGCGGTTAACGTGGATAACTGTATACTCGCGTCTGTTGTTTTATTTTGAAAATCCCTAAAGGAAGCAGCATGTCGTAACCCCAAGTATAATTTTACAGTCACTGTAATAGCCTCCAAGTAGCGAGCCTGTCACACCTCTCAGCTGTGGAGTATCGACTGTGCCGCCTGTCAAACTCCAAGTCCCGTTCCTGCCGATACTCCCAGCCGCCCCCCGTCAGCCTTCCCTCCCACCCCCGCTGAGAGTTCGCATCCTCACCGGGTCTTGCCAGTCGACTGTACCGCGCTTTTAAAAGCACGCCCCACTCTCTCCGAAGTAGTGTAACACAGTTTTACTCGGTCCCCCCTTTCTGAATGACGGGCGGCCGTTTCGACTTTGACGATGGTGGCACCTACTGCGGAGGCTGGGAGGACGGCAAAGCTCACGGCCACGGTGTCTGCACCGGACCAAAGGGCCAGGGTGAATATTCAGGCTCGTGGTCCAACGGCTTCGAGGTGGTTGGAGTGTACACTTGGCCCAGTGGGAACGTGTACCAAGGCTACTGGGCGCAAGGGAAACGCCACGGACTGGGTGTAGAAAGCAAGGGCAAGTGGATATATCGGGGGGAGTGGACGCACGGGTTCAAGGGTCGCTACGGAGTACGACAGAGCCTGAACACGCCAGCCAGGTACGAGGGTACCTGGAGTAACGGGCTGCAGGACGGCTATGGCGTCGAGACGTACTCTGATGGAGGTAAGTACGTGATAGGGGCTGAGCGTCCATGAAGTGAATTCCTCCTGGATAGACAGTATATTAGGGCTGCACGATAATGGAAAAACATGCGATATGTGATATATGGATATAGTGATAA